>NC_046296.1:22577325-22882169 GCF_004115265.2 Rhinolophus ferrumequinum | reverse complement strand
AGGTTGGGTACAAGAGGCCTCATGCACAGGGAGACATTGCATATGAACAGGTAAATCCCAGCAGGCTGTATGGAGGTCGTGGCATTTAAGTGTTGTCTTTGAAAGATGGAAAAGAGTCTTTAGTGGAAGCTAAAGAGAGCACATACTCAATAAAGAGAATCTCATATGTGGAAGTAAGAGAACATGTAGGAAAATACAAGGCCTCTCAAAGATTTTTTTCAACCTTATGGTTCAGGGATTAACATGCAGTTCATTATATATGGGTAATTATTAATTTAATTCAGGGCTAGGCAGGCAGACCAGAACTTGCCCATGGGAAAGGCTTTAAAAATTCCGATGTAGAGACATATGCATCAGGGATTCATTGAATAAAAAGGAAATTGTCTGTGAGATTAAACCCAAATTTAAAGGCGGAGCCACTTGGCACAAACCCCACACGGGCATATACAAACTGAGTCATAATTCAGGCACCAGCCCTGTCCCCAGACCTCTCTAGCTTGCAGCAACACTGCAGCAATAAAACTATGGCAGTGACCCTAGAATGACAGAAGAGCTCAAGTCCAGCCCCTCTTTTTCTCAGTTTCCTGCTGTAGAGACTTAGGTCCAGAAAGCGACTGGCCCAAATACATACTACTTATAAATGGCAGAACAGGGAGTATAACCTGAGTTCTTGGCTTTGGGCAGTGATCCATATTTCCACTTAACAGTCATCTCCTCCTGCCTGTGCTAAACCAGGATTTGAGGTCATCTCACTGTCTCTGAGAAGAGATGGCCCTAGAAGAGAAGGATCCTTATCTGGCCCAATTCACCAATCAGTGGTGGCCTCGGAAAAATCAGGAAGTGAGGTCTTCGTATTATCTCAAAATTATCTCTCCTCTGGATCTGACTCCACCATGCTAGGAATTCCTATAGTTATTTCTGAAAACCCTCAACAAGTATTGTAAAAAGTTAATATACTTCCAGAGAATAATACAATATGTAATTATTGGTTATTAGCTCTGTAGAATGACTAAGCCCATCAAATATTTTTGTAGTGACAACTAGCTGGATGACATGTAATACATTTTATAAACAGAGAAGATCTGAAATATTTTTAACAGAAGAACCTGTTTTCGAAAATATTATGAAACCCTAATCTAATAACATTTATTTATAAAGTTCATCAGTTAGAGCAATAGGGTTGCTTCAAATGATTTCTAGTTGGGGGTTAGGAAAAACAGTTGCAGTCTCAGGAAGGCATTCAATCCCTGAAGTGTTACTGTATAACCAGTTCGAGAAAACTCAGATCAAAAATCAAATTAGACCAGGGTCCCCTAACTGGTTGCAGACACCAAAGAATATTCATGTTGATTATCCACTGGGAAGGGTGAATATAATATTAAAACTTTGACGGCTTATAGTTAATTTCAACTTTTAAGATTTCTGTTTTTGTATATATTTAATGTGTAACTTATTTATGTATGTAACCTATAAACAAACAAACAAGTATTAAAAGATTGCTCAAAAGTGTTTATCAAGAGGGTGTATGTAGCATGGATAGACATAATTTGAGACCCTACCCAGGGCAGGGAGAGACGTGGGTACAGCCATGTAGTACCCGGCAGAGTCAGTTCTAAGCTTGTGGGGGCCTGAAGCTTATACTATTTTGGGGTCTCTCTCAGAGTATGTGACTTATAAAATTTGACATAAATAGAATATGTATGTAGGATGAGAAAAGAAGTCACAACACGTTACTGGAGATTGAGGGATTTGGATTTTTTTCTTCTGAGATTTCTTGGGCAATTTATCAGCAACATAATGGAGAAATGATTCCTAACGGTAGCCTGTCTTTTCCTTTCCACCTATAACTCCTAGCAACTTCCATCACTCACAGGGGCCCACAGGAGTAAGAGGCTCAAATCCACGTGTGACCACTGGCTGCTTAGGAATTGGGAGAAGAGAATGGGCACCACAGGAAGGTCTTTGCCTTGCTTTGAGATAGGGGAGGAAGGGCTTACAGAAACATCACCCAAGGACATTTCTAGAACTGGTCGATGACCATCCTTATTTTGTATACATTGCATTTTATCACTCAATTTGTATCAAAAGGAAAATCTTATGGGTCAGTGCCCTAAACAACGTTGGAGTCAGGCAGAACCAGTCTCAACTCCAGGGTCACCAATGGTCCCAGTGTATTCATGACTGTACCAGCTTTAGCACCACACCACACAGTTGGTCACCTGTTGCCATCCAACTCTACTACTTGATAACCATAAGACTGTGGGCAAATTACATATTGTGCTAACCCCAAGTTTCCTCATATATGAAATGGAGACCACAGCTATAGCTATCTCGTGCTTCTTCTGAATACTGAATGAGTTCATCCTCATTGAAGGATTCAGAGAGACAGGGAAAGGTGGGGCAGGTGCTGATAGACAGGATATGCTGTGTGCTTGGCGCCGTGAGTGTCTTTGCCAGCTTCTGTTTAATCTTTCTTAGGACCTCAATCCTTCCCTTGATTCTCAGAG
Source organism: Rhinolophus ferrumequinum (assembly GCF_004115265.2). Classification (NCBI taxonomy): domain Eukaryota; kingdom Metazoa; phylum Chordata; class Mammalia; order Chiroptera; family Rhinolophidae; genus Rhinolophus; species Rhinolophus ferrumequinum. Next base: position 22,879,662 of record NC_046296.1, on the reverse strand, counting down.
GTTGTTGATTCGTTGAGATTGACTGCATTTGTGCCTCTGAATTTTCACATCCCCTTGCTCCTCACTTTCAGGAAAGCCTGCTCACTGCATTGCCCTACCGTGTCTTTGATGAAAACACAGAGGAAACAATGTGAATTCCCAACCTTTCTGACATTCAGCCATCTCTGATGTTAAGTGCTTTTTTTCATGCATGCTGGAGGCCAAGGGAGCAGAGGTTTTTTGTTTGTTTCAAAGAAAAAGGGAAAAACATCCAATTCAGAAATTATGACTTCAGAGTGAAAGCAAATTGTCCATCAGGGAGACTACGTGGTGTCGTAGAAAGGTACGGCTTTCTTTTTTTTATTTCCTTATTTTTGTACCAGGACTGCAGGATTGTAATTTTGCTGCATCCTATGTGAGCTGTGTGACCTTGAACATCTTACTTAAACTTTCTGAGTTTTTGTTTCCTTATCTTTAATGTAGCAAAAAGAATAGGACATCTATAGTTATTGGGAGAATTAAGTAACTTAGGTAATGCAAATAAAGCACTTAGCACCGGGCCTGCCTTAGCAAGTTTTTTTTTTTTCCTTTAAGAAAAGTGAAATACAAATACAGGACATCCTCAGACCTTGAGAAAGCACTGAGTCAAAACAATAGGATTGAAACCTGCCTTTCCCATGTAAACAAATATACAATAAAGCATGCATACCACTTTCTGAAATATGAGTTAAAAACTGAACTGAGGAGGAAGAAAAAACAAATACATTTAATTTCACTTATTAAAGGGATCCCTACAAAAGAGACTGTTGAATATGGGTAGGAAGCAACCAGAATTATCCACACAGGGCATGTGCCTGTGTCCTGGGGCTCCTGGAGGCTGAGACAAAAGCCAAGGTGTCATGTACTGGAGAATACTGGAAAATACCCACTCAGATCCCCCTCTGCAGTGGAATGTGTGTGCTGTCTGCAATATGGCCGTAAGACATAACATGGGGATAGCAGGCAGAGATTTTGTGTTTGGAGAATCATCTATGGATAAGAGTCCACTCCTATCAGCACTTTAAACCACTGGATTAAGGAGAAACATAGCTAGTAGAGATTTTGCATGTAGCTACTGAATGCTTTCTCACTCTCCTTGAGTTTTCTCTTTTTTTGCCAATTTAGAAACCAGAAAACCCTGGAATATGCATGCTGACCTGGAGGCTATAAAATACATCCTCTCAAAGTTTGGCAGAAAATGCAAAAACACTGAAAAAAAGGTTCAGTGAAACTTGAGGGGTTTATAGTCATATTAGCTGCATCCAAATGTAGCTTAGGCATTTAAGGGGCTAAGGATTTTATGGAAGATAGCAAAAATTAAAAAACAAACAAACAAAAAACAACAACCAGTTTTTAGATCCAAGTCTTACGTAGACTGATGGTTTCCATAGATTTAGATGGAATCAGGAGGCAAGGAAACATTAGGTGACAACCTTAGGAATGTGAAAATTGCCTGATAGGAAGGGTAGAAAGCAAGTTTTCAACCTTCCTTTCAGTGGCTCTTATACTAAAATGCTAGCAATTGACTCCCCCAGATGAAAAAAAAATTGGGTTCATTTGCTCTCTTATGATTAGTTGAGATTCAGTGCATTGTGAGGTAGACTACATAAGGAGGTTGGGTAATGCTGAGTGGAGAAAAGAATGGAATGAAAAGCAGTGAGATGGAGGAAAAGGGGAAGAAAGAGGTGAACTTAGCAAAAAAGGAGGAGTAGGAAGAATATGGATTTCAAGTTTATGGCTTTGGATTTTCAAGTGTACAAACTAGTTTTTATTTCTAGCTTCCACTGGCATCCAAGGGGAAATGCATAAACAGTCTTAATTCTGAAATAACTACCGCACAGGGAGCACACATTGGATACTTTAGATCTATGTCTATAAAAGATGGCTGACATGGGTGGCAAATACCACATAAAACTGAACAGGCTGAATTTGTTTAATATATGCCAGATTTACAGGCCTTAAGCACTTCCTTCAAGTGTTATCCATACAATTGTATTCACAATTCCCTATGCATGGGCCAAGGATAAATAAACTTCCAATTAATTTTAAGGATGAAATAACTCAAGCCCTTTGATTACCTAAGGTTGTATATTCTTGGATGTCCATCAGTTAGTTTCTAAAATATGATGTCCCAACTATTTGGGTTTATTTAGATATCAACAATAAAATAAAATAGACATTCCTTTAAAGTAAATATCTTCATGGAGATGACTGAAATGTAGAGCAATATAAAGATTTGGTTAATCATACTTACGTGTTTCGTACAAAAAGGACTTTAGACTTGGGAGTCCTTTCAGCTCTACCAGAACATTAAAAAAAAAAAATCTCTCTTCCATTGAATACAGTCAGACTTTTCCTTTGCATGACCCACTCATTAATGAACATTCAGTTGCAATAGAAAATTAAAATAGAAAATAAAGTCAATAATACCCTAGTCCTTTCCTCTTGAGATTTCTATCCAAGTCTGCAAATAAATTTTCTGGTCACAAAAGCATTCAGGCACCTTTCCATCTCTACCAACAGATTTGACCAGATTTAACACACAGTAGGACTATTTAAAAATCAACCAAGTCAAGAGATCCAAGATGGTGGAGTAGATAAACACCATGCCTGCCTCTTTAATAAACACATTAATATTACAACTAAATTATAGAACAATCAACCTGGAGAACCATCTGAAGTCTAGCTGAACACAAGTCCTACAACTGAAAATATAAAGACCCAGAGTCAAGACTGGTAGGAGGAGCAGAGACGTGGAACAGGCACAAAAACCTCCCCATGGCAGTTGAGAATCAGGAGGGATATCTCAGCCATGGAGGTTCCTCACAGAGGAGTGAGGGACCTCAGGCCCCCACACCAGGCCTCCCAGCCTGGAGTACTGGTACAGAGAAAAGGAGCCCCACAACATTAGGCTGTGAAAAACTGGGGATTCCCACCATCCAGGTGGGATGGAAGGCTGTGAGAAACCCAGATGTCCTCTTAAACGACCCACATACAGACTCACTCGCTCGCAGGCACTCACCTTGGGCTCCAGATGAGCGATGGTGACTTGGCGGGCCTCGGAGACATAGAGGGGCCAGACTGAGGTGTGTGGCTGCAGGAGGAAGACTGGAGGACAGACAGCGTTTTCCTGGTGGGAGGTCTTGCTGCCGTGCAGCTGGCAGGCAGCTGCCATCTTTAAAGTGTTGAGCCCGCCCCCTATGCTTACGGCCAAGTCTGAATCTGATTGGCTTGGTGAGCTCCATTGCTCCACCCTGCTGACTCAGCTGGGACCACAACCGAACCAATTCTCTCACAGTCGGAGGCACTTTCTCTGTGAGAATCCAGCCCCTCTCGTATTACACTCTTTCTTGGAAAACTATCAGAGTCTATGGGCCCCAAGTGGGTAGCAACTGGCCTTGGTGTGCTCTGAGACTTTTGCTGAGTTGCTCCAGGCTCAGCACTGGCCCCAGACCAGAGTCTACATTAACCTGGTGACTATAACTCTTCCCACTGTAGTGACTCCCTGAGACCCTGCCTCACCAAACTGGCACACTGCACAAGGCTTTATTAGTGGCTGAACCTTAAGGGAGCCAGCAGGTGGCAGCAGGCCTCTGGATGTCCTGGCTTTTTGCAAAGTTACACTAGTCCTGGTACTGGTGGCAGCTGTCCTCGGTTTGCAGCATGGCCTCTCCCATGTGCCTCCAGGTTTAGCACAGGCAGTGAACAACTGTGGATTGCTTTGTAGCTCCTACTAGGTGGTCCCCAGCCAGGCACAGCCAGTGGCTGACCTGGGCCTGCAATGGAGCCCCTCCCAAGAGGCTTCAGAACCAACATACTTGGGGGTTGGCTTCAGACCAAAGAAGAGCATTGCCTAATTAACCCCACAAGTGGCACACACAAAGGGTGGTCTCAACAGGCACCAGAGCCCACTGGGGCAAATCCCACTCCATGGGGTAAACCTCCTGCACAGCAGCCTGTAAGCTATGGACGTGGCCAAACTCCACAACCAGTCAGCCTGGAAGTCATTCCCGCCAACTGATGTGCCAATAGCAATCAAGGCTCAACTATAATAGGAGGGCACACACAACTCACACAAGGGACACTCCTGGAGCACCCAGTGCAGGTGACCAGGGAGTCTGTGCCACTGGGCCCCACAGGGTACCTGCTACATAAGGCCACCAGGCCAAGACTGGGAGACATAGCAGATCTACCTAATACATAGAAACAAAGACAGAGGCAGTCAAAATGAGGAAACAAAGAAATGTTTCCCAAATGAAAGAACAGGAGAAAACTCCAGAAAAAGAACTAAACAAAATGGAGGCAAGCAACCTACCAGAGAGAGAATTCAAAACAATGTTTATAAGAATGCATAAGGAACTTAGTGAGAACTTCAACAAAGAGGTAGCAAGCATTAAAAAGGACATAGAAACCATAAAAATGAACCAGTCAGAAGTGCAGAATACAATAACTGAAATGCAGAATGCACTAGAAGGAATCATCAATATCCATATGTTCATTGCAGAATTATTTGCAATGCCCAAGATGTGGAGACAGCCTGGGTATCTGTCAATGGAAGAATGGATAAAGAGGAGGTGATACACACACACACACACACACACACACACACACACACACACACACACTCACACACACATTGGAATATTGCTCGGCCATGAAAAGGAATGGGTTCTTGTCATTTGTGAAGGCATGGATGGGCCTGGAGGGTATTGTGCTGAGTGAAGTGTCAGAGAAAGACAGATGCAATGTGATTTTGCTTATATGTGGAACCTAAAGCATAAAATTAACAAACAAAACAGAAACAGACTCATAGATACAGAAAACATTTTTATGGTTGCCAGATGGAAGGGGGGTTGGGGATGTGGATAAAGAAAGGGGAAGGGATTAAGAAGTACAAATTGGTTGTTACAAAGTAGTCATGGGGATGTAGGATACAGCATAAGGAATATAGTCAATAATATTGTAACAATTATGTGTTGGCAAAGGGGGTACTAGATTTGTTGTGGTGATAGACGGGAAGGGGCTGGGAACAGGGTGAAAAAGGTAAGTACAAATTAATAGTTAAAAAATAGTCATGGGGATATAAAGTAAAACACAAGGAATATAGTCAATAATATGGTAATAACAGTGTACAGTGCCAGATGAGTACTAGACTAGTCAGGGGGATCACTTCTTTAATTATATAAATGTCTAATCACTTTGCTGTACATCTGAAATTAATATAAAATATTGAATTTCAACTGTAATTCAAAAATTAAAAAGGGGGGAAGAGGAAAGGAAATAAGAGGTCCAAATTTCCATATATAAAACAAATAAATCATGGGGATGTAATATACAGCATGGGGAATATAGCCAATAATATTGTGATAACACAGTACAGTGCCATATGGTTGCTGGACTTATCATGGTGATCACTTCTTTTGGACTATAAATGTTGAATAACTATGGTGTACCCCTAAAACTAATATAATATTATATGTTAGCTATATTTAAATAAAAATCTTTAAAGAATAATAAAACAAAAATAAAAATCAACCAAATAAAATAAATAAATAAATTAAAGTGTAGTTGGTATAAACAATGACAAAAAGTGTAAAGATTCAAATTTGCCACCTGCCCTGTGGAGAAATATTTGAAATAGGGGCCAATATTTAAATTTTGGGGTAAAAAAAAAAAAATTAAACCTTCCATTGTTATTAACCAATCCAATCTTGAAATACCTTAGCAGTAGGTAATACCTTGGGCTTTGGATAAAATGGTAACTCCTTAGCTTGACATATACAGTGATCAGGACCTTGCCCTAACCTATGCCTCCCTCTGTCGTCAATAATACTACCACATGCACATATCATCTGCTCCTGGCAATCTGGTTTACGTAGCATTCCCATTTTCTGAGCCCATCTCGAGCACTTTGCTCTCTGCTGCTCACTTGCTCAGGCTTATACTCTCTTATCATGCCCTTCTGTTTCCTTCTCTACCTTCAAAAGTTGGCTCCTTCAGAGCTAGTACCAAGTTCACATTCTACAATTTCCCTGATGGACTCAATATGAAGTTAGCTCTTCTTCCCTCCAAGTCATTATATTTCTCATCAGTATAATCCATTTGGAAAAAGAAAAAGAAGGAACCATTTACTTTCTAGCCTTATTTCTCTGAACATTGTTCTATGTGTAGTTACATTTGGTCTCACCAACCCTGCTCTAAGCGTGTCAGAATTAAGAAGCATGTTCTTCACTGACTTCGATTCAATTGACTAACTGTGTCTTCACAAAGCAACAGAAGGAGTCTAAGATATGTCCATGGAAGGTCTGGAGAATACTGTCGTGGGCTTGACTGTGGTCATCTCAGGAAATAACCATAATCAGTAGTCCATAAGACTATAGCTCACCAGACAGGAAGCATGATTAATTAGAAATTGGGAAGGAAAAGACCTTGAAACTCTCTTTCGACTAAGTAAGCAGATACAGACTTTTATAATTCTTTAATAATTTTTTTAGGTCAATAATATTTTCCTAGAAGCACACAAAATCCATTGTAGTTTCTAAACTTACAGCTTATTACAAGCCACTTAGAACTATATAGAGAAGTTTGCTGTCTCATTATACACTAAGCATTTTAAACCAAAGATATGACTGCAGTTACTAGCTCATGTTTGTAAAAGCAGAAAAATAATAGTAATAGTTGTTTTACTTTGGGCATTTCTTTGAAGGATCCAAGACTTGCTTACCATATGCCATTCTAATTAACACAGATTATTTTTGTTGGTTAGGGGTTTTGTTTATTTGTTTTCTAAGTGGGTGGGTTTGTTTCAGTGGATTAACAAGAAAGGAGATTTAAAAATAAGCCACGAACAAACTGGATAGCAAGAGGCTTCAGCTTCATGAATGCATGGAGGCACAAGCCTTGTCTCATTATTCTCCTTCGTTTCCAAACCAACATTCCCTCCACTCCTCTGCCTCTGTGGATTTACCTTAGTTTCTTTACTCTGAAAGAGCACTTGACGCTCATCACTTTCCAATTAGAAGATGTGGCCTTGGTCACAAAGTTTTCAATATATCACCAGGTCATTGTTCGGTGCTGGTTTCAGCTTTTCTTAATGGTGCACTTTACCAGGCAGCTTTTTCATACATCATTAAACAGCAACTATACCACTTGTGCCCCTTTTCTGATTTACTGTAGATAGTAATGTTTGAGGCCACATTAAATACCACACATGCTCTTCACCACTTGAGCAACCTTGTAGGAATGAATAGTCAATAGTACCTCTGTCAAGGTCCCCTGGAGCTCAAAAGATAAGTCTGGTCTTTCAGAGGAGGTACAATGATACTGCCAGAGAATAAATTTAATAACAAATCTGAACTTGAGATTTCCTCTTCTTTCTCCCCGTGACTTCAGCATCCAAACTCCAGAACTGGATAAAAAAGCCAGTAAGAAAGCGACTGCATTGTCAACCATGGATCTAGAACCATTTCAATCAGCATTTATTAGGAATGTCATCTAGGAGAGAAGTAGGAAAGTAGCAAACACATGGACCCTGCCTTCAAGGAGTTTGAAATCCACTGGGGAAAGGAGAAAAATATACAAGAAACTATATTACAACACCTACTAACAGCACCTACCTGTAGGCAGATGTTTGCAGCTGCATACTAGAGAAACCATGCCAGTCCATACCTCTAGCTTACTGTGTTTCCCCCAAAATAAGACCTAACTTGAAAATAAGCCCTAGCATGATTTTTCAGGATGACATCCCCTGAACATAAGCTCTAATTCGACTTTTGGAGCAAAAATTAATATAAGATCTGGTCTTTTCTGGGAAACATGGTAGTATCACTTATTATGTTGAAATCATCTAGGAATATAGCTATTACCCCTGTTAGACTGGAAGTTACCAGTGGGTAGGGGTTGTTTTACTCATCTTTGTATCATCATGCCTAAAACAGTATCTGAAACACTTTAGAAACTGAAAAGTATATGTTGAACTAATTCAGTCATGGTGACATGTGGAATGAAAGGGAGAAAAGGGAGAGTCTGATGTGGGAAGGTATGAGAAGCACAAAAATCCACCCAGGGAATACTTGCTAACTATAAAGAAACTGGTATTTTCAATGTATCTTGTCTACAAAATACATCACCTAACTGAAAGCAGACAGTGCATTCAAAGACAAGCATTCTCATTAGGCAACTGTAATGCTGAAGGATGAAGGCTGCTAACTGTAAACTATAAATCTTGGGTCCTGCTTTTTCCATTGAAATGCTACTAATGTAAATCTGAACTGTCTACTCACAAAAGCATTTCCTTACTTTTGTATAAGGCCTGCGTGGCCCCTCACCCCAGGTTTCTGGAAACCAGTGCCAGTAGTCACATAGGAAATGGCATTTGTCTTGATGTTGTATGCAAAGACAGTTCTGCCAGAATAATTCAAATAGGTGAGGTTGTAGTTTGAAACATCCAGATAACACCTTACACATTTTGTCTTTCTCTTTTGTCTGTTGGTTGGGCTGAAGTGAGAGTAACTGAATAGGGAAACTTTAGAAGGCTTGGAAGGTTTTGGGTGATCTAGGGCAAGGAAGATTTCTCACCCCCAAGTCTAGAAAATAAGTCTTGAGTCCTCCCCAGCAGCATGGATTCTGTGCCAGAGGAGACATCTTTCATGAGTTTCCAGTAAACTCTCCTTAAAAACACTCGGAATGCAAAAGTTGGAGGTCTACCGGCAAGTAAAATTTCCCTGAAGTCTCGGGTTTTATTTTCTTGTGAATTTTGCATTTTATTCCATATTATATCCACATGCATTCTAGTACATCTTCACCATTCTCCTCTAATTTTTGATCAGACGGTGATTAATGCTCCTGTGATGTCCTATCCGTGGATCACTTTGAACAACAAGGCTCTAAAATATAAATTCTGACAGGAAAAATTTCTCTTTCCCATAATATTTAGTTGCTAAAGACCTATAGCTTTCTCTCCTGAAGCCATATAGTCTTTAGCGATGTCCAACAACTGTGAACATTTGTAAACTTCACATTTCTGCTCTCTCAATTAAATGGCTGCCACTTATTCATGAATACAGTTAATATTTATTGAGCATCTATTACATGCCAGGTACTGCGCTGGGCCTCTGTTAGATGAAGGAATAAATCACAGTGTAGAAAACAGATAGCCATGGCTTGTCTTTCTCCCTTGGGCTGAGGACAGAGAATACGCTGGACTAAAGCACTGGTGTCCCACCCCAAACCCTTCAGTTGGAGACTTTTAAAGCCACTTAGCCTTGGTGGTAGAACCCACTTACTCCCACTCCTAACTGTGCTCAGGAAGATCTAAAAATATAGATCTAATTTCCAAAGATGAGGCAGAGCTCATGGATTTTTTTTTTTTTTTTTTAAATATGTGATACCTTCATTCCAGCACAATTTCACTAATTTTCCCAGGTGATTAATTTTATAGAATTCTGGTTGGTGGCATGTTTTCTCTCCTGGCACTCCTGGGAATATCTGAAGTATAGTTCTTTTACCATAAATTTACAGGAAATTTAATTAACAGAAAATACTGTATGGCAAACATACCCAGCAGAATTCCATGGAGTCCGGGGTAAGAAATGGTGTTCATCTTTTTTACTCTTTCTACCCCAGTGCCTTTTTGGCTCCATAAATATTTATGTATAGCATATAGCCAGTTCCTGAAAATTCCTGCCCTACCACAGTCTGTAAAACCATTTACTTAATGTACTTGGAAAGCCTGGGGGTATGTTGCTTCATGTCTCAATCCATGCTTTGCAGGTCCCTTCCATGAGAGACCCACTAAAGGTGGCTTCTCGGGTCCTTTCTATGACTGGCAACCTGACCAGCACCAGCTGGTATCCTGGGTGATTACATCTCCTACTCCTTCTGTGGAACAGCCTGAAAGTGTGAGTCCTTCTTACCCAGATAATCCACCCCACGATTCCCCTTCAAAAAAACCATTTCCAAGCTGATTGGAAGAGAGAGAAACTCACTTTATTTTTTTAAAAGCTCACCATTCTCTTCCATTTTTTTTTGGTTTTCTCCTTTTCCCCCTTTCTTTGGAAAGTCACTTTCAGTGCCTCTTGAGTCTTCCAAAGGTCTCATTCTCCTATTTATACACCTGCATGATCATTAACAATATTTTTTATCACATTCAATTTAATTGAACAAGCATGCACCCAAACAAGGGATTATGTCCATCTGGAAGGACTGCAGATTGTTTCACAAATTAAAGATTTGGAATGTATACACACATCAAATCATTATGTTATATACCTAAAACGAATACAATGTTATATGTCAATTATACATCAGTTAAAAAAAAGATAACATTTCACCTCAACAGTGGATCAGAATTTGACTAGCAAAAGGGATGGGGTGTTGGTTGGAGAATAGCATTTCCAGCGGAAAGGAAGTAGTGTGCAGAGACACTGGGGCAAGAGAACTCGGGGTGCATTTTGGAAATGACCAGCATTCCTTGTGAATGGGGGCTATCTGGGAGTTTTAGTCAAAAATAAGCCTGGCTGAGTAAGTGAAAGTCAACAGAATACCTGCAAGACTAAACAAGGGAATTGAGAAGCAGAGCTCCAGAAGAGTCTTGAGCTGTGTTGTGGAGACAAAGCCCCACTCACATGGTGCCCATTCTGGAAGGCAACTTCACCTGATTAACCTGCTGTGGTATATCCAGCTGACTCAAAGAGACTAGAGCTTTCTCCTCTCCTTTAAATCATTTAGGTAGCAATGGTTGTCAATTTATGAAGAGAGTCCTTAAAACATGAAGGACTCAACATAGCAGTCAGATTGGTCAGTGACCATACAGGATTGTCACATTTCTACTAATGAATCCGGCTCCCCATGTGCATAGAGCTAAAAAAAAAAGATTGAAAATTTTACTGTCTGGAAAGGGTGGCTTCAAAATGCAGAAATTTTAGGACTCTCAGAATAGTATTTATTCTTCCTTCATGTCATAAAATATTAGGAATGATTTTCAAAAAATCCATGTCACTGCCCAGGTTTTTATCTCTCAGTCTTCCTTTCGTCTTTTTCTATTTTTTCCCTCACCAAAAAATAATTACCTATTGACCGAAACAAAACATGGGCAATCTAGAATCTGGAGAGAATAGGGAAGAAAAGATGCAGCATTTGAAGACAGAAGAAGAAACTGAAATTGATGCTGTAAGCTTCAAGAGAATGTGGACACTGGTGGATGGCAAAAAGTGGTCCTTTACAACCAGAAGTAGATTTTACTCCAGAAGAATTCCACTGAAGCAAGCCTTCTGGGTTTAAAACCAGGTATGGTACTTTTGAACCTCTGGACCTTCAAATTTCACTTGGCCCTAGTAATCATAAAATCTGGGCTGCTGTACATTGTGTTATCTTATTCCCCTGGTTGTCCTAGAAGCAGAAAAAGAATCACTTTCAAACAAGAATTTTTATTGTTTTCATCACACTAGCTTCAGTCAGGCCATTAAAAAAGACTTTCTTTTATGAAATTTCTCTTAGAAAACAATGGATTATAAGATAAGAGGAAATGACCTCAGGCAAGTAAAAAAAAATACTAGTAATGCTGTAAAGAAACTTTCCAGAAGTTCCTCAGGATGTTTGTGTTCTGTCAAACTTCAGCCACATTCAGTCTTTCTTCTGTCTGCTGGAAGCAAAACTGTGGGATGATTTGTTTCTTATCTAATCCTGAATGAGAGTGGGTCTGTTCCTCCCTCACCTAGACAACTCTTATAACAGGGATGGGACCCATTCTTCTGTAAACAATTCCCTCCCCCTAGCAAAAACAAACAAACAAACAAACAAAAAACTTAACCTTTGAGAAAAAAACCTATATGACACTTTTTGCCATTTAGAAAACATAAAGCAGTATGTCTGCCCCAACTGCTATCCAAACCATAAGCAATGCTCTTTGGGGTGAACCAGAGAGTTTGGTAGAAGGCAGCAAAGAGTTGAAGAGAGATCCTAAATTGTTGCCTGAACTTTGTCCTCAGTTAGCTCCTCTCCCACTGTTTTTCTCTGGAAAAGGAGCTAGCAGGTGGCATGTTATGCAGGGAACCAGCAGTAGGCAGATTACAGCTGTGCATGTTTGGCAAACAAATGTTTCATTTTGGAATTGGTCATGGGCCAGCTCAATTGAATGGGGGCGGGGAGAGGAACCTGCTGTTACAGCACTGGATAAACAGAATGTGTCCATGGACGCCAATAACCCAAATCATTCCTCAGAGAAACACAAAGTCAACTCCAGTCCCACTCTTCGTGACTTCCCACCTCCCATCGCAGGTCCTGACCCAAGAAAAGGGCCCCAGGAGAGAAGATTCTCTTCTTGTGAGAAGTAGTGGCAAAAAGGGAGGTGACTAACAAAGTTTCCCATGCTCAATGTCTCTTTTGCAGAGAATTGGAATTCTGGCATTAGATGGAATCTGCAGGCATTGAAGCACAACTTTGGGGAAGTTCACTTTCTCTGGGAGCTTACTTTTCCAGCCTAGCTCCCAGGAGTCTATCTGACTCTGTGGAAGGAGCTCTAAGTTAATATCAGGGACTGCAGGGTGGTTCTCATTCCTCCAATGCTGGGCAGCTAATATATTAACACCTACATTGCTCTATGTAGGTGATTTTTCAGCAGCCTCCCGCCGTTTAGGTTTTGCTAATAATAGCTATAAAAGTGATATGAAATAAAAGTTCACTTGTTTTTTACCTGAAAGGGCTCACATCAGTGGTGGAGTCAACTGAGAAATATCTAATAGCAATATTACTTGGAATAAGTGCAAACAACTTTAGTGTTATTCCAGAGGAGGCTAACTAAAGGTGGGAAGTCCTATACATCTGAAATCTAAACAACTGGTAAGCACAAATAATTGACTTGGCCTGGTGGGGTGCTATGGTCTGAATTCGTTTGTGTCCCCCAAAGATGGTGATATTAGGAGGTGGGGTCTTTGGGAGGTGCTTATGTCATGAGGGTGGAGCTCTCATGAATGGGATTAGTGTCTTCTAAAAAGAGCCTCCAGAGAGATCACTAGCCCCTTCCAACCATGTGAAGACATAGCAAGAAGGTGCCATCTATGAACCAGAAAGTGGGCCCTCAGTAGACACCGACTCTGTCAATACCATGATCTGGGACTTCCCAGCCTCCAGAACTGTGGGAGATAAATGTCTGTGGTTTATAAGCTACATAGTTTGTGTACTACTCAGCGGACAGGACTAAGACATGGGGATGGGGAGGGAAGAGACTCTTTCCTCCATCCCTCTACTATGAAAAACATAAACATATAAGTTCCTGTGAAGATCCATAAAAAAAGGCAAGCTGCTGCGTATGTCACGTGGTAGGGGAGAAGAGGGAAGCACTGCTTCAAAATGTACCCCGTCTCCTTCCCCTTTTGCATTTATTTTACAGTCTGATGAAAATTAACGACCATAATGAGGACAGAATTTCAATAGAGATCTAAAGTAATTTCTGTATCATCAAATAATGAGTTACTTTCAGGAGTTTCAGAATTTGACATAAATCTAAACCTCACCTGGTATGTATTTTGTCACCCTTAGAAGAAAGAAACCAACATATCTCAACTAACTAGAAAAATCCTCAGTTATTTTAGAGAAATGAAATAGATGTTTTTGCACACCTGTAGGAAAATCACAAGTAGCTACCTTGGGATACTTCTACATTGTACCACATATCTGGAAGAAAATTGAAATCCGGTATCCAGTTATAGTAAGTATCCAAGAGATTTGACAATGAGTGTTAGGATTTTTGAATATGTCTACATGTGCAAAGAATTTTTTACTTTTTAATCCAAATATTCAGTTTAAATTATTGGTCTGTGAATTTCTAGTGGTCTTAATGTCACGCCAAGTGTACTTCCTACGTAATTCTTTTTTTAGCAATCTGTTTTCTCTTTGCCATTCCAATTTCCTTGGCATACTGAACACAATAAGAGAGTCGTCGAATCCTCCCTACCCAAATGCTGGTTTTGTAAAATGACTGAGTGATGTGATCAGAGCAGTGAGTACAGATGCGAAGCGGCTGTCAGTGTTATGGTCCCAGCCTCTCGGTAGACATTCCACAGCTTACCACATCTAGGAGTGAATTTCTTGGTGCCTCTCTTATCTATAGCTTTTGCCATGCAAGACAAGAAATTTTGGGTCACCAAATTACAATGAAGAGTAAGCATGTTTGTGAATTGTGTTTCAACCCCCATATTTCCACAAATGTGTTCTGCGGGGCTGTATAGGGGTAAGTTGTTGAGTTATCTAGATAGATAGCCAGAATAACGCAAATGTGAAAAAAGTGGTTTCTTTCTAATTCTTATCCCCTTGGTAAGCCTTTATGATCACCTAGCCTCAATTAACCAGCACCCCCTTCTCTGCTGGTTGGTATCCAATACTCATGATCTTTGTCCATTGTTTTCTTTTTGTCTGCTTCCCCCCACATGAATGTAAGTTTCCCAACAAGGCTTGGTTTTGCTTACCACTGTATCCCCATTATCTGAACTGAATGCTCAAATAAAGAATCTCAGTGTAGAATGCTTCCATGAATGCAAATAAGAGAAAAACAGATGAAGGTTTACACATATATGCTTGAATATGCATGAGATATCTCTGAGAGTATCATGCACACCTGATACATTACTTGCATTAGGTGCCAGAAAGGAGGCACATTTTTAAACTATATGCCCTTTCGGAACTATTCAAAACCAAAGGCAAAATGGAGTGCTCTATTCTTGCGAACAGAATTTAGATGCCTCTGAAGAGCACAATTATTTTTCCATTCTTGTCAGTCCTATGAACTTTTACGCTCTTTGGTTGTCTAGGAGAATCCAAATCATTCCACACTCTTACATACTTAGCCTCATAATCTTCAAATATTAGTCAAATAAAACAATATTAAAAGATTCTGACCCCCAATTCAGATTATTCTCTACCATGAAAGAAAAAAAATCGAATGAGCCAATTACCCAGGAGGGATGGAATTGCATAATTAAGAACATTCATGATGGTTTTACTGAACAACATTAAAACGGTCCATTTTCCAATCATTCATTGCTTTTATTGGACACTATCCTGACTTAATAGAATGGTTCTTCTTAACGCTGTTAATTTCTGGAAGGGCTCCAAGGCAAATGAAATCTTGACGCTCATGTTCTGGGAATATAAGTTGTGAAGTGGTGGAGGCAGGGAGTGTGTGTGCGGGTCTTGTGGAAGATCGATTTCACCCTGAAATCTGACAAGACATTTCAGACCTCATCATGATCTAGCCAGTTTATCTCAATGCTTCCTCCCAGTGTCTAGAATGAATGATCTCTGTCACACTGAAGAAGATTCGGGCAGCTAACTTCAAAAGGGTGAGGAGAGAAACTAAAACCACAGCACAGATCAACTATTCCTTGCTTTTCACTGCCTGTTTCCTCCACCCAAGGGAGTTGTACATGAGTACTTCTAGTCTGCATAATTACATCAAATAATTATAATTACATCAAGGACAAGAATATTAATAGCAACACCATTACAGTAGGTTGATCTAATATCTTACGTCAAGAGGCCAATGCTTTTTCAGGGTTATGGTTGGGATCACCCTTGCCAATAGGCTAACGTGGTTGTCTAGGTTGCAATTCTGGATGTCACTACTTCCTGAATGTCCAAACAGAAATCCAAATGTGGCCCCGCACTCTCCATCTCTAGCTTACCACCCAGTTCTCCGCAATCAGCTACATCTTGAGAACTTAGCTATTCTCCTGGCTAAAAGGAGATGGGGTAAAAATATCCAACAAGTTCATACTCATCATTGAACTGTGAGTCAGGAAACCTTAGACTAACTAACTAACAAGTAGGGGCAGGTTAATTAGTCTGGAAGAATCAGATTAACTTTTACCAAAACACATCAATTTAACCACAATATATCTCTGGGTTTTTAATAAAATTATTCGTACTCCAGACATTTCTTAATGAAAAACAAAGTTTTGATTCAGACATTGCTAATGCAAAGATGGTAGGTTTTTTTCAGGTAAGGTAGAAATTTCCTTTTGTATTCCCTACGAAAAAAAAAATTTGCTTCCCTAATTAGAGGAGTCAAAATAATTCTAAAATCAACATTTAGCCTAAGTGAATAAACTCCTTTCAAATATTTTCAAAACATGTTTTTACTTATCAACAACAAATATGTTTGCTTAGAAAACATTCTCACTCTATTCACTTGAAAGAAGAAGTACTATATTATTTTTTTAAGGATTCTATAACTAAAACTTTCTGAAGTGTTATAAATTAATGGGATTTTACCAAGTCTTACATAAGTATTACAAATGTAACGTGTACACAACTGTATAGTTTTCAGCTGAGTACGTTTCCAATCTCCACTCAAAATGGTCTTCGTACAATGGCCACAGTGAATTCCAAATAATAAAAAGACAAAATTTCATGGTTATTCCGGACACATCAAAAAATTACAATGAAAAAGAAATTATGATCGTTAGACAGTTGGTTTTCTTAACCTAAGCATCAGGTGTCCAAAAATTCTGGATAATGGACCCTGTCTTCAGGAGTGTCAATCAAGATATTTAGCAACCAATAAAATCCAGGGAGCCATGAGAACAATTGCTGGCGGCTTGTAGCTGGTGTGTCTGAATCAGTGCCTATTTGCAAAGTATCAGTTCTGTGAGTCTGGACGTACGTGCAAAGACATGACCTCGTTTCCTTACCTTGGCAGGGGACCACAGCAGTGGTACAGCAGAATCCCGAGAGGGCAATGCATTCCACTGTTTCTCTTTACGTACCCAAGGTTAACAAATCACAGACAGGAAAATTGACAAGACCGATGGGCACATAAATATTTGTTTATTAAAATGTGCACAGTAGCCATCCCATTTACATGTACAGGTTAATGAAATTATAGATTCATAGTCTAAGAATATGATTGATTTCAAAGTGCTTTACGGCTGTGTCCACACACCGAAACCACTTTGAAAAACCATCCTTTTGACCTTAGTCAGTCTAGCAATTAATGACCACTTATTTTTCAGATTTCTTTCAAATTAATCTCCTAACTGTAATTTTAAAATATTTGGCATATAAAAAAGTCACCTCAGAGTGCTACTAAAATGATTTTTTAGTTGGTTAGGTTCAGACAGTTACCATAGAATCTCAGATTTCTAAGAGACCCCAGAATTACTGAACCCAATCTCCCATCCTTTATAAGAAGCCTCTCTCCCAGATTCTTGAGTCAGTCTCTATTTAACAACATCCAGCTGTGAGGAGCTCACTATCTATCATGAATACTTTTCTAATTAACAAATTATTTTACTTGTTCCAGCTGCACATTGCTTTCAATTTGGGAGATTGTGTTTGTTGGTTGGGTGTATTGTTACATTTTGCTCACATTATTTGTAGCTTGTAAAATGACGTCTATAGGTGGAAAATTTAATTAAGTAATGACTACTTTCTAGCATACTCCCAGTGGGAGGCATAAGAATAAAAATTTCTTCAGAACACATTTTTTTAATGTTGCCTGGGGAAGTCCAAGTCTGAAATACATGACAAAGTGGTGCAAAGAAGTCAAAAGATCGCCATCAATTATGGGTATTTATTAAACAACTATTAATGTATTTATTAGCTGCTCAGTGGGTGACTTGGCATTTAGTGATGATTTGATAGGATTGTTATGTACCTGGAGCTCTGAGCTGCATCTTAAAAGATGGCTAAGTTTTGGAGAGGTGGAATGGGAAGAAAACAATTTAATTCTGGAGGCATGTGACTCAAGCGTGTGGGAAACTGATTATAGAACATGTGGAGGACAGAGACGAAACCAACTTGCCAGAATGGAAAGTGGGTTGATGAGCAGAGGGACAAGCTGTACTGCCCAGGATTATCAAAAGCTTTCGGGAGAGTTAGCCAAGGTCTTCAAGCCTTCCAAGAGATGGAGGGAAGATGCCTTTAATGAATAAGCACTCTGACATCACTTGTTTTAGAAGTGGGATCAATAAAGTAAGACATGACTCACCCTTCTTGGTAAATTCACAAAATTAAACACAGACAAAAATTGTCTTTACATGCCCATTCGAGTCCTTATAAAGACAAAGAGAATGATTCTAAACGGGGCCATAGCCAGATAGTACATGGACTCTGGAGATTTATCCCAAGCAACCTTTCTCTCAAAGAAACAAACTACACAAAACTTTCATACATTTATGTCCCCAAACTAACATTTAAAAAAAAAAAAACTTCTGTTTATTTCAAGTGTGTTTTTCCAGGGCCCATCAGCCCCAAGTCAAGCAGTTGTTTCAATCTAGTTGTGGAGGGCACAGCTCACATTTAGTTGTGGAGGGCACAGCTCGATCCACGCAGGGATCGAGCTGGCAACCTTGGTGTTATAAGCACCACGCTCTAATCAACCGAGCTAACCGGCCGCCCCACTAAACTAACATCTTTTGAGTAGTATCTTTAGTTGCAACTTCATTTTCAATGTGAAATGGAGTGCAGTTAAAGGAGTCAGGGAATACGTATATAATCCAACTGTGAAAAAAGTACATTAATTCAAACACTGGGAAACCTAGTCATTGGTCATGTGACATGATTTATACATTAATCTGATAGCATGAGCTAACACCTCAAGCTTTTTTCCTATTGTATTACAATGTCCAGTCAGGTTCTCATTAGTCAACATAATCCACTTTCAGTGTGAAATCTAACCTGTTTTGAATCTGTATACTATGTGTGCATGTTACCTGTGTTTTACAGTCACTGGGACCACTTCGACAGAAGAACAGAATGCCCAAGATACATTTATCAGATGTGACAATTCTATTGTTATCATGTTTTGTCAAATGCGACCACCCACAGACATTTAGCAAATCATAAAGATTTATCACCCGATTCCCCTATTCACGGTCACTTGGATATTTTGATTTTCGGTGTGATGCCAAGACGTCTTCCTTCATTATGTACCATGGATAAGGCATTTGTGCTATGCCTCCTACACATGAGTTTGTTAGGTTTTAGGCCTTTTCTCCACCATAAAATATGAACTGTCATGGACAGCGTTTGGTCTATTTATCTCTGAATTACTGCCCCTCATATTAGAGTTTCCATCAATTGAGCTGAGGGGGAGAAATGGCTGCTTGTTTGCCCTCAGGAAACAAATATTTGAAGCTGAAATGCTCTTAACAATAAGGGCTAAATCTGAGCAAGGAAATGGTGCAGTGATGGTAACTAAGTGAACTGTAATGTAAAGCTGTGGAGGTGATACACTCAGGCACAGTCCCTCCTTCTAGTTCACCCGTGGCCAAGTACCACGGAATCATGTCAGATAAACACAGGGTCTGGAGAAGATGAGCATGGGATCTGATTTACTGATTCCAGCCAGCTCAAGACCCATTTTGACAAAGATTGCCATTAGATAGTGTCACACACACACACAAAAAAGACATTTTCACATGCAAAATGTTGGGTAAAACATAATCAAGGATTCATGTAGGGAGTCTGAATGCATTCTGCTCTATTGGGAGTTTTAATCAACATGCCTCCCCAATGATTGCCTGATTTTTAACTGTTCTACTAACTCGTTCAGTGCTGTTTATGCACTGGCTAGGGGAATATTTTGTCCCTGTTGTTAATACCTCGCCCTAACTTGAAGTAAACCTGGCTTTCGAGAGGGTACAATTTATGCTGCCTGCCACATTTCCTGGTTGGGTAAGATTTTCAGTTGAAGTCACCCCTCCTTCACTTCCGTTTTGCCCCAGGGAAGGGAGATACATACGCATTCAGCCCTGACAGGTAAGTGCTTGCCACTTATAAAATCCAATAAATAAATTCTAAATAAATATATCTGCAAATCGAAACCATTTTGAGCTACTTAACTGAGTGCATATCTAGTCCTTTGTACACATATTTGTACAAAGTGTTGCCTGTAATTTTAAAGATGCTTGCCTCCGGGAGGTTTCGTTTTTCCATTGAAGTCCCCTTGATTTACTGTACGCAATATGTTACAGCTTCCTTATTTGCTCCTTTGGGACAGTTACTGACAGTAAATCTCTATTAAAATATTCTTCCATATGGTTGCATGAAAATTTTATTGCAGTGAGCCTGGGGCTGAAGGTCACAGCTGAGTAGCTGCAGTTAAGTATCGCAGTCTATGGACTCGGAGGTACATCTGTTCTGGGAGCTGGAGTAAAATTAGAATTTTACTGTCAATAGCATTTCTCCAAAACTAGTTACATTTGTTTACTATGGCTGGCTGGGCCTTTTTCTCCACAGTATTTGAAATGCATGTACCCGGCCTAGCGCCCATATCTTTCAGGGTGAAAGTTTTAATACAGAATTTCCTGAACCTAAATGTCATTGGAGAAGTCCCTAATGGATATTTCATTTATGATACATGAAAATTTAATTTGATCTCTTCTAATTTGAGTCTATTCCTTACTCACATTGGTATTAGCTATAACTCAGTGCTTGTTCTAAATGCTTCTTGGAAAACAAGTCATACAAACGTAATAAATGCTACCAAAGGATGATTTTTAATCTGTATCTCTGAAGCTAATGAGAGAGAGTTCCCAGGCGACAGATTTTCAGGATTTTGTATGGCTGATTGAAAAGGGTGGCATGGATTGGGTGCTATTTGTCTGGGAATGGAACACCATTAGTTCAAGTGTCAGTATATAGTATTCACCCCTGAAAAGACTGGGAAAATAGAGGGACTTTTGAAAGCACAATTCCACTCCATAGTGCTGACTACATCACAGTGTTTTATGGCTCTAAACATTATGTTTAACACTTGGGAGCTGGGTCAGCTTGTATTTGCTATTAAAAAAAAAAAAAAAAACATTCATCCACACTTCCAAGCCTATCTTTCTCAGCAGTGTGACATCTAGCCTAATCCAAGTCCACCTCGGCCTCTCCCAGGTCAGAGCACTGTAATTTACAAGGAAAAAGCCAGCCCAGGAAGTTCCAGGTCTACGGCCATGTCTCCACAAAGCTCACCAGCATCTTGACAGGTGCTTTTATTTAAATAATAATTTGATCAGTAGATTCAGAAATTTGAGTGACTCTGTATTAGGTTTCTTCTTTGGTACTGACTGATTTCCAGCCTTGTTTCTGAGACCCCACTGATTATCTTCTATAATTTCCAGAAGTTTAGGGAAATGTTCAAAGCAAAAGTTTTTTCTTAAAGTATCTGATTTCTAAGCACATTTTACCCTACTGAACTTTTAGGAAGCGGTAGAGGGGGATCCATGGAAAAGAAGTGAGAAAGGAGGTCTGTAGGCATTAAAGAAAAGGAGTTACATAAGCTGAGTGCCAACTATGGGCAACTCTTGCTGCTTCTCAAAGTACTAATTCTCACCCTCACAAGATCTCGATGAGGTAGGCACAATTATCCCCATTTTACAGATGGCAAAACTAAGGTACCCTGACATCAAGTAACTTGTTCAGTTACACTGATAGTAAACAAAGTGGGATTCAGAGCAATATAGCCCCAATGCCTGTGTTATTGACCATTTTACTCTACTGCCTCTTGTATGGAAAAGACCCTAAGGGTCCTAAATGATCTCCCAAGGGCAAATCTGGTTTGAGATTAAGGTACAGACCACGCCGTTTGGCCTCAGGATGTAGTCTGAGTAAGTCCATTCTCTCTGTCATTTATGAGGACAAGAATCATGCTCTCGACCCTCAGCAGTGAGAACAGATATGGAGCAAGCTTAACTTTAAAGGCTCTTATAGTATTTGTATGAACTAGATAGCGAAGTACAAGAGTTCAACTTGATGGATCTGATGCTCGATAGAGTCTCTCCTCAGGAGGAAAAATAAAAATGTGTTCCTTATACAAAGAAATATATTCCAGAGATGCAGGTCACTGCAGACTAAATATCAACCTCACCCCTCATTATTGCCACTCTGCACAACCCCCTCCCCAACGCACACAAAAGCTGGGCAAAAGGGAAACTGAGTGCAGAGACCAAAAAGAAAGATGCAGCCGTAAAGAGAGAAATGTAGGAGGGAAGTCTGAGCCACAATTCGTCATGGAGGACTAAAAGCCAAATCCTGGGGTAGATCAAATATAAGGAGCACCTCTGGAGGACCAAAGACAGAACCAGAATCTGGGCATGGGGCAGGCAAAGGGCTCTAAGTGGGGAAAAGATGCAGTAAGAACAAGACACACGGAGGGTAAGTTTCCCTGAGCCGCCCTGAGGCATCAGTGCCTTAAATGGGTAGCACAATTAGCAGGCTTAAGGTATTGGAGATTCACTATCTTTCCAACAAATAAGTTTTAAAACTTTATCTTGAAAAAATTGTAGGCTAACCTGGAAGTTGCAAAAAGAAAACAGAGAATTCCCATCTATCCTTCTTCCACTTTTGCCCAGCGAGAACATTTCACATAGTACACTGATCAAAACCAGGAAATTGACATTGGTACAATACTTTTAACTAAGCTAGAGACCTTATTTGCACTTCAGAACAAGCACTTTCTGGAACGCTCTTTTTGTGCCTGACACAAACTGTTCTAGGGATTGGGTTGTATCCCTGTCCTTCCAGTGTTTTCAATTTTTTGACAAAAGCTTGCAGGTCCAGCCACATGCTACTTGGCTGTGCAATGCTGTGGCTAGTATTTGGAAATACTATTATCTCATCGAGTTGCCATGATACAGGGAAAGCACTGATCACATATCTCTGAATGCCTTTCATTTCACTTAAGCACACAAAGACTGAATTTCAGTTCTTTACGTCTTCAAATTACAGAAGATGTACAGTAGTGAAGAATTCCGGGGGAGGTTTATAGTAGAAGAGAAGTGAGAAAATAAACCGTGGGGTGTTTCCCTTCTTGGCCTCAAACAACACAATTATAATCTTTGAACGCTGTGAACTCTGGAAATACTATGTAGAGAACACCAGGTGTTTGTGTGTGTGTTGACAACTTTAATAGGGTCTCCCCAAAACTTTGAGGTTTTAGCTATTCTTTTATTGATAATTACAGATACTTTTTATGTCTGATATTAAGTATCAATCAACTATTAGAAACAGGACTAATTCCTACATGGTTAGGTTTTGCCCTATTCTGAGAAAGCTGGAATGTATACTGCTATAAACATAATAAAGTTAGAATTTTGACAAAACCATAACTGGATTCATGATAGGAAAAAGTGATTTTTTAAGAATTGGTTTCACTGTTTTATATAATACTTTTTTTTTTTTTTTGTAAAATAGAAGTCATTTCAAACTACTTTATATATCACGCAAGTGCTCTAAAAGAAATGTGTAAAATGATTATAGGTATGTCCTGGAGAGTGAAAGTTAAATTCTCTGTGTGTGTCCACTTTAAATCTTTTGTTTAGAAGTAGATGCAGTGATACTAAGTAAATACGTATTTACCAACCATACGTGCCTCTATCTGCACATGGGCACCGCTTCTAGAGACACAAAAGGAACATCAGGCAGACTCCCTTTCTTCTCAGCTTGGGCTGCAAACCTCCTTGTATTTGCTTATTTGATAAGGGGGAAAAGATCACTTTAAAGTTAATTTGCCTAGTGAACCCATCTATCATTTGCTGAAAAGTAATGAGCTGGAGCCAGAAGCCTCAGCCTCTGCGTTCTCCCCTTTCACATGGCCGAGATGTAAGACATAAAAAGCAATTTTTCTTGATGTGCGATCAAACGATGGATTAAGACTTGCAAGGAGTCGGTGATCAATTGTCTGATAATATGTGACAGATCTTGTCAGATTGACGAAAATGGACCCCCACCCAATGGGAGAAAAGGCTGTGAGCTGTGAAGGTGCTTTCTTAAGCAATTGCCTGAGAAGCAGCGGCCGCTGTGATATCAATTACCTTCTGTATCAAACAGCAAGCAGGATTTTTGCTGTGAAAGCTGCCATCCTGGTTTGACGTGTGTAAGTTAATAACTAATTAGGTGCATTTCAGTAATCACTTCACATGAATTGGTTTTGTGTCTTAGTTTTCAAAGAAGGAAGGTGTAGACTTGTCCTAATATTTTCCCATAATAATGTTTCACAACACACGAAATGAATTTCCCTCCACTCTCCCCACATTCTGAAAGGCCAATAAAAATAGTATTAGGTGATTCCACAAAGGAAAAATTTTTAGGGAAGCAGACAGAGTGATAAACAGCAATGAAATCAAGCAGCTGGAGGGCTCCTTGGTGAATGTGTCACCTGATGGCTGCCCCAGGATCCCGCACCGCCTCCAGCCTTCGCTTAGTTGGCGGGATCTACCCTTAGCTTTGGCCCCTCTTCCGGGCAAGGGAGGGAAGGGGACCAGTGAAGAGGCATATTGTTGACACCTTTCACAAAAGTTTCAAACTGGCACAGAAGATCCCCTCATCTCTGGCCCCAACTGAAGGCCAGGAGGGGAAAAAATACAGTTCAAAATCAACTGAACTTATTTTGGAAACTCAGGGAAAGTATACGTCAGGGTTTAATTTTTTTTTTTTTTTAACATAGCCTCGAGCTTGGGAAGAAAAGTTTTATTTTCACACGAGGCCAAAGAAATGCCTGGAATAATTTTAAATTCTTTCCTAGTGCAAAGGCAAGGAACCTGACGACTCAGCATTTTCTTCGTGGGGGGGGGGGGGGGGGGGGGGTTCCGCACTAAAAGAGGCCATGGTGCTGCTGAGGCGATTCTTCCTGTATAAACAAGCTGTCGTCCACCTTGGGAGACATTTACATTTGGTGTTTTAGCTACAATCCCAGGGAAGCTAAGCTGAACTTTTATATGTGTGCAGAGGAAAACTAGGGAAGATACACGGTAGATGGTCAGGAGAGGAGGTTAATGCTGAAAACGCAACTCTGCCGGTCACATAGAGCTAGAATCTGAAGAGACAGATACATCGCATGATGTCTGAAAAATCCTGTATTTATCCATTCATCGTGTGTGTGTGTGTGTGTGTGTGTGTGTGTGTAGGGGACTTCGGGATGACCAAGGCAGCATATTAATGAGTTTGAAATAGAGGTACATCAGAAATTGTGTAGCCCAAAGTTTTTGTGTGTTTTTTAAACTCCAGGGAGCTAATTTGGAGGTCTTTATGTGGATGGAATGAGGGAAAGCTAAGCAGATCTGCTCCAGTAACCTACTCTCAGTTTCATCCAAAGGACTTCACTTTGGTCTTTTTAATGTATATACATATAAGCCTGAGATCCTATGAAGATCATATACATATATATATATATATATATATATATATATATACACACACACACACACACACACACACATATATATGATTTTTATATACATATATATGATTTTTTAACATATATATATTTTATATACATATATATGATTTTTTATATACATATATATGATTTTTTTTAAAGAGTTGTGCTAAAAAAAGGAAAGGGCAAGAGAAAGAGTGAAAGAACCAGAATCCACCTGTATTTTATGCAAAGAAAATGAAATTCTTAAGCCTGAGAAGCATTCTGGGACATATTTGGTGACAGTCTAGAGAGTCCAGCTGGTCTCCTGTCATAGCAGGTTACCCAGGAGGTCAGCCACTGCTACTCCTCTGCCATGCACTGCTCAGGATGGCAGCAGCTTTTCCACCTGAGGAGAAACAAAAGCTCGTGGCAGGTGCACAGCACAGAACTCCTGCAGACAGGACGAGGACCTGCATTCTTGCTGTGCTTCCTGGCTGGAGTATAGGGACGACTTGCCAGTTGACTTTTGTTTTTCACTTTAGGTTTTTGGTGTGCAGGAGGGCACCTTGCCCCGATCATGAGAAACGCTTGTGTGCACTCTGGTATTATTTGCTGGCATTCTGAAGGGAGCAAACTCTTATTCCCATGAAAGCCTGTTAACTTACCCCATCATGTCCCAATGTTTCTCAAAACTCCTAGGATCCCAATTAAGGCCAATATGAAAGTAGTCAAAGATATGACAAGATGCTGATGCAGTAGACTGGCGGTGAGAGGTCAAGATCTAAGATGAGGAGAACATGTGAACCAACAGGTATAAAATTTCAGTTACGTAAGATTAATAGGTTCTAGAGTTCTTCTGTACAACATTGTAACTGTAGATAATAACACTGCATTGTACACTTACAAATCTGTTAATAGGGTAGATCTAATGCTAAGTGCTCTTACCAAAATAAAAACCTTCCAGGGACATGTAAGGGCACTTCCCTTTCCCTCTGCTGTGGGGGGTGGACATGAAGTTGTTTATAATTGAGAACTTCAGAGCCAGAGAATGGCAGGTCTGGTTTATCTGGCTTGAGAACAGAAATCACCACAACTCTTGGGTATTCTGTGTAGACAAGTGTGAGCTTCTGTATCAGGCAAGGCAGCTGGGCCATTTCATCCCTGCCTATTCCCTTTCCAGCTGGTCTAGGGCCGAGGCTCAGCCCCTTAGCCCATTCCAAACAAAAGCTGTCCTTGTCTTAATAATAAACTTGGAAATATGACACCCATTCTTATGTCTACCCTAGAGTCAAAAAGAATAATTTTGAGGACAAGCTTCCCAAGGTAAGATACCGCTTTAGTGGGAACTTGGGGGAAAGAAGAGAAGCCTGAGATCCTATGAAGCAAGTACAAGAGATTAAACAGAGAGAAAAAAGGGTTTTACACAAGTCCTAAGACGTAACCATTCAAGAATCATTGGTTGAATAAATGAATGAGTGGCTCAATGAATGCCGAGCATGAGATGTCAGTCCTTCTCAAACTATGATTGGGGATAAAGTTATCCTGTTGAAGACAGTGACTCCAGCATATGTCCAGTGTCAGACATATGCATGAGCAAGGAGATAGGTAGGAATCCAATTTATACTGTAGCTGTTCACATTCCTTGGTGCGTCACATCAGCGGCACCAGAATCTGGTGGAAATGAACACATGAACAGCTTTTTAAATTAAAAATCATAGAACAAGATGAGCACTTGAGAAGCTGATCAGACTAAGAGAAATAGGCACTTGCCAGAATTTTAATACAGATAGTCATGGGAAGACTGGAGAATTTGGTATTGAGCACTTGCCATCTTCCCAAGACAGAGTTCAAATGGATTTGATTTACACTTATAAGAACACAGCTTAATGGCAACCTTGCAATAGGCAAGATCAAGTACGATACTGAATTTAACAGAAAAGAGTGTCTGATTTGTATTCAATCACTCTCTTGAGAGCTAATATGGGAATTCACACAGGCTCAAAGGAGAGCTCTTTCCTCAGCCTTTGTGAGGTGTTAGCTGAAGTGGAAAAGAGGAGGAATTGGTAATTGTCTTTAATTTGGCCAGAAAAGGCAGATTTTAGTGTTTGGTAAATAAGGATGAAGAACTGTCATATCCAGATGTTGATATTCTCTGCAAGAAATAGAGGGCTAGAAGGTTCACAGGCATATTTCCTTAGAAAGAAGCTGTTTCCATTTCTACAACAGGAAGTAACCTAGTTGGAGATTTCCAGAGTCAGCTCATTGGGCTTCATGTAAGTTTAGTCTAAGACACATTTTCAGGGGGTTCCCTAGCCAGCTGACCCAAACTTATTTTACAAACAAGAAAACAGGCCTTGAGTGACAAATGAACAGATTCAAAATTAGTGGCATAACTCATGATGCCCCCTCTTTGGGTGCTTTTACTGTGTGGGATTGCCTCAGTGAAGCTCAGGAAGTATTTTACTATCTTACCTATGCTAACGTTGATTTGGGCATTGTGGACATTAAGAGACACATGATATGAGATCTGCTCACAGGAAGATGTAAACCTCATTAAGAAGAAAAGACACATGAT
The DNA here is from genome assembly GCF_004115265.2 of Rhinolophus ferrumequinum. Taxonomy (NCBI): domain Eukaryota; kingdom Metazoa; phylum Chordata; class Mammalia; order Chiroptera; family Rhinolophidae; genus Rhinolophus; species Rhinolophus ferrumequinum. The sequence continues at coordinate 22,851,946 of NC_046296.1, read as the reverse complement.
GCTGTTAGCGCTAGACAGGTTTGAACTGCGGTTCATGTGCCAAGATTAGTGTAGGCACTAATCCCACTATACGGTAACTAACATTGGTTTTCATAATAGTCACGTAAGCCAAAGAGCCCCATATGACAGAAATTGAGGCTTAGGTTAAATGACTTGCTCATGGTCAAATAGCTAGTATGTTGCAGAAATGGAATTTGAAGTTGGGACTTCTCATTTAAAACTGAGGTCCTTCCCACTATACTTTGTGAGATATTAATATTGTAAATCTCTTGTTGTATTTTTTTTATTAATAGGCATGAGAGGCAGAAAACCTAGTCATCTCTAAAATCTTGCTGCTGTCATAAAGTTAATAAGGTAAAATAATTATCTTTAAGTATTTGAATTCAGGAAAACCACCATTTTAGGAGTGAAATATCACTTTGAAAAGAATTGTTCGTTTCACTGACTTGTGCATTCTTTGACAGGTGTCAAAATATCACAGAGATGGAGCCTCGATCACTTTGCTGACTTCTTGCAGAATCAGAATATTTTGAGAGCTGTTGCCAGTAAGTACGAAACCACAACATCATTGCAGAATTCATGGAAAACAAGTCATGAATAGTGAATGTCCATTGACAGGGACCTTTGTTTAAGGTTTCCAGATGTGTTTTCTAAAACAGAGGTTGCTGTGTAAAAAAAAAGAGGGGGGTGGTGCTACAAAAATGAGCACAACCCACAAACAAAAATGATAATAAAGGAAGTAGGTACATTAAACCACAAAAGCTCTACAACTCTAAAACTACAATATTAAAAACCATCCATGCACAATTATCTACAATGAATACCTTGGGCTAAAATCTAACCCCATGCATTTAAAACTACTATAGTCATAGAAGGAAATTTATAGGAAAATATTCTTATTGTATATAATACTATGAGATTTTACATTTAAAAATTAAAGCTAAAATGCTTAAATATACTGGAAATATCATAGTAAAAGGAATAGTTGCATGTAAAATGCAATCCTTAATCACTTAGTAATTCATTACTTTTTAATTTGTTTTTCAGAATTACCCAAGAGATTTTCCCAGTTAGAACAAAACACATGGTTCAATGATAGCATCTACCCACCAATTTATTATTGTTTTTGTTTGTGGGCCGTTGAATTATTTTTTGGCCTCATGAAAAGCCAAAGCTATTTGAGCAAGCTCTCCAAAAATACTATGCTGGAGCTGAAACCAAGCATGGAAAATGTTGGCTTGTAGAATGTGATTATGAATCACTCAAAATGATACGGGAAATCCACATGAAATATTCACTCTAGAAACAAATGGGATATATGAAATGCATAAGCTGGAAGAAAATAAATCGTGCCACACGTAATGAGAGTCAGGTAACACCAAAGAGAAAAGAAGCAAAGATAAAAATTAGGGCCTCTTCTGGCTCATGGCATAAAATAAAATGAAATTCTTGTAGTTAGGGAATCCAAGAATCATATTTATATATTTTGGGGTTTACCAGCTGGAATACTTGAGCTACACGGGATTTCATCCTCAGACTAGATTCCAGCTGCCAACTTATGTTTTCATAGTAATAGCAACCTAAACAGGATATCTTGATGCAGCTCTTTTGACATGCGCCATGTAGTTATCCTTTTAAAGTGGTTAAGCTAAAATAGTTATATCCTCAATAGATATCCCTGATCATCATTTCATTCCTTAGCCCATCTGTAACACGACTCTCCACATTTTTTTGACACCTTCTTGGTAAACATGTTATGAAGGCACCTGCAAAAAATTCATTTGGTAATGGTAATCTAAAACTCTGAAGTTTAATAACTTGGTTATTAAGCATTGCCAAAATGTTGCCAAGTCAAAATCGTGGCATCAACTGTCTGGATGAAAAAGTTATATACTTTGTAGGAATATAAAAGCCAAATGCTATGTAACAAGATAAATATATGATATATTGTGAGGAAAACTACAACTCTGATGAAAAATATCAAAGAACTAAATAAATGGAGAGATATTCCATGTTCATGGAAAGAAGACTCAGTATCATGATGATATCAGTTCTTCTCATCTTGGCCTATAGATTCAATGCAATATGCAATATGCAATCCCAATCAAAAGCCCGGAAAGTTATTTTGGGGACATTGAGAAACTAATTCTAAAATTCTCATGGAGACACAAAAGACCCAGAATAGCCAGTTCATTATTGAAGGACAAGAACAAAGTTGGAGGACTAACACTACTCGTCTTCAGGAATTACTATAAAACTACAGTGATCAAGATAGTGTGGTATTGGCATAAAAATAGACAAGTAAATTTAAAAAACAAAATAGAGGGACCAGAAATAGACCCGTTTGAATATAGTCAACTAATCTTTGACAAAGGAGCAAAGGCAATACTATGGAGCAAAAGCAGCCTTTTCAACAAATGGCGCTGGAACAACTGGATATCTACATTAAAAAAAAAAATGAATGGAGACACAGAATTTACACATTTCACAAAAAAATACATCAAAATGGATCATAGGCCTAAATGTAAGACTCAAAATTATAAGACTCCTAGAAGATAATACAGGAGAAAACCTAAGTGGCCTTGGGTATGGTGTGGACTTTTTAGGCACAATATTAAATACATGATCTGTGAAAGACATAATTGATAAGCTGGAGTTCATTAAAATTTAAAACTTCTGTTCTGTGAAAGACAATGCCAAGAGAATGAGAAAACAAGCCATAGACTATGAGAAAATATTTGCAAAAGATACATCTGATAAAGGACTGTTATATAAAATACATGAAAACCTCTTAAAAGTCAATAAGAAAATAAATAGCCTGATTTTCAAGAGGGGTGAAAAACCTGAGCAGACCTTACCAAAGAAGAAATACAGATGGCAAGTAAGCATATAAAAAGTTGTTCAACATCATATGTCATAAGTCATAAAGGAATTTCAAATTAAACAATGAGGTACTACGTACTACTATATACCTATTAGAATGGTCACAATCCAAAATACTGACAACATTCAGTGCTGGTGAGAATGTGGGCCAAGCGGAACTCTCAATCACTGCTGGTAGAAATACAAAATGGTACAGCCACTTTGATTGGAGTTTTTTTACAAAACCAAACATACTTTCCCCATATGATTCAGCAGTCACACTCCTTGCTATTTACCCAAAGGAATTGGAATCTTATGTCTGCACAAAACCTGAACAGTAACGTTTATAGCAGCTTACTCATAATTGCCAAAACTTGAAAGCAACCGAGATGTCCTTTGATTGGTGAAAGGATTGATAAACTGGTATATCCACACAATGGAATTCAAGGCTAAAAAGAAATGAGCTACGAAGCCATGAAAAGACATGGAGGAAACTGAAATGCATATTACCAAGTGAAAGAAGCCAATCCGAAAAGGTTACATATTGTGTGGCTCCAACTATATGACATTCTAGAAAAGACAAAACTATAGAGACTGTAAAACAATCAGTGATTGCCAGGGGTTGCAGGGAAGGAGGGATGAACAGGCAGAAGAGCACAGAGGTATTTTAGGGCAGTGAAAACTATTCTGTATAATACTACAATGATGGATACCTGTCCCATTATACATTTTCTAAAACCCACAGAATGTACAACACCAAGAGTGAATCCTAATGTAAACTCTACTTTGAATGATAATGACTTGTCAGTGTAGGTTCATCAATTGTAACATACATACCTCTGTGGTACAGAATATCATAGTGGAGGAGGTTGTTTGCTTGGGGGGGAAATAGGATATATGGGAACTTGCTGTACTTTCTGCTCAATTTTGTTGTGAACCTAAAATCGCTCTAAAAATATTGTTTATTAATAAGAAAAAAACTTGCAGTGCTTGCATGAGGGGTAGGGAGTGGTAGTGCTTGGTAGTGTTATCAAAAGAAGAGAAGAGAGTGCCCCATTCACAAGAAAACTGCAAAGGCAATGAAACAACTTTATATACTGTTTTTTAGCAGCAAAGGAATTTGTCTTATCTTTTTAATTATTGGAAAATAAATATTTAAAAGATGTATATAATGTAAATACAACTTAAACTGCTCAAAGCATGGTCTGGAGTTTCCTGAGACCCTTTCAGGGGGGCAAGCTGTTGTCATAACCACACTGAGATATCATTTGCCTTTTTCACTGTGCTGACATTTGCACCTACAATGCAAAAAAAAAAGTAGGTAAACATGCTGGAACCTGAACCAGAGCAGTGGCACCAAACTGTACTGGGAATCCCTGTGTTCTTCACCATTGTGCACTTGCAGATAAAAGAATGCCAGCTTCACTTAAGAATGTCTTTGATGAAACTGTAAAATTGATTGATTTCATTAAATCTCAACTCAACTACACATAATGTGAATTGGGACACATGCACACAGCGCTTCTGCTGCCCACAGAAGTATGATGGTTGTATGAAGGTGAAGCACTGGGTGATTGTGTTGTGAGCTGAACTAGCTGCTTTGTTCAAGAAGCATGATTTGTACTTGAAAGAATGATGGACAGGCACATTATGATTACTCAGGCTTGAGCATCTGGCAGACATTTTCTCAAGAATGAATGAAGTGAGCCTGTCATTTCAAGGAAAACAACTGACAGAATTTGTTGCCAATTGTAAAATTTGAGCTTTCAAGCAAATAATTAGAATTTTGGAAAACTTGTATTCAACACTATGAGCTTGACAGTTTCCAATATTTAAAGACTTTTTTGATGATATCAGTGGTGATATTGATGAATGCTTGTTTTTTTTTAATGTTGTGGAATGAAATGTGTCAACAGAAGATCTGCATAACTAAGTGAATTGTTATTTTCCAGATGACCAATGCATGCTGATATAAAATCATGCAGGGGTAAAAGATCCATTTAAGGTGAAAAAAGACCAATGGATTTTACTGTTAACAGAGTGTTAAAAGTTCAGTGATATAGATTTAGATACTACACTTGTCAAGTTTGGGTATAGTACCAAAGAATATCCACAATTTGGTTAAAAAAAGAAAGCTATTACAATATTCCATTTTCCAACTGCATAGTTGTGTGAGGCTGGATTTTCTTCAGATTTTTCAATCAAATCGCAGAATTCTATAGACTGAACGGAAGGACAGACCAGATAGAAAAATCTAGCTGTCTTCTATTAAGCCAGATATTAAAGAAATTTGGAAACATGAAAAATGATGCCACTCCGCTCATTGAATTTTGTTTTGCTTTGTTTCGGAACATAGCTATTTTCATAAAAACCAATTACTTATGTTAGCAGGTAATGAGCTTATTACTGTAATTTTCAAATACAGTCTTAATTTTGCTCAGTTTTAATTTTGAATACAGTATCATTAGACAAAATTCACAAAAATAGAAGTCCTTTGGCATCTGCAGTAATTTTTAAGAATGTTTAACAGATCCTGAGACCAAAAAGTTGAGAATCAATAATTTAAAGAGATAAAGAAACAGATGCATGTACTTAACACACAGCTTAAAGAATAAAACATGACTAGCATCTTTGAAGACACTGTATGTCCTGCCCAGAATATAGCTTCTTGCCTTCTCCCAGATGTGAACACATAACATTAATTTTATACCAACCATTCTCTTGCTTTGTTCATAGTTTATCTCACATGGATATCTCCCTAAACAATATTTAATCTTGCCTGATTTTGAACTGCATACAAATGTAACCATACTAATTTGGGTTTCCTTGAAAGCAATGCCTGAGAAAAGGACTTGGGTGCCGGCAGTATATTTTGGAGGTGATCCCAGGCAGAAGTGTTGGGTGGGAGAAGAGACTAGAGAAGGGAGACAACAAATAAAAGCACATTATAGAAGTACCTTGAGCTGGTTACCGCTGTGGGTGACTGACACATGGTCCTGTTGTGTACCCTCTGTGGAAATAATGCAAATCACATTTCAGAACTGGCCCAGTGGATGAAAGGAAAGGAGACTGGGCGTTATTCACTCACTTTATCTCCATTTGGTTAAGAGTTGCTCTCAGGGACTTAAACTCATTTGCACATTTAGGCTGAGCGGCTTCCCATGGCTCAGAGAAAAGCTTGAGGCAGAAAAGCAGAGGCCCCTTTGCAGACACTGGTCACTGCATGGAACTGTCCAGTACAGCTGCCTGAAATCAGGTGAGCTAACAGGATGGAGTGAGGGGCACCACAAGTGTTGAATACATTGTATATGTTCTTTATGTATTATTTTATGACTTCCTTCTTTCTCCCCAGAGTATGCTATTGAGATATTTTGGGTTGATATGAGTAGTTTTAGCTAATTCATTTCCACTGATGCACAGTGCTTTACCGTCTGACTATATTCTACAACTTAATTTCCATTCTACTGTTAAACATTTGCTCTATTTCTTGACAAGGGGACTTTTGTCAATGATACTGATGGAAAACAAACAGACATACAGTTTCATGTCCTTATACACTACCTAAACATTTTATAGCCAGCAGAAATGAGGTCTCCACCTGACTTTTTGCAATTCAAGTCTTGCATGAATTTGATTGGTCAATCTAAGTCACATTCTGGCTGCAAAGGATTCTGGGAAGTGTAGGTTTGAACTTTCTGGCCTCTGTAATACAGGAAGGCACACCAGAAGGAACACCATGCTGAAAATTTCTACCAACTTTAACACAAGCTTCTGCCCCCTCCCCAAAGCTTACAAGGTATGTTTTCATGAAAATATTTAGGAAAAGAAAATGTTTAATTATATAAAAGCTAAGTTTTATAACTTCTAGACTAATGCTCTTGAGTTTTCCTCTTTGGTTACTGTAACAGAAGATAATTAAATGCTTATCTTTAAAAATGTAATGAAAATACACAGAACCAACATCATTCCCATGTCCAATCAAAACAGCAAGAATAAATATCATTCAACACAATTATACCAGGCTATACGCCAGTGCTTTCAGAAATGTCTCCTCTTCAGATCTGGCAATCTGTGCTTCAAGTGCCCTAGACAACACTAAATCAAGACTGTCTTTGCCAGTGTTGTCCATTGCCAATGTGTACTCAGAAGAAAATCTAATCTGTCTCATTGATTTACAAATCATCAAATGTTGATTTCACGTAGCTGGTGGAGCACCCACCAAAAAACAAGTTGTTTTCCTTTAAACAGTCACCACCCCAAAACAGAAAGCTATATTTTTCCTGCCATAAACAAAACAGAACATTTCATTTTGAATCAGAGTTAGAAATTGTCAGCTCAGTGCAGTTCAGGGTGGCAATTGATTTTGAGGTTCCAGATTTTCCTTGTCCCTGCTGACTGAGAAAGGGACTAGAAAGTCAGGAATAACAAAATAAAACATTGACAGTGCCACCCCCCCCTCCGGCCTTGGTTCTACACTGGAGGAGTTAGACATGGCATGTCCTGGGAGTCAGTAGGGCAGACAGTCTGTTTTCTCTGCCCCTGGAGGTTCGGTTGTATTTGGCAGGAGGGGAGAAGCAGGAGCTACAGGATGATGAACGGAGATCCAGGGAACAGCTGCCTAGTTAGGATGTGATAGGATGCTGCTTGTAGACTCCAGATGGGTACTCTGGGCTTAGCTAAGCAGAAGAGGTGTCAGGTGGCAACCAAGTCAGTATGTGCCTCCTGCATTCACTAAGTGCCTGAGGTGGTACAGGAAGCTATGAGATGCTGCCAAAAATGGCACCTTTTTCCTTGTCAACACAATCACAAACATGAAATGCAGCTGAGTAACTGTTTGCAAATGGGAGCTTGTGTTTTGCTGGAGTCTGTGAGTTGGGACACAAAACAGCCCCTACTCTACCCGTTCTTTTCCCCAAGAATGCCGTCACTATCGTTGTTGAATACCAGTTCACTAGCACCTCTCAGGTAGAAGAAACTACAGCTACCTCCGCTTTTAAACACCAAAGAAAATCACTAAAGACTACAGAACGCACAAAGCAGAAGAGCCCCTGAATGCCCCTTGGCCGCCTGTGATTGTCATTTTGAGGGATTGTTATTACTCTATTTTGACGCCAGTGGACATATTGAACTTCTTTCCTTAGTGCCATTGGTGTCAGCAGGATCAAAGGTGTATGTGCGCGTCTGTGTGTCTGCACAGGCATGGCAGGAGGTGAGATGGATGAAACAGGAAGAGAGGAGAAAAAATGGGCAACTGAAGAAGGAATGAAAGATGAGGGTGGATGTAAGCCCTGATTTGAGGTTATGTGGCTCATGGAAGATGAATCACTCTATAATATAGTTCAAAGAGGGGACCAGCACACATATCTTCTTCAAAGGCTTTCTGCCCCTGGTGAGCCACATTCTCTGAGCTTATTGAAGGAACCAAGAATCCCATTTATTGTGGGCAAGACTGATCCCAGGTATAGAAAATGGAGGCATTGGGCATACGCAAAACTGTGCCTTCAAGCTAGTTATAAAAGCAGTAATTAGAGCAGATGAATTTTTACTCACTTCTATGATGGCATTTGTTTGGTATCTGTTATGTGTCAAGCACTGTGATAAGTGCTGGGGATATAAAGATGAATAACAAGGTATAGGCCAGTCCAAAGTGGATGTAGAATTATCCCTTTTATAATAAAACGGGGTGGTCTTATAAATGGTTGAAGAACATATAGCTAAGGAAGGGAGCGTAAAGGATCAGTACTCAGCTTAACCTGAGGGAACGGGATACTTGCCAGGGGAGACAGGACCATAAGTCTTTCCAAAGGACAATTGAAGGAGATGGGGAATCAGAAACTAACCAGATGGACAAAGACAGGGGAATTTTAAGAAGAGGGAAGAATCATAGCTGACACTTATATAGAGTCTGTACCAAAAACAGGCCTAAGCACTTTACATATAGTAACTCATTTAACTGTACAACAACCATATCAGAGAAGCCAAATCATCAGCCACGTTCCTGTTTTACAGATAAAGAAAATGCGACAGGAAGAGAGTAAACTTGAAGAAGATCAAACAGCTAATAACGGGCAGAACCAGAATTTTAACCTAGGTGGTCTGTGTTGGAGTCCATGCTCTTAACTATTATAATATACTGCCTTTTCTTGCTGGAAATAAAAAAAAGCATAAAGATGTGGAGTGTTCAAGTACACTTAGTTCAGTTTGAACAGTTCATCTATTGTGGATCAGGTATTGTACCAAATGCTGATGTTAGAAAGATGGTAAGGCTCAGTTCTTGCCTCTAGGGTGCTTAAAATAAAATAGGGAGAGAGAGCTTTAACCATCTAATTCCAATATAATGTGGAATAATGTCTAGATATGTTAGCTGATTTTCTTTCATTCCCTGAAATTCTGAAATTCCTTTTTTACTCCATGGCTCTTTTCCCATCTGAATAGATATCAGGAGTGTTGAAGCAGAAAAGCAGAAGAGAAGCTTTGTGAAGAGCAAACTCCAGGGTCTGAAGGACCCAGGGCATACACGATATGCCATCAATGGTAGAATGAGAAGAATTCCTCATGATCAAGGTCCCCCCTCCTTCCATTCACCCCAACCACCACCTCCTCAATGAGATGAAGATCCCCTACTCTAGGAGGAGAAGAGGAGAATAAAAGTTCTCGAAGCAAAAAGTTGGAGGCTAGTGTGCATCCCTGAGATGGGTCCCTGTGACAGACACTTTGGAAAGATCCAAGGGCAGAGAAGGCTGCACTTTGTTTCCTGGGCAACTGGCTATATAAGTCTGGCCTTTGGGAGAGAGTTCTGAGTGAGAGAAATGAATTTGGTGTCATCACCATCAGTAGCTGGTATTTATAGCACGAGCCTGGTGAGATCACCAAGAGCGCTGTGGGAGGTGGGAGATCTCAGTAATCCCTGACACCAGGAGGGGATGGACTAGCTAGAGGTATCTGTGCAGATGGTGCTGCGATGTCCTCACAGATTTTCCCTGCACCGAGATCATGCAGTTCCCATACTTCCCATTAGAAGCTCTATGAGGGCAGAGATATTAACTGTTTTGCTCACTATTATATTCCCAGGGCCTAAAATACAGCCTGGGACATAGTATTATAGGTGCCCATAATTTATGTAAAGAATAAATAAATACAAGTATGCTTTGCAAGGTTTGTTGCAACAAGGAGAGGCTAGCCATTTAACTCATTCAACAAATGACCAGGCACTGTTCTATTTGCAGGCACTGTTCTATTTGCTTGGAATATATCCATGAACAAGAAAAAAGACTCCCGCTCTCTCGGAGCTTGTATTTTGTTAGGGGAGACAGACAATAAACAAACACTGAACCAAAATTATGAGTTTACTGTAGAGTATGTTTCCCTGCAATCACTCTGCCTGGAACTCTGCCTGAAACTGCTCCTGCTTGAGGTCTTCTCCTTACCACTTCTGCCCCCCACTTCCCTTCTTGGTTTCTTCTGGGAGCACTTCCTTCATAAAGGAAGTGCTTGCACACAAATCTTCCTCTTAGAGCCTGCTTCTGAGGAGCCTGTCCTAAGATAGGAGATGTGCTAGAAATTAAGCTTAGTTATAAAAAACATATGAAGTGTTTACTTTCTGCATCCCTGAGTTTACAATTTGAGCCTGGTACCTGCTGCAAATATAGTGTTGTAAATTCTACAATCAAAATGTGCACAAAGAAGTAAATAGCACATGGTCCATTGTGGAGGAAACAGAAAGAGCTTCCTGGAGGATGAGGAGAAAATAGCTGGGTGAAGACTGGTGAAATTTATGCTAAGGAGGGACAAAGGTTCAGGAGGCACAATATGTGGGGACCTACCCCTGACTCAGTAGGTCTGCAGCAGAGAGTTGTGGCATAGGCCACAGACCAGCATGTCTGGGAGGTGCTGGGACCATAGGCTGTAGGTGAGGGACAGGTGATAGGGGAGAGGGAGCAACTGAAGATGATGAAAAGTGGGCAGAGATAAATCATGAGATTCTTCCAGGTTAGGAATTGGAACTATTCATAAAGGTATTCAGGGCCATGGAAGAGTTTTGTTTTGTTTTGTAATTAGGTCATATAGTCACATGACACAAAATTTTAAAGTATAAAAGGTTAATAATTAAAGAGGGTGTCTCTCGCCCCACCGTCTCCTAGCCAGGGAGGTGACTGATACAAGTTTTCTGAGCATCCTTCAGGAAATATGCTTTGCATATATAAGCAGTATGTATATATAACCCAGTTTTGTTCACATGACCCTATATTGTGATGATTCTTGCATATATATTGCAGAGTTTTAAGTAGAGGAGTGATATGATCTGATTTAGCATCTCCGAAGTATTATTAACTGCATTGTGCAGAATAGATCGGGAGGAGAACAGGGCAAGAAATGACCACTGCCTGACATAAGATTGTAGCAATATAATGGACAAAAAAGGAAGACTTTATAACTAACTCATTTCATCAAACAATCACTTCCAATATATTTTTAGTGCATCTCTATAAAGATCTCAGAAGCATTTTTATCTAGTTCCCCAACTACATTATAGCCAGCTGAGAAAATATATTTGAGCTTACAGTTTACAGATAGAAGAGACAAGGTACACAGAAAGGTAAGTTTAGGACACCTCAGTTCTGGGTCTAATAATCTCTCTCCCTTGAATATCCTAACTCTAGCCTCTTGGTTGTCCCAAACCACCAGCACAATGAATGGGCAACCTTCACCAAGAACCAAGAAAATCAGTTACTGCACCAACAAAGTAAAGTAATGCTCTAAGTGCTCCTAGAAAATGGAGGAGAATTTTATGTTGTGATTCTTTCAAATCCTTTAAAGACTCTGGGGTAACATAAAATATTATTAAGTTACCAAAATTTCAAATAATTATTTTCATAAACAACAAAAAGAAGAGAAATTAAACAAAGCGTTTAATTCCCATTAAGGGTTTTCTGGACAAATAACTTGATTTTCCTTAATGTCAACCAAACCTCATACTCAGGGCACATTCAGTAACCATGATGGAGTCTCTTTTGGAGGTGGATATGGAAGGCTTTGGTAGGTGGACTTCTAAGATGACCTTCAATGATCTTCATCTCATGGTATTCATTTCCTGTGGAATTCCCTCCCTATGAAAGTAGGCTGGACCTAATAGCTTACTCTCGAATAAATAGAATAGGCCAGAGAGATAGGATATCACTTCTATCCTATCAAAAGACTGTGATTTCCATCTTGCTGGCAGATTCTCTTTATTGCCTCTAGGCTTGCATGCTTCCATGAAGCAAACTGCCATGTAGCAGAGGTCTACCCAGCAAAGGACTGAAGGTAGCATTCAGCCAATAACTAGCAAAGAATTGAAGCTTTTAGTCCAATACCCTGAGAGGAACTGAATTGTACTACCAACCATGTGAGTGAGCTTGGGAGAAGATCGTTCCCCAGTCCAGTCTTCAGATGAGAATGCAGCCCCTGGGCTGACACCTTGATTGCTGTCTTTAAGAGACACTGAAGCAGAAGATTCAGCTAAGCTGTGCCTGGATTCCTGCAGCATAGAAACTGAGACAATAAATGTATATTGTCTTAAGCTGCTAAATTTTAGCACAATTTGTTACACTGCAATAGATAAGTAATGCAAAGGCATTGCCAGCATATCCAAAAATCAAATCACTTTGATTTATTTACATACACCAATATTATGCTGTTAAAGGGAACATGTGCTTTTCTTATTAACTCAACAGTATAACTTAGTGACCAAAATGCTAACTAGAATGCATACTTGACTTGGACTTAGGTATTGATGTGTCCAGAAATTCAGTCCTGTCTTCAATACCACTCTTTCTGTGTCGTTCCCTAAGCATGTTTTTCAGGACTTTCCCCTTGATTCTAGACCTTTTGTGAAGGATGCTGAGGAAGCGAGTGTTACCCCTGTGACATAAACAGGAAAGGAAAGATGCTAGGCTGCCTGTTCAAAGGCATGTCACACAAAGGCAAACCTGTCAGCAATTCCAGCATCACTGGATTTAACAGGGGGGGTCTCACCAAAAAACGTAAGCAGCCCTACAAAAGTCCTAAATGGGAACAAAAATATTGGGAACAAAAATATAGTCAGTCCTGACAGACCATGTCTTAAAGGGATACTCTTTTATTTGGGAGGTGAGATGAGATGAGATACTATAGGCTCAGAGATTTTTTTCTTCCTGTTTTCCTAGGTGATTTTAACCTGTCTTCACTTAAAGTTGATAAACCTATATTTAATGAGCATTGACCTTGGGGGTTTGAGAAGATGGAAAAGAAATAAAATTCAAAGTTTCTGCTTTTAATGACAGTCAAATGATGGAAACAGGGCACGTGTGAAAAAGACCTACACACATCAAACAGGGCATCCTAATCTGACAGAAAGTGATAAACAGAGAGCGCTCATTACTTACGTGCAGTAAGACTCTCAGATCACTAACTTAGTTGCACAAGAAATACCCATTTAAAACTTTTCCTTAATAAACATAAACCCATTTGTGACCTCTCTCCTGCCTAGTGGGAAATTTGATAAAAAGCCATTATTGGGGCCTTTCTCTTTCAACGCCTCCTGCAAAATTCCTGGAGGAAGGACAGAAGCCTATAACCTCGAAGATAGCGTAGCTGTTGCTAGTTCCTCACTGCTCAGGCCTGTAATGGCCCTTTAAATATGGGGCGTGGGTTAAAGGTAGGCACAGTAATCTCAGGACACCTCAACTAAGGAGCAGAAAACAGGAATCAGACCTTCCCTGTCCGTCACTCACAGCATTCCTTGAAAAAACTCACTCACCCTGTTAAAGTCTCTGTTCTTCTTTCTGTACAACTGAAGGCAAATACACTTTTTAATAGGCAGTATTCCAACTGCTTCGTCAGCAGTCAAATAGGTGGTTTTCTCACACTTCCATACTTTTCAAAATGAGGCTAGTCAGGAATTCTGATGCACATGTGATGGATGAGGTAATTGGGACAATGCCACAAAAGATTCATCCAAGCTCCCGCACAGTAGGTTTTCAGCAAAATCAGGCTTAGAAGGGATGGTTTAGGAAATTTAATCCAGTGTTCTTCATATTGCACTGTGGCTGCCATAATAGTAGTTGTCAATTGCTGCACCCCAAGTAGATGTTAAAAATGAGAATATAAAAATAGCTCTGATTATGGGTTACACTTCAGGTGGATCATCTGAAGCTGGAGAAGAGCTTTATTATGTCCAGGTGAGGACCTGGGACTAACAAGATAACAGAGTAGAGATGGGCTTTCGTGTTTGGTTGATAGGGATGGTGTCTACTGTACCTTTGTTTTTAATATTGGATCTTTCTCCGCAAATGTATGGATACAGCACAGAGACATCTATTACCTGTTTCTGAAACATCATCAAAAGCCCCATGGGCAGCAGAGTGTAATGCAATGTGCCAACATGACAAGTGTGAAGTGTGTCAAGTTAGGGAACACCATAAATCCTCTATTCAATTCTCAAAGAATATGATACACAAATGTCCATTCATCTTGCTTTCTCGCTCTTCCACTATTTTCAAAGGAAGCATCTGATAGGCTAGTGAGGGCTCCCTCTGTGCTGAGCTCCTGAGGGCAAGACTCATTAGCCATGTGGCTGTCTCTAAAATTATTACATCCACACACTCAGGGAAAATAGGAACCTGAGGTAGCACACCATGCCTTGCTGCTATCATTTGTCAAAACCTGGCACCAGTTAGAAATGACACAGGATAACAAGTCCAGAAGCATCTAGAACAAACAAGAAAGATTCATCACTGAAGACAGGGCAAAAATACACTTCCATCCATCCATATATCAATTATACCAGCCATGAAAATAAGTACTGGTTCACATACCCAAGGCCTGAAAAAAAGTCAGGTGGGCCATATGGAAATTACATTATAATTCAATTAGAAACCAGACCTAAGAAAAATTAAATGTGTGTACTCTCTGTATGTTTGCTCATCATTAGGTTTGATTTTTCAAACAAAAAAATGTTTGAAACTCAGGGGAAACTCAGAAATTGACTATAGAAAAATATGTGCATTCCTCCCCCCTAGTTAGGCAACATCTGAAGAAGTAAAGAGAGGTAGGTGGCAAGGACATTCAAGAGAGATGAAGTGGCCAGCTCAGCAAGAACAAGAGGTATCTAAGACTAGAGAATGGGCAAAATTTGAACAACAATAGCTAAAATGTATGAAGTGCTCACCAGGTGCCAGACCTTGCTAAACTTTACCGATGTATTATCTCAATTTAATCTCACCACCACGGTATATGGATGGTACTATTATTATTCCATTCATTGATGAGGAAACTGAGGCACAAGAAAGTTACGTGACTTGAAAGTTAAATATTTGAATTCAGGCAGTTTGACCAAAGCTCATATTGCTAACATCTAAAACAGTATTTTCAAACTTACTCTTGCATCAGAGTTCCCTGGAGAGCTTGTTAAAACCCACATTTCTGGTCCCAGCCCCAGAGTTACTGATCCAATAGGGGAGATCTGGGAATTCGATTTTCTAACAAAGTCTCAGATGATGCTGATGCTGCTGGTTCAGGGACCACAGTTTGAGGACCACTGCATTAAGCTATATTGTCCTTTTACTGGGTGAGGGTTCTAGTTTGAGGTGAATAACATCAGCAAATGCATAGATTAAAAAGAGATCAAGTCAGGTAACAGTGAAGAATAACACGTAGCAAACAACTTTTTCAAAAAATGTCACAGCTGAAACTTGAAAACTGTGAATGTTGTAGTATATAAACAAAGATACTCTCCTTTATATACATGAAGAATAAAACTTTGTGGATCTACAAATGAGGCAAGAACACAGAAACTTTCACAGGTGAAGCAAGGCATGCAGCTGCACCAGTAAAAGCTATTGGTATGTATTTACCCCAAGTATGCGTAAGTCAAAAGGAAAAAGGTGAAAAGAATACTTTGATGCTCATGTGGCCATAAAACCATACACTATATCTATGTCCCAGACAGCTGTGTGTGTGTGTGTGTATGAATACACACACACACACACACACTAAGCAACATGGACAATTTTCTCCAACTCTATGTCAAAACTGAGGATTTCATTTAAATTTAGGAATCCAGCAGAATCCATTGTCTTTGAACTATATAACAGGAGTCAACTAAGAGACCCTCAAGAAAACTTTATTCTTGGATCTCACAATATGCGCATTTAAACAGAGCTTGTATATATATATATATATATATATATATATATATATACATATATATATATATATGTATATATATATACACACACACACGCATATATATACATACATGTATATGTATACATACATGTATGTATATATGTACGTGTGTGTGTATATATATGTGTGTGTGTGTGTGTATATATATATGTTTAGTAGAAGACTTTTTAAAATTCAAAGTGTTTCCTGTAGTAACCAAAAAGTCTCCCAAGCCTGGATACTATTTTCATTTCACTATACTGGTAATTTTTACATAGAAAAGCATGTGCAAAATAAAATCAGCCATTTAATCATTCTTTGGACACCTTCTATGCCGAAGCTCAGAGGACACAAAGGGAGGGTTTGGGCATCAGGACTGACAATGAGGCCTACAGCCTAATCGGACAGCCTTGTCTGGTTTCATTTGTGTGGATGAATATGTCTCTATCTCCCAGGACGTCTTAGCTTTAGCCAAACATGAATATGCATTGAATCCAGTGGATGGTACAAAACATTTCTTTACCTTTCCCATGGAATCCCATGTGGAGCCTACCTCAGTGTGGTAGTTTGTGTCTCTTTCCCTTTGGATGGTTAGTTAAGAGGTGGTAAAAGATATCAATGAAGGGAGAATAAAATTATTTACAAGGTCAAATGTGGCAAGTATCATATACATTGTGCCAACAATAAGTACAGATAAGCTTAGAGAACAGAGATATCTGAAATCTTAGCAAACTTTCTGAGAGATTATGGGACTTGAGATATGAAAGAAGGCTGAGAGAAAACAATGGGGAAGGAACATGCCAGACAGAGCAAATCTCAGCAGGAAGACTGGTAATCTAGTAGCTGCCATTATAAAGAAGGCAGTAAGTACAGTAATGTGATGGGGGCAGCAAAACTCCAAACAGGGGAAACACCTTGGGTAATTATAGAAAAGAATGCTTGGTCAGAGAGGGACTGGGTGGTCACACCCGGGGTGAATTTTACTACAGGCATTGGAAAATTTAAGAGGAGTGATGTAAACAAAGCAATGGTTTAAACAGAAAAGATGGTGGCATTTTATGGGATGTGTTTGAGGAAAGAACATCTAAGAAAGTGCAACTGCCCAGATGTGAAATAACAAGGATCCAAACTAAAGTCAGGCCAGCACGAGTGTAAAGGAAGGATGACTGTGAGCCCAGAAACTAAGGAGAAATCCCTGTTTGGCTATGACAGTGGCTGAGGCAAAGGAATAGCCAGTGAATGATGTTAAGCTTTTCAGTGTCAGTGTCTGGCCAGGAACAGTTACTGAGGCCCACAGAGGTTGACTAACTTGACCACGTTCATGGTTAGTCAATGGCAGGGTAGCACGGAGCTATTTGGACTCTCAGCTCAGCCTTCCTTCCAGTACATTACGTTACCTTATGCATGGTTCATACAAAGCTTTTGAGTCTTGATGATACTGCATATCTCAATCACTCTAAAACCACATGGCACATCTTATAATAACAGCAAAAAATAGCAAATATTGTTCTAGCTCCCCAGTTACAATTTAAATCAGTGGCTTTATAAGAAATCTTTCATTTTTCAAATCCTAATATGATTATTTACTTATAAAGTCATAATTATAGAAGTTTTCCTAAACAGAAATTCTATGTGGTGCCTCATTCCCTACACAGAGTAACCGCTCCCATATTCTTCATTGATTCTGAAGGTTCTTTAGAGCAGGGTTCCTCAACCTTGGCACTTCACATTTGAGGCCAGGTAATTCCTTGTTGGTGGTGCTGCCCTGTGCCTTGTAGAATGTTCAGCAGCATCCCTGACCTTCTACCTACTAGATACCAGTTGCAACCCCCACCCCAACTGTCCAGCTCTTATGCTCAAAACTGCTTCCAGACATTGCCAAATGTCTCCTGAGGGATAGAGTCACTTCTAGTCAAGAATTACTGCCTTAGAGGTACGTAAAAAAAACTTACATTAAGATATCATTTCTATTCAATAGTCCTCCTATTGGGAAAACCAAGTTCTATCTCAGGACAGTGGTTTTCTTGTATATGGACCAGGCAGTTTGGGGAGAGTTGGAAAGACAAGACTCAATCACCAGTCACTAAGTTTTATGTCAAAGTTCCCCTTAATGGGAGCCAAATGTGCTTACAAATTAGTAGAACGCAAAGGTCTTTTGTGGTCTTTAAGAAACGTATGACAAAGAATTGCTTTCCATGTCACCCACTCTTCACTTAAAGTCAATCAAATTCTTTTCAGCTGGTTCAAAGGGATTTCGTCTTTCAGGACAAACAAATTTGCAACTACCTTCAGCAAATTTTAATGTTGGAATTATAAACCCTTCAAACGACGGGAGTCACAGTGGAGGACAGAGCTGAGCTCCCCGTCACTAATGGCCCTGGTCTATCAGGCAAGACCACAGGAAATGGCCCTTTATCTGAGAAGGACGCGGCTATGACTACACACTGATCATCCACCCCAAACAGGCAGGCCCGGGAAGGAGTACAATAACCGACGAGACATAATGTACCATCAACATCAAATTCTATAACTGTCTTTCAGATTCATCAGGAATTGAGTAGAGAAAAAGGGACCTGTTACATTTAATCCTAAGCTGACAAGACATTTGTATTTATGTGGCAAGAAGTTACATCTGCCAACCAGGCTTCTGTCTTCCTTAAGTAAAAGCTTCGTGTCAGCTCTTCTGTTTACTCAATCGCAGGCTGCTTTCTGGTCTCACTTGCTTTCCTACATATTTATATCGAAAGAATACATTCTCAGCAGCTTTTAGGCCCTTAACTGCATTTCAAGAGGAGACCAAGCCCAATCACTGTTACTTAATTAACACAATTGTGAAGACTTCAATCTAGCTCCACAATAGCTGTCCTGACCTTGCACAAGGAGGCATGACTTCATTATTGAGTATATTGTTTCCTATAAACATATAAAACCCTACAATAACAATCCCATCAGCTGAAATGAAGTTATCTGAGAACAGAATTAAACTCTAAATGACCTTTTGCTCTACTCCGTAGCCCCCTATTAATAATTTCTAATCTAATCAGTGTGGATAAATGTATGAAGGCTGGTCATGCCAGGCACAGGGCCAGCCCGGCCAATTGCCGTCCAGCTGATTCATTCCAGTCCAGAGATCGTCTGGAAAAGACGCATCCCTCGCTGAGAGGCCACTGCCTGATTTCCTCTTTTGTTATCTTTTAGCGGCAAAGTCATGTCCTTGTAACTGATAGACACGTTTCTTTGTAAATAACCCTGGAGTGACGGATAGAGCTTTTGCCAGACAAAGGCAGCAAATAGCAAGGCATTACTCATGCCAAGCCAGAGAACATTGTGTCACGGCTGACAAATTTATGGGAGATATGAGCTCACCTCTTGCACAAATATATACTTTCCTGGCAAATTCATCACATGCTTTAATGGCCCCATACTGCATTTGTCAGCTGTCTATCCCTGTACCTTGTTGCCTTTGGTTTCCTGTCAAGGATTGTTTGTTGAAATCACCTAGCAGTCCCATTCTTCAACAGTGAGACCCAAGAAAGATCAATGATGACGCCTGTATTGATAATATTTTACATTCAACTGTTTGGCTGATAAATCATTTTAACAATGCTGATATGTTTATTGGTTGTCTACCGGCATCACAATTATATGGAAAGTGATGCCAACTTAAATCTTTGCTTTGTTGGTCTGGATTTTATTTCTTTCTTTTCCTTTTCCCGTAATTAAATGTGCCACAGAACAGGTTTGACTTCCCCACCTCAATAGAGGCATGTGAAAGCAGAAGAAGAGGTGACCCTGTACTTCCACATATTGGTTTGTAAAAAAAAAAAAAAAAAAAGGAAATGGCAGCCTAGTGGTCAAGGGGTTAGGTAGCCATTAGAAGACAGAACAAGGGGTCTCCTAGGGCCCTGGTAATGTTCTGTTTCTTGATCTGAGTGTTAGGTACAAAGATGTGTTAGTTTGTGAAACGTCTTTGTGTTCTTCTTTGTAATATCTATACTTTTTTTGTATGTACATTATACTTCAATAAAAAGTTACTCCAAAATTAACAACCGTCACACACACGCATGCACACACGTATTATAAACACATAGGCTCAGGTTCGGTGCTTGCTACCTTAAAACTTTATATTAACCTTTGGTTTCTCCCTATAAATATTTATAAAAATTATGTCCAACAAGCATTTGAGAGGTGATCATTTAGCCTCCACTCCACCCGCTACCATAGAATTTCAAAGAAAACCTTAGGGTTCTCAAATTCCTTAGCCATTACCTTCTATGCCGGGTACTTTTGTCATGAACTCCAAGGTCTCTATGAGGAAACAGAGACTAAAGCATCAATAAGAAGAGATCAAATCCTCCCTTGATTTCCCCCTTAAATTATCTTTGATGAAAGTCATGTGCTCATTCTATGTCTATGATAACATTCAGATAAATATAAGCACTCAGATGAAAAGTGACAACTACAACTATCTGCAATGACTAACTCATTATTGGAAACACCTGGATGTCTGAGCTTCCCAGAAGCCCTCAACAGCCACTTTTTTGTCATTGGCCAGAACGATAGCATATAGCTCGTCCATCCTCACAGAAGTCTGGGAGAGACTATTTAGCTTCTTCAGCCACTATATCAGAGACAGGCAATGAGATGGCATTTGGGAAGGGTTGTTGAATTGGCCAACTCATAGTTCTAGCTGGAAGAGTCAAAACCAGAGCAGCCCACAGGTGAAATGGGCATACATTTGTGATGGTTTGACTGTAATTTTTTTTTAACTTTATGATGGTGGGAAAATGATATGCATTCAATAGAAACCAAATTTTGATATTTGATCTTTTCCCAGGCCAGTGACGTGCAGTATGATACTGTCATGATGGTAGGCAGTGACAGCAAACAGCAGCTCCCACGGATCAGGCACGTGATCACAAGGGTCAACAACTGATACTCTACAGTGTACTGGGTGGTTAGCACTGTTTTCAGGACGCTTTGTTTTCGCAGCCCATTGTGTCTACAAAATGCCCATCTGTGCCTCCTGCTTCTGGTGAGAAGAAGAGGAAGGCAATGATACTTGAGATGACACTCAGGATAATTGACCAACTATAAGCTAATGTAAGTGTTCGTTTAATGGAGGCTAAGGAAGCTATGATGTTCCGTAGGTGTTTTAAAGGCATCTTCAACTTAGGATATTTTCAACTTACCACGGGTATATCAGGATGCAACCCCATCATAAGTCTAGGAGCATCTGTATAGGGAATGTCCAGGGAAGAATTATTTAAAAGAGTGGTGTCAACCTTGTATGCTCGCTGTAATCACCTGAATATCACCCACAGAGATTCTAATTTAATTGGTCTTGGGTGTGTCCCCAGCATCAGGATCTTTAAAAGCTCCCCTAAGTGATTCTAATGCTCAGCCAAGATTAAGAGCTTCTGGCTTAAACAGGTAAAAATAAAGATTTGTATGCCCAAAGAAAATAGCAGAAGTATTAGATGTATCACCAGCCATTATTTTTGTGGATTTGAAGTTGAAGATTAAACGGAGGTTTTAAACAACAGCTTACAGTTGGAAAAAGAGTGAGAGTCTGGAAAAAGTACCCTCGGATTTTGCAAACACTTGAGTGACAAATGGGCATTAGACAGAACATGACTAAGTTTATTTTTAAAAGCAGTATGATTATTTAACACTCAATGTAATACATGGATCTATTAGCATAAGAGGTAGGCAATCTTATCTCTATAATTAATTGGAAAACTTTGGCACTGTTATATATTCACTCCCAGCTCTACCACTTCCTAGCTCTGGTCTTGTACAAAGTACAAACTTCTCTGTAAACCTCAGTTTTTCCATTTCTAAAATGGTGGAAATGACTGAACTTACCTCAAAATGTTTTTCGTAAGGAGTCATTGAGATCATCTAGATTAAAACACTTAGTTCAATGTCCGGCACAGAGTAACAGCTCAATGCCATCACTCTTAGCATCTCATTCAGCTCATTTAAAAGCGTTAGTGTTACCAAGGAAAAATTAGGAAGAAATGGATCTGAAAAACACTGAGGTGACAATTAAATAACCATTATCACATGAGGCTGGTAATCAACTTACTATTCAACTCTCCAGGCCAAAGTATTTTGAAATACATATAAAATGCTGCTGGAAGGACTGAGGTTACATATAACAAAACAATAGCTAACGACGAAGGCAACAATACGTTACTACAAAAAGCAATGGCCTCTCCTTCTCAGAAGGTCTACTTTAATAAGAGGTATTTTAACCTTTTTTTAAAAAATAGTGTAAGCCAGAAACATGCTGAGTAAATTAACTTCCAACATCCTTTTTAACTTTATGACTCAACAGTTGCTACTCAGATAGAAACTCAGGCAGATGAAATTCAGATTTTAGTTTAAAAGGGATGCTTTTTCACTTCCCCTGAGATCACTGACTTGTTTGTGAAATGCTACAGCAAAAGCTGCATTTGCTCCAAAACATGAAAGATCTTGGCCTGAGTGAGCCAAGGCAGAAAACTCATCCTGTAAAAGGGGCACCCCTAAGAGTTGTGGGCAGAATGGGTGCCACAGTGTTCACGTTGTGAGGCCTGTCCCCAGGACACTGGCGCTTCCTTTTCATCAGGTTTCAGTGCACAGGTAGGTCCACACCATCCCGGGTGATTTGGGGTTTTGCTTCCTCACCTCACTCATTAAATAAGAGACCTTGTCGGTCTCTATTGTGTCTGGCAGAGAGTAGGCAGTCGATAAATATTTGTTGAATGAGCCTGATCATTCTGATGAAAAGAGACTCTTTGTTTTTTTGGGCCATTGGGTTTGCCATTTACTAAATGGCCTGCGGCTTCCTGGTCTCACAAATTTATAGCACCTGTTTATGTCTTTCTCACCCACAGGTTTCAACTGAATACCTGTGGCTGTACTTACAAAAAAGGTGGCCAGAAGGACCCATCCATTTTGGCAAGGACCTCTGGTCTGAAAGGTACAAATCAGAACTTTCACCACATTCCATCTGGCACTCACTGGTGGCGCCAACACCTAAAAAGCCCTGCTTGGCCCATTTGTCACCGTGTAGGCACACACAGACCACTGACAGAAAATGGAAGTTTTGAACCAGCTTGAGTGACCTGCCTCTATGTGTAGACAGCATGGTCACTTTTTCTTCGTAGTGTTGGATGTGCTCATTCCAATGTGGTTCCTATTATGCTGTCATTTTCTTTGAAAATTCTTTCAGAAAGCTGGAAATCTCTAAAATGATTTCACATCTATTCTTTCCCCTTGCCTCCCGAAAGATCTGCTCGCAATCTGAATATTTGTCAGCACATAGCAAAAGAAAAATATTTATTTTAGTAGTAGTAGTAGTCATGGTAGTTTTACTTCGAATCCCAAAGAATTCTTTATATCACTTAGAGTAAGTCATTAGAAGGAAATCATTTTCAGTGTGATTCTTCCTGTGGAGGTATAGAGTCAGAGATCCTGCTCTATTTTTCCTGGAAATGGATGCTTGGGCTTCAAGAATAGCGAATTTTCCTCAAACCACATGAAATTATTACCATGATACTTAATCAGTAGAAAGAATAAATCCATTACACGCATGTAATTTTTTTTTTTTTTTTTTTTTGCTACTACATTTTCTACGTTCTCACAAGCAAAGTTGGGATTACTTTACTATTTTCAGCAGTTTTTTCTTACTTTCTAACATTAATGAGGAAAAATAATGGAGTTTTCTGGTGGTATTCCCAAGTGACAAATGTGCACCCACCATCCCACACTACAGAAGGAAGAACCAGAAAATAATTATTCCGTTATATCTCCTGCCTCAGAAACACCTGGTACTTAACATTGCAAACATTGCACCCATGTTAGTTATCTTATGTATGAATCTTATCTCCTCATATAATAAGCTCCCTGGGGGAAAGGAAACCTCCATTTATTGAGAACAAGCCATAGCCCATTATGTATTTTATTCTATGTGTTACCAAAAGCCCTGTGAGGTCTTTACAGAGGAGGAAAGTGTGGGAAATCTGAGTCATTCTTCCAAGTGCACAGAGTGACTGTGTAAAGTGGTCCTCACCCTCAGCTTGAGCTTGTCCAGGCACTCGGGGAAGATTTGCTAAGCAACATAGACCAGTAATCGTGCTCAACAGATTATAGCATTATGAGCCTGGTATTACAGTACTTCTGAGATTTCTGGAGTCACTTTTTGTCCCTATGAACAGCCTTAGCTTTAAACATCAACATTGGCTCAGACTTCTATCCCACATATTTTGTGAGACCCAGTGTCCTCTGTCCCACCCAAATATTAATTACTCATTTAAACCCAATGTTTATTGAGTGCTTCTGTGTGCTAGGCATTAGTCTCCCTGCTGGGGAGAGAGTGACAATCAAGACAGAGAAAGTCCCTTTCCTCATGGAGCTTACATTGCAGTGGAGATGTTAGTTTTCGATTGCTGTGTAACAAATTACCCCAAAACATAGCCACTTCAAACAACATAGATTTATTATCTCATAGTTCCTGAGGGTGAGCTGGGGGTCTCTGATTCAGGGTCACAAGGCGGCTGGGACTGCAGTCTTCTCAAAGCCCAGCTGGGAGGGGATCTGACTCACTCATGTAGCTGTTTGTAGGTCTCAGGTTCTGGCTGGCTATAGGCCGGAGATATCCGTTCCTTGCCATCTGGGCCTCTCCCCATTGGCTACTCACAACATGGCAGTCTACTGCCTCCAGGAACAATGACTCCCAATGAGAGAATGAGAGAGGGCAAAAGAAGGCAAGATGGAAGTCAAAGTCTTTTTGTAATCTAGTCCCATCACTTTCACTGGATTCTACTCATTAGAAAGGAGTTACGAGGTCCAGCTGACACTAAAGATGATAGGAATTTGCACAAGGGCAAAAATAAACACCAGAAGATGGAGATCTTTGGGGGCCATTTTTGAGGCTGACAACCACAGAGAGACAGAGATAGAGACAGACAGACAGACAGACAGACAGCAAGTGAGTAAGTAAACAAAATAATACTGAAGGTGATGAAAAGTGCTATGGAAAAAAATGAAGTGGGGTAAGGAATAGAAAGTAAGGGGTTGAGGGATAAGTTTTTTTAATATATACTTGTTCAACCGTACTGTCACAAATGACAAAATTTCATTCTTTTTTATGGCTAAATAGTATTCCACTGTGTGTGTATACACACACACTGGCTATGACTTTCAGTACCATGTTAAATAGAGTGGTGAGAGGGGCCAGTTCTCCTGATCTGAGTGGTGCCGCATTCCTGATCTTAGAGGAACAGATTTCAGTCTTCCACTATTGAGTATGATGCTAGCAGTGAGCTTGTCATATATAGTCTTTATTATGTTGAGGTACATTCCTTTTATATCTAAATTGCTGAGAGATTTTATCATGAAAGAATACTGCATTAGGTCAAATGTATATACTGAAGTGACCATATGATTTTTATCTTTTATTCTGTTAATATCCTTTATTCTGGTGTATTACATTTATTAATTTGCGTATGTTGAGCCATCTTTGCATTCCAGGAACAAATCCCACTTGTTCATAGTGTATGATCCTTTTACTGTGCTGTTGAATTCAATTTGCTAGCATTTTGTTGAGGATTTTTGCATCTATATCCATTGGACATGTTGGTTTGTAGTCTTTATTTTTCCTTGTAGTATTCATACCTCTTGTTCCCTCTTGAGGGGAAATTCTTTAGACTATATGCCTTCCATCAATCCTGCAAAGCCAGACTGGTGCTGAGAGCCTCCCGAGGGCAGTGCCCTGAATCGTTCCATTTTGTATGCCTTCTCCCAATCCCATAGAGTTGGGCCAGCTTTCTCTGTGCGCTCATGGCCATCTATAAAGGCTTACAACTCACTGTCTATGGGAGAGCAACTGGGGAGCCAACCTGGGGGATGGGTGAGGCATGGGGAGGTTCACAGGTGATGAGTCCCAAGCTGCTTATGGCAGCTTCCTGATGGTATCCACAAAGCAGGTTAGTAAGACCCATGGCCTATTGATGAGTTATGAGTCCTGGTGGCTGTGCTACCAGCTTCTCCCAACCCCTCAGCTATGTCAATCACTTCAGTATTCTGAGTCGGTCAAGAAAGAAGTGGGTCTCTTGGGCAGCATCCCACACAGCTGGGAGCTGGGCATTCAACCACTATACCTTCATTTTCCCCTGTGCGAGTCTCTCTTGGCACAAAACTGTGGCACTTTGGGAAACGGGTAGCATGGATAAAGTGAAACTCTTCTTCTTATGTTCCTCAGTAAAACTATTCTTGGATTTTTTTGCTCCAACCATGTGCTGTATCCTTTTTAACTGGACTACCAGATTCCCACAAAAGTACGCTCATCTGTAGGTCATTGTCAAAATCATTGTTCTGTGAGAGAGCGATAGCAGAAAACTCCTACTCTGCCATATTCTAATGTACATTTTTCAACGTGCACCTTAATTTTTGTTGTGGAGAATGGACAAGAGGAAGAACAACTGAAAGATTATCATAGTGGGCCTTGTGAGAAGGATGGCAACTCAGACAAAAGGAGAGGGATCCCAGAGCCTTATTTGTCTCTTAATTCCCTTTTACTGTTGTATTCTGCATTGCCTGAATTCTGACTTTCCAGCCAGGGTCTCATCTCCTGTGACAATCTTCTCATGACCCTAGGGTGAACCTAAGGTTAAATGCAGTCCCATATCCGTTTAATTCCTCTGTCAAATGATGACCAACACAAGGAGGTATGTATAGCTGACTGAACTTAAGTGCAGTGGTGCCTCACGAGGCTTGTGTTCCAGTACTGAACAGTGCAGCAGACAATTTAAAATGTAATATCAAGCATTGTTGTTGTGAAAAGCCCTTGTCCATAAATCCTGCCAGACCCTATACCCCAACATACAGCTATTCTACCCTCTCTCCCTTGATCTCCTTGTAGCTCAATGCTTCTGATTTTTCTAGGTCCCTTATTCCCTCTTTCTTGCTGCTCACACAAAAAAAATCATCACATTTATTTTTCATATAAGTGCAATTCAGTTACCCCTTTATTTTGCTTCCTCCCTTTAGATCCTGACTTGGGGCTTGACTTTTCACAACCGAAATACCTTCATCAAGGTGTTTTGCCAAACAACATCAGTAGCAAATATATTTTCCAGAGCAGGACACATGGATATTTTTACACTTCTCTGATATTTGGTTGAAACGTTAGCAAATAAGGGGAGGGATGGGCTGGAAAGGATTCCAGAAGCAGATTCAGAGCGTATATCACTCCTTGGAGATGGAAAAAGCCATGAAAGAAACTGAATACAAAACAGCTCCAGCAACAATATGTCCTTGCCAATATATACTTTCCAGTGTTTGGTGTTTGCTCTCACACAGGGAAAACAAAAGCCCCTATGGACATGGAAGTCATAATAATTCCATTTCTCCCATCCTTTGACCCCCAGCCCCTTTGGCAGCCACACACATTCTAGTTACGTAAACTCAATTCTCCAGAAAATTTCAAGAAAACTAATTTGCTTCCCTCTTCAACCATTTATATTTATTTTGGCTTAGTGTATTAAGAAGAAGTTACCTGTAGAGTGTTCAGTTCTGTTAACGATGTCACAGTTCAGAAGTATAAGCACTGAGGAAGAATTAATTTCTGATTCATGTAGCAATAAATTGAGACATGTTGACTTGAGCATTCGTTTTGCCAAGAACTTTTGCTGCCAGATTTTATTTACAGAATGTCATCATTTTCCAGAGCATTATTGTTTCCTCTTTCGGATCATGCCTTCTGACTAGAGCAGGTAATATGCGGAGGATTTACACATAATGACAGCCTGAATCCCTTCATTTATAAAATTGCATAGGACTTGGCTCATTAATGCCTGTTGAAAAATGCTAGTCTAGTAAAATCATAAGAAGAGCTTTTACCTGGTGAATTTAATTGCTAAAATCAAGTTGGACCCATTCCCACACATAATTTTGAGACTAAAAATCAATCCTGGTGCTGGGTGTTCCTTAAGGCAAATGTTGGGAGGGCACTACCCCAACTGGAAAGGTGAATTTCCCAGCTCAGGATTCTACCTCATGAACTGGACTTGGAGTAATCATCAACCTGTTTATTATACTCCATTTGAACAATTGAGGAATTCCATTAATGGTACTGACTAGATTCCAAAGGGCCATGAGATGTACATAATAGAATCCCAGTTTAAAGGATTGAAGCGTCTGTCAATGCCCCAGTGATGACACTGGACTTTCATCGTTAAGCACACAGTCAAGTTGTGAGCTGGAAGTAAAAGATTAAAGGAATGCCAGGGAAACACGTCTCCACAATTGTAGATCTTAATTCCCATTATTTTGTTTTGTTCTCCCACGTCAGGTCCTGGTTTGAGACCTGTATTCTGTAGATGAATGCAGAAATAAAGCTGCTGATTTAACTGAGATCTATTCTTAAAGCTGGAGGAAGGGCAGAGTCAGAGTTCAAGGGCTGAGAAATACAGGGTTGTCACCCAGATTGGACCCTAATATCTTCTTGATAATTGTGCATTTGTGTGTGTGTGTGTGTGTGTGTGTGTGTGTATGTGTGAAGAGTTCACAAATTATTTTCTATAACTAGGCTGATCATCAGAATTACTTGAGGAGCTTTTAAAAAATACAGATGCACAGACTAACCCATTTTGAGGCCTAGGAATCTATAGTGTGACAGGTGCTCATCCAGGTGATTCTGATTAGAACCACGGTTATAATATTCATTCCTCACCCCGCCCTCACTATTTCTCTGTTGACTCTCTTCCAATGATTTAGTTTCTCGAAGTTTCTATTTTCTTTATATTTTGACCTGCAATTTGATCCATACAAACTGTTTCTTTCTTGAGCTTACAAAGGTGTTCATCTTTCCATGTGAAACTATTATTCTTTCAATTTCAAAAAGTTTGCAATAACCAGGTAAGTGCACAGCCTGGTAAATGAATGTTCTTTAGGTCCTGGGGAAACATCAACTGCAAACTGGTCAAGCACTGCCCAGTGATCCAATGACATGCTCATAAATCCTTATCTGAGCTGATTATGACGCAAGCATGGAGAGATTGACAGAGTTAGGGGCAATGCCTTCAGCACTGTCAGTGGCTCCAGGATCTTAAAACAAACTAATTTTTGACCTTCAGGTAAAGTTTGGAGAATTGTGTCCTTGTTTAAAGAAGAAAAAGGGCTTCAAATGGATTACATACAACTTTAAAGTACATGGTCTTACAAAACAATAGCTTCATGAGCTAACTCTAAATGTTAGTTATAAATGAATCAAAAACACATGGCTGCAACTTTGCTCTAAATACAAAGGAGACTAAAAATTCAGGGGAAAGCAGCTAGAGACAAACGCAAAGTAGATTTTCCAGAGATCTATATGCTGAACAGTGGTTTAAAACACTTCCCGAAAACTCAAAATTGTCACGTTTCATCAACTCTACATTTAAATTTAGTTATCAAAATCTACAGCTATCTAAAAAGAATCAGTGTTAAGTGAAAGTTTCTAACAAATTATAATGGGAAGTAGTTTTCAAATGATACTCTAATTATAGAAAACTTGCTAAGGACAGGATACAAAATAGATGGAGACAAACTACAAAAACCCAAAGCCGGGCATCCAACAACTTTCAAGTAATTTTCAATAAAAAGAGAGTACTTCACATTGAATGATAGTTGAACAAATCAATTGTTGTTGAAGAATCTTTCCCTAATTAAGTCCTGATGGCTTTACAATGCAGAAAAGAATGTACTGGGCTTTTGACAACTCCTTCCATTCCCAGTGAAAAGGGAAGCCAGCCCAGAAAATCACTTAGGAAGACCCGGACAACAGATGGAACACCAAAACTGAACAATGACCTCAATAAGTAAGGCCTCAGAGACATGATAATACATTCCGCAGCTGGATATCATAAAAACTTGGGTACCCGTGGTGCACTGGTCTGACCATTAAAATGATGTTCTTCTTGAGCCACAGGCCAGTGTGTATAACCAGTAAAAAGCCTAATCACAAGCTGGACAGAGTTGTAGGAAGCATGTGAGCTCTGGGAGGAAGCGAACCTCCCCAGGTTTGCTGCAGCATAACTTACCGGAAGCAAGTCAAAATCCCTCTGTCTCAATTCCCTGTGGAATGACGGTAACACTATTTATTCTATCTATTTCACACAAGGATCCAAAATGAAAAAAGAAATTGCTTTTGAAATGTAAACATGCTGTAGTCAAACAAACTGATATTTTGTAAAAGAAGAATGGACACATAACATATTAGGGCTTGTATTTTTAACCCATTGTGCTAGATTAAAGATGGCTGCAAATCCTTTGACGCTCCTACCAGTAGAAAGAGGAGTGTGTGGCCACTCCTTTTCAAATTGGTCAGGCTCTGTGACTGCTTGACCAATAGAATATGGTGGAAGTGATGGTGCTAGTTTCTAGGTTCAGAGTTTTAAGGGTAGCTTCCTTTTTTTGTCACTTGAAATACTCTTAGAACGCAGCCTCCATGCAGAGAGGACACTCAAGCAGCTCCACTACAAGACACATATGGAGAGAAATGTGGCCTCTAACCAACAGCATTGTTTGACCTCATAGCTAACTGCTAGCACCAACTTTCTAACCATGTGAGTGACTCATCTTGGAAAAGGATCCTCTAATTTCCAACGGAGATGTCGCAACTGATGCCACTGCGTTCTGCCCAAATTTCACTCATGAGCAAAATAAATGGTTGTAATTTTAAGCCACTAAATTTTGGGGTGATTAGTTATACAACAACAGATAACCAGAATACCCACTATCTTGTGTAATAGCAATTTTATAATTCTTGACTTTTATGTGGATTTGGGGATCCTGGACTATGTCAACATGGGGCTGCTGGCAGTGTTCTTTCCCAATGCCATCAATATTCTAGCAGGAATTAATGGCCTAGAGGCTGGCTCGTCACTAGTCATTACTGCTTCCAGTATCATCTTCAACCTGGTGGAGCTGGAAGGTGATTGACAGGATGATCATGTCTTTCCCCTCTGCTACCTGCTACCCTTTTTTTCCACCACGTTGGGATTGCTCTACCATACCTGGTACCCATCATGGGTGTTTGTGGGAGATATCTTCTGTGACTTTGCTGGCCTGACCTTTGCTGTGGTGAGCATCTTGGGACACTTCCGCAAGTCCGTGCTACTCTCCATGCCCCAGGTGTTCAACTTCCTCTACTCACTGCCTCCCCTCCTGCATATCACCCTCTGCCCAGACTCAATACCAAGACAGGCAAACTGGAAATGAGCTATTCCAAGTTCAAGACCAAAATCATCTCACTCTTGAGCACTTTTATTCTAAAGGGAACAGGAGAATAAGGAAGTGCCAAAGAGCCTGCAGCTAGTGACAGTGCAGCAGAGTGAGAATGAGGCTGGTGCCTTCACTGACTCTAACAACATGACCCTCATCAACTTGCTACTTCAAGTCTCTGGGCCCACACATGAGAAAACCTCACACCTCTCCTGCTGCTGCTACGGATCCTGGGCAGTGCTGTTACCTTCTCCCTTTGGTACCAGCTGGTCTGAGTCTTTTCTGATGTCTGAGTCCTTTGATCATTGCCCTTTACTTCACAGTCTCCAGGGTTCCTGACTCAGACCGACCTCATTCTAGACCAAGAGTGCCTCTCAGCCCAGGCCTTTCCCACCCTTCAGTCTCCTCTAGACTTTGTCATTAGCTTTCCCTTTCCTCTGTCGTCACTGCTGCCTAGCACAGGTACTAAGGATGAAGCTGATGTGAAAAATAAATATTTTAAACCATGTAAGATGAATAATAAATTGGGGGTAAACAATAGAACAAACAAAACTGGACCTTCTACTTGCGTACAGTCAGGCTGTACTGATAGCGGTCACATCGCATGTTACCCATGTGTCCTTAGGCTTTGGAAAGTCAGAAGCCTAGTTTTACAGAGGAAGAGGAGCTCAGAGGTTGTTTTCAGAGGAAAGCATATTACATCTCAAAGCTGCCATCCTATAGCTAAAGGCACTGATTGATGTGGTCAAGGATTGTGTGGCCACAGGTCCATCTGGCAGATGTAACGTGCCAACGTGGCAGATGTAATGTGCAGCATCAGTGACATGCAGGGGTCTCACCCAATCCACATCTTTCCAAAGGGCCCTGGAGGGCAACACTTGGAGCCCTGCTGCTGCAGTTATTTTGCCAAAAGAAACACTTAGATGTTAACACTGTTGGGGAACACGAATCAGCAAAGCAAAACATGCAAAGGCAGCTTGCAGTAGAGGAAAGCCATAAGACTCAGGAAAAATCACCATCTGCCCATCAGGCAGGACAAGGTAAATACTCGACTGAGGACTGGGTTCCAACAGAAAGACTATAGTAACTAGTTTAGGTTGGAGGCATATTTCCCTAGTTGACCTCTGGATAAATGTTAAAAGAGGCAGCTAAAGAGACGCTGTGTGTACAATGTCAATTTCCATTATTTTGATAAACCTACATTGTGTAGCTGGAAGATCATAAATCTCTGGTTTACACTAGGCTATTATTTAATTAGGCCAACCCTTAATGACTCATGGTCTTTTGTCATTTTAACGATTCTTTGTTTTTCTCACATCTAATTGGTAAATCACTGCTTATCAGAGTTTATGGTCTCTTTTTTTTTATTGTACTATCTTTAGCCGCTGTCCAAGGTGATGGGAACTCCAGTTATTGACTTTCCTCAACCCTCAATGGGCTTTGTCATTGAAAAATGGAGGTTGTCATGGAAAATTAAGTTTTGGACAAATCAACAGCCTATGTACAGTGCTACTTCCTGGGTGTAACTTGAAGGAATTGCTAACTGTCTCCAGTTTTGGCCTGGAGTAACACTGTACCTTGAGACCCTGTCATTAATATCAAGCTTGAAAATATACATCTTAATACACTTCAGTATTTCTTGGACTTTGATGGTATCTGTGAGCATGATGAAAAGGGTTTTCACCATCAGATTTGAAATGTTTGGATTCTTTTTTTTTTTTTTTAATGACAGTCTTCTTTTGTCTAAAACAAGTTCAGGCAGTAGGAAGGAGTGAAGAGGGTTTAGATTTATTCACATGGTATTTTCTCAGAAGACTCTTTTTAAGAAGCAATTATTAAGCTATCCACATTAGGCCCATGCAAATGAAAAGATCAGAGTTAATTAACCTTGTCCTGAGTAAGAGAAGTGACGAAGAGCAATTAAATGTTTTGTGCTCCTCAAGGAATTTGCTTGCTTACTTACTCTTTATTTCTCAAGGGAGGGAGTTACTCTCATAATATGGAAAATGCTTTGTGGAGAGGGCTAAGGCTTGTGACTCATATATCTTGAGCCTCTTTCTCAAGCATGGAACAGGAAAAATAATGGATATTTTTGAAGTCACACAGACCTAGTTTCTAATTTTCGTTCTACCATTTGCTAGCTATGAGACCTTGACTAATTTATATAAATGTGTCGTCTTTATAGAGCAGAGCTATAGGGCCAACCTTCCCCTGACACAAGGCAGCCACCTGTTTCTCGATGGGCTAGAGCAAGTGTGAAAAAAGCTCCTCTGAGAGTGCAACTTGAACCAAAAGAGGTTTATTCAAGAACAATTGAAACCATAAATTATATTTCTAATATCACGCTGCTTTTCACTGTATTTTATGGAGTGCTTTGAGGCTATGTCTATATCCCAGAATGTGTGAATTTATTCAGGTGAATAAAATTAGATCAAATAGTAATAATAATAATAATAATAGTAATAGTAATAACAATAATGACAACAACAATAATTGATGTTGTTCTGATGGAGAAAAGTAAGAAGAGTGTACTTTTTGGTTTAAATGACCTGAAGTCATTGGCCGGTTGCCTTTCTCACTATTCAGTTGATCTTTGAGGCCCCATTTAACTTAATAACCAATGTTTTTATCTAGGAAAATAATCAACAAGTATATTAATTAGGCATTGCTTACACTTTTACTGCAAGTCTAATGATTTGTTGATTTTCAGTTAGATGTCTGTCTTTATTAAAGTCATTAATACTCTAAGTGAATTTGTGCTTAAAATTCCTTAAGTATTTAGGAATTACACACATTTTGCTTTTTACTGTGGGACCCTTAGGCTATAAACATTTTTCTATTGCAGACATATCAAACAACAAACAGAGCTCTTTAGGCCTTGCCTTCACAACTGAAAATGGAAATGAAACAAACACAGAAGTGTAAAGAACCGAACAACCATTAACGAAATCCTATGCCTATTGACTTCTCTTTGCTGTTGATACATGTAAATGTCTTCTGCAGCTGGCCACAAATTAGCACAGCCAGTATCTAAGGTATGATTGGCACGGACTTGCACTGTTCAGTCTTCACCAGAACACCAGAAGATGTGGGACCCATCCCTTCCCAGGCCTCACTGTTGAGTAAGTACAAATATATTGCCTTTATATAATAACGATGACATAATCTTGAACTTCTGAGCCCCAGGCAGCGTCTCCCTTCTAAGTGATTTCTTTATGGTTCCTGGAGGTGGTGTAGCAGTGAGAATCACAGCTTTGTTCTGTTGCCCACTGCTCTTGTGATTTTTGGCTTTGTGAACCACTGCTGGACCCAGGACTACTGTCTATAAAGCCACTGATCCTCCACTGGACCTCTGACCTCTAGACAGCTTCTTCCACTCTATCCAACAGGAAAGCTCCTTTAGCTCCTTGTGATCAGCTTTTTCACAGACTTTTTTCACAGCAGAATCATCCAGATGTTACGGAGGGTGGAAAACAGAAGAGGAAGTGGCAGAAGTTGGTGAAGTACAGCTTCATGCTATGCCTAGGACTCATGCTCCCTCTTCAACCCAGTTTATGATCATAACCATGGTCCTTTCAGCACTTGGTACCTTCCTTGGTAGAGGGAGTACGCCCATTGCTTTCTCTCCTTGCCAGACTTCCTTCAGCAACTACTAGAGCATCGAACAAGTCTGTGGACCCAATCTAAATTCTTTCTGACAGGTATCACATGCAAGTCAAGGACCTACCAGGCATAAATGTCAGTGTTCCATGCCATTTCCTGAAAGTTCAGAAACTCCCAGAATATCCAGAGGCAAGTCCTAACCCTGAGAGAGTTAGCGTTCAACCCAACAGTCACACTGACCCACCTCAATGTGTTTAATCCCTGTGGGCTTTTGTGACCAATACTATATTCCAGAAGTTGGGGCCAGCACAAATATGCATATGCCTCTCCTAAGGTCTGTCACTACCACGTCATACCTCACCTACCTACTCTGATCACCAACTCTTTCCTTCAGCAACTCACCACACAGCACTCCTGTAACACTGCTGGGAGTGTTCTTTCTACTTAGAATCTTCTCCTCTTGCCACTAATTTTTATGTCATTCTCCTTTTTAAAGGACTGATTTAAAGCCCACGTCCTCCATGAAACCTCCAGTTTCTCCAGCTCACACTCATGTCTCTCTTCCCTTTGATGTCCATGTATTGGGCATCAAAATCACAACAGCTCAATGTTCTTTAACCTCACAAGCATTAATGTTGGCTTTAGTTTTCCAGCTAAATTGTAAATCCACTGAGGGGAGGTGCCATGTTCTTTATGCATGATTGTATCCACTAAGTATTTAGTATGATATATTCTGTTGATTACAGAGGCACAACAATAAACCAAATTAAATGAAAAAATAATAGTATTATCTGTCCATTTGGTTATTCATTTTCTATGTCTAAAGCTGTAATAGGCACGACAGTCTACACAAAAAGATATGATGTAGTCTCTGTCCTCAAACAGTTCCCAGTCTCACTGAGAGGACAAGAGATACAACATGAAATAAGTTGACTATAGACAAATGCTAAAATGCTTGGTTCAGGCAGGTATTGATTTGGTATGCAGGAAGGGGATAGTATAAGTAAGGTTTACTGACGCTAACTAAAAAGATTTGATGGGCATGATAGTTTGTGATTGGTCAAAAAAAATGTTGAAAAGGTTGATAAAAATATCAGCATAGTTAAATTCATACAAAAAATTGTACATGAATGTTCATAGAAGCTTTATAAATAATAGCCCCAAACTGGAAATAGTCCAGGTGTCCTTCAGTAAGTGAATGTTTTAAAAAATCTGTGGTATATTCATACCATAGGATACTACTCAGCAATAGAAATGAAGAACTATTGATACATGTGACAACTTGGATGAATCTCCAGAGAATTATGCTAAGTGAAAAGAAGTCAATCCCAAAAGATGACCTACTGTATGATCCCATTTACATAACACTTTTGAAATGACCAACACTTAGAAGTAGAGAACAGATGAGTGGTTGTCAAGGGTTCAGAGAGGGGTCAGGAGAGAGATGTGTATGGTTATAAAAGGGAAATCCAAGAATTCTTTGTGATAATGAAATTGTTAAGTATCTTGACTGTGGTGGTAGATACTAAAACCTACATATGTGATAAAATTATGTAGAACAAAACATACACACATACACATACACACACGCACACAAATGAGCACAGGTAAAACTGGGAAAATCTGATTATCTGTGAATTGTATCCATGTCAGTATCCTGGTTGTGATACTATAGCACAGTTTTGCAAAATATTACCATTAGAGGAAACTAGATAAAGGGTATACAGGATCTCTCTGTATTATTTCTTACAAAAGCATGTGAATCTATAATTTCCTCAATAAAAACTTTTGGTCAAAAAAGCAAGATACTTTAGATGAGATAGGCTACAGCATCATCCAAGTAATGAAAACTCAGGTCCAAGATCAAATTTCAGAAGTCTTGGTTCCGTAAATACTTCTTAATCTGCTAAACTACTTTGCATCAATTTACAAGCTGAAAAATTATGAATAGAAAATAGTATAATGTGGTCAGGAAAAACTAAGTAAGACATTCAAATATTCAAAGATGATGTCATTTAATCAGCTTACACTCATTCCAACTTGGGGAGACCACCGCCATTTCATTGAACGGGTCAGAGGTTGGTTGAGACGCTCTCTTTCAACAAAGACTAGTATAACCTAGCTCTCAAATTAAAACCCTGCCCCCAGTGTCCAACTAGTCTAAGGGTTCTTAACGAATGCTATCCCTAAAATTCATCTCAAGATGTGAAAAATACAGAATCCTGGACCCACACCTAGAGATTCATGTTCAGTAGGCTTGCATAGGGCTCTGGAATTTCTATGTCTGATAAGCAACCCAGGTGATTCTTACCTACCTGGAATCAGAAATCAGAGTCAACTGCAGTGGTTATTAAAAATGCAAATTCTTTTGTGACCTACTGCTTTGGTTACACTAGTCTGTTTTCATTTTATTCTGATGACTCAATGGAATTTCTAAAAAAAGATTTGGGTACTTAAAAGTCTGGGTCATGTTCCTATATGGTTGGGGGTGGAGAGAAAGGAGGAAGCTGTCAGAGTATAAAACCTTCCCAGCCCTCCTCTTCCAATCACAACTCATCAGAGAGCATTTTGCACAGGGAGATCAAAGGCCCTTGCGGAGGAGAAGTTAAAAGACTTTGCTGTTATAATTCTGGGGCAGAGGTGCTTGGATATAAATGATTCCTAACTGTGGGTTTGGAGGACCCTCTACGTAGAAATGTAAACACAGATGTCAGGCCTTTCATCCCCACTATGTAAACATACCAGCTGCCAGGGGAAGAAGGAGAAACCCTTTGGAATTAGCTTCATTTTTTTGCCATCTAGAGCATAAAAATTGGCTTCACGCTTGAATTTCCAGCAGCAACGCAAAGCACTGTTCCCCAGTGTAGGGCTGAACAATGAATGAGATGCCAGCTTGCTGATGGCCTCTTCTCTCCAGGAGACCTTCGGTTCCTGCCATTCCCCAACACATGAGTGGTGGTCACAGAAAATGACGATGAGGAGAGGTGGTAGCACCCTATCACAAAATCGCTGGACTCACGGGAGGGAGCCCTTAAAAAAACATGTGGCCGTTTAGTTCCCAGAGTTGTATAAACCAAGAGCCTGACTGAGATTTGTGCTCCTGAATGACCCAGATTTAGGGAAAATGGAAGAAGCAAACATTTGTGAGTTTTTGTGAGAAAAACAGAATGATTTCCAATAAAAGAGGATATGATTATTCCAATACATGAATATTTGAAGGGCCACAAGTGGTTTTGCTACACCCAAACCACAACAGACCTCCTCACACTATTAAATAATTTTTTTAAAAAGGAAACCATGAAAGGAAACGTTTCTGAAAAAAAAAATGTGCAAAAAGTATAATGGAAAATGTATTTCTAAACAAAACACTTCAATCCATGGAGAAATGTGTCTTCAATTACATCTCGAGCTAGCATGCCAACTTGCATATGTGTGTAAGTCTCCTGTTTTCTACAGAGCCTCAATTCTGAAAGACGAAGAGTTGTAGCAAAAGCATATAAAGAATGTCTTCATTGGAAAGGGGATTTATTTTTTTCTGAAAACATTATGACAATTAAACAGATCTATTGAGGGTGGATAAGCTAGTTGTTACCTTATTAACAATACACAACAGTCCAAAATGATAAAAATAAATCTGAAATTACCAAACAACCCACATGTACGTATGCCCACTTATTGGCCAGAGGCCACTGTGGCTTAGGACACATTAGTTCTAACACAACTTATCCTTTTATAAATGGTCTATCACAGTATTGTAAAAGGATTATCACAATGAGCTTTTAAAATAGTCCTGTTTAGAATGAGCCAGTGAAGCCAGCTGTATGTAACAGAAGAACCAATCAGTTCAGGATAAATGCCTTGAAGGTACCTAGAAATTCTGTCCTGCTGATACTTAACTTCCAAGATACTATTTTCCACAGTCAGGTTATGAACTGCAACTGAATAAAAATCTGTGTAGACAATATCTTCTTACAATAGGTTAGTTCAGGAAGGCTGTTCATGTTCATTTGTTTCTAAGTTCAACAAAATCGCAAACAAATAATCCATTTGTTTACATTTCTGCTGTTTACAGAAGAGAGTTCTAGATGTTGATTCCATTGCATCTGTTTCTTCCTGCTTGTTTCAAAAACTCATGTATGTATGGATGTATATGTATGTGAATATATTTGTGTATATATGTGTGTGCATGTGTGGTATCTATTTATATTTATGTGTGTATATATTCAAGATAGTACCTCAAATACAACGCACACACCAGAGTATCTTGAAAATTCAGGCTTAAAATGGCTGCGCATGTCAGCGCCCCCTGTGGGTGCAGTCAGAGTTGACCTTTCTTTTCTAGGAGCATGAAAATGTGTTAAATTGAGTAATACAGCTTATGTAATTCTTAATTCATGTTAATACAGCAAAAATATGCATCATGATTTGGTTCCACGCTAGTCTCTTATCCATTCATCCTCAAAGGACCATTTTTTCCTCTCTTTAGCCATTAAATATATATTGATCGTGTATTATGTATTAGGCATGGTTCTAAGATCAAGAGGATACAGCAGTGAATCAAGCAGACAAATCCCCCTGCCTTCTTGGAACTGTGTTCTAACTGGGGAACACTGAATAAACATATATATGTAAATTATATAGTATGCCAAATAGTGGTAACTACTCTGCAACACAAACATGGAAGATAAGGGAGCTGGAGGGGTGGATAGGACAGGCCAAACTCAGTGAGGG
Source organism: Rhinolophus ferrumequinum (assembly GCF_004115265.2). Taxonomy (NCBI): domain Eukaryota; kingdom Metazoa; phylum Chordata; class Mammalia; order Chiroptera; family Rhinolophidae; genus Rhinolophus; species Rhinolophus ferrumequinum. The sequence continues at coordinate 22,812,310 of NC_046296.1, read as the reverse complement.
GAGGTCATTGGAGCAAAAAACTGAAGGGGCTGAGGAAGTGAGCCAAGTGAGGTGTCTGTGGAAAGAACATTCCAAGCAGAGGCAATAGCTAGTGCAAAAACGCTGGGAAAGTAGCATGCTTGACTTGTTTGACAGCAAAGAGGTCAAGGTGATGAAGGGAGCGGGTGGTAGAGATGTGGTCAGAAGGCAAGGGGCTGTGTAGATCATGAAATCTCTGGAAAAATTTAGCTTTTACTTTGAGTGATGTGGAAATCCATGTAAAGTAAAGTATGGAGAGATAGAGGGAGGGGGACAGTGGTGGTGATATGGGGAAAGATGACATTAGCAGTAGTGGTAGAAATCATGAGAGTTGTCAGATTCTTCACGTATTTTGAAAGTAGGACCAATTAATGTGGGGACTGAGAAAAAGAAGTCATGAAAGAATACAAGGTATTTGTTTGCTTTTGCCTGAGCCACTGGAAAAATGAAGTTGTTATTCACTGAGGAGCGGCAGGCTGTCAAGGAAGTCAGACTTGGAGTAGAGGCAGAGCCCAGATACAGATATCAGGAGTTCAGGTGTGGACAGGCTAAGATTGAAATGCCTATTAGACACCCAAATGGAGGTGGCAAAAACACAGTTGGACATATGAACCTGTGGTTCCGGGGAGAGGTGTAAATTGGAGATGTAAAATTGGGAAGTTATCAGCTTATAGGGGAAATTTAAATCTATGAAACTGAAGCACCAAGAGAATGAGAAGATAAAGAGAAGATGTTCAAAGAGTGAGCCTTGGTCCAGGGAACAGATGACTCTGAACCAAAACATACGTTGTTCACTGGGCTTAACATGCTCTCAGTCCATCCCCACTACTTTTGTACAAAACTTTCTTTTTCTTTTTTTAACTTTGTAATGATCTCTATATTTAAATTTTTTTCTATGTATTAATATATATTCATATGTGAATATTAAAATATTATTTAATATTAAATAGTAAAATATTCACATATGAATATAACATAGATATATATAACATAGATAAAGCAACAATATGAATACCTATGCATTTAGCATCCAGCTTAAGAAATATAACATTACATCAGAATTCCCCCTACACATTTCTGTTTGTATGCTCTTCCTACACCCTCTTTAGTAATCACTGTCCTAAATTATATGTTAATGATTTCCTCACTTTTCTATAGAGTTTTACCATCTAAGAGTATTTCTAAACCATCAATTATTTAGATTTCACTCTTCTTGAACTTTATATATATAACCATACTGTAACTCTTCTGAGACTTCCTTCTTTCCCCCTCTGCATTGTGTTTTTAAGATCCATTCACATTGATGTATAAAGCTATGGTTTATCTATTTTTACTGCTGTATAGTATTTCATTGTGTGGATATATTGTCATTTATTTATGCATTTTTCCTAGGTTTTGGCTCTTAAAAACATTTCTAGTATGAACATTTTTGTATGAGACTCTTGGTATACATGTTCAAGACTTTTTCCTGAAAATATACCTAGGAGTGAATTCTTGATTCATAGGGTATAATGTATTCAACTTTACTGGCCACTGCTGAACAGTTTTTCCAAGTACGTAGTTGTACCATCTATATTCCCGCCAGTAGTGTATGTGAATTCCTATTGCTTCACATTCTTGATTCACTTTATATTGCCAACTGTTTTAAAAATTGTTGCTTCTCCAGCATGTGGAATATGATATTTTGTTATAGTTTTATTTTACCTTCCTATGATTGTTGATGATATTAAACATAATTTCGTATGTTTACAGGCCATTCACATTTTCTGTGAAATGCCTGTTCACATCTTTTTCCTATTTTTCTGTAAAATTTTCTTTTTCTAATGGATTTGTAGAAATTGTTTGTATTTTCCAGACACTAATCTTTTCTACAGTTATATATGTTGCAAATGTTTTTTATACATTTGGGCCTTGTCTTTTCATTCTCTCCATGAGATCTTTAGATGCAGTTCTTCATTTTAATGTAATTGAATTTATCAAACTTTATTTTACATTTAGTGCATTTTTTGCTTTTACTTAAAAAAACCCTTACCTGTCACAAAATCAAAATCATATTTTTGTCAATTGTTTATTTTCGTCATTCTCATTTCAGCCATTAATATACCTGGAATCAATTTCTGTCTATGACGTTAGGTAGGTATTGAATTTCATTCTTCCATATGGAAAGTGAACGTCCTAGCACTATTTATTGAATAATACGTAATTATTGTATTTATTTGCACTGCTCCCACATTTCCATAAAAGTGGATCTGTTTCTGCACTCTGTTGTCTTCTGTTGGCCTATTTGTCTATTCCTAGGTCAATACGACAAGGCATTTTGTGTGTGTGTGTGTGTGTGTGTGTGTGTGTGTGTGTGTGTGTGTGTGTGTGTGTGTGTATTTTAGGATTTCTCTCTCTACTTCACATCTTGTTCTTCTCCAAAAATGTTTTGACTGTCTTTGGGCTTTTGCTCCACATAATATTCAGAATTAGTTTATTAAATTCTGCCAAAAAATAAAAGCTTCTGGAATTTTGATTATGACTGTACTGAACCTATAGTTTTATTTAGGGACAACTGACAACATTCATATCCAAAATACTTCATATTCAAAACCAAGATGTACCTCTCAATTTAGTTAGCTGTTACTTAGTGTTTTAACACATTTAATATTTTATCTTACAAAGCTTTTGCGAGATGTTCCTTCCTAGGTAGTGTATATTTATCTATTGTGAAGATTATCTTTTCAAAACTTAAATATTTGCTATTATTTCCATATAGAAATTCTCTTAATATTTGAATTTGATTTTGTGTTCAGCAAATTTGCTAAACTCTCTTTTAACTTTAATAATGTATCTGTAGATTCATTTTCTATGTGGATGATTGTATAATTTGCCATTGTTAGTTTCATTTTTTTATTTTCTAGTTCTTACACATTTTTATTTCTTTTTCTTATGTTTCTTTACTGGCTAGTACTTCACATACAATGTTGAATGGAAACTGATAGTAGATACCCTTGACTTCTTCCCAGTCTTAGAAGGAATACATTTAATATTCCCCCCATGGATTATGAAATGTGCTTTAGTTTCTCTGTAGATACTTTTTATCTGGTTAAAGGAGTTTCTTCTATTCTTAGATTCATGAGAGCCCTTTTTAAAAAATTATAGAAACGATGTTGAATTTTGTCAGATGCATCTGTTGAATTGTCAGTATGATTTTTTCCTTTAATCTATTAGTGTACTACATTAGTTGATTTTGTAGGATTAAACCACTTTATCTTCTTAAAATAAACTTTTTTTTGTGATATAGTATTTTAATCCTCTGATGTTACTGATTTGGCTCACTATTGTTTATTTAGAATTGTTGTAGCTATAATCATTGGTATCTTATTATTTTTTTTTGTACTATTCACTGTCGTTTTGGCATCAAAATCTTCTAGCTTTATCTATACTTTGTAATAGATCGTGGAAAATTATAGTTAATGTTTTCCTGAATATTTGATAGAGATTACCTGTTAAGAACCTATCTGGGTCCTGGGTTTTTATTTTGCATAGATATTTTATGTTCTGGAGTTTTTAATTATGTCTTCTCATTTTCTTGAATGTTATTTGAAACATCTTTTTTATTGCTAATATTGTTATGTTTGTGCCATTTCTCTTTTTTCCCTGGGTTAGTTTTTCCAGGGCCTTGCCAAATTAATTAATCTTTTATAGAACCAACATTTGACTGTTGATCATCTTTACTGCATGCTTTATAATTTATTAATTAGTGCTTTTATTTTTATCATTTTCTTCCTTTTGTTTTCTTTGAGTTTTATCTTCTCAAGTTAAATGATTAACATATTGAGTTTCATACCTTCTTTTGAAACGTAAGTGTTTTTTTAAAATAAAGTTTATTGGGTGACAGATGTTAGTAAAATTACATAGGTTTCAAGTGTACAATTCTGTAATACATCATCTATATATCATGTTGTGTGTTCACCACCCAGAGTCAGTTTCTCCTTCCATCACTATATATATATATATATATATATGCACACACACACAATGGATAATATTCTGCCATAAGAAAAGATGAAATAGTGCCACTTGCGAAAACATGGATGGATCTTGAGATTATTATGTTAAGTAAAATAAGTCAGACAGCAAAAGTCGAGAACCATATGATTTCACTGATATGTGGTATAAAACGTAAGTTTTAAAAGCTATCAATTTCCCTATTTTTTCACTCTATATACTCTGAGGCTGTGTTTTTGTTTGTTGTAAGGGGTGGAATTTTTATATATTCCTAGTTATGTAAACCTTTTATTATTATACAATGATCTTAATCCCTACTAAAACATATTGCTTTAAATTCTGTTTTTTAATATGTAATAATCTTTTATCACATATGAAATAATATAGGTTGTTATTACTAATAGTAAGATATATAATCTTTCAGTTAGAATTTACGTTGTCATGTCTTTTCCATTTGATTATTTTCAACCATTCTGGGATCTTATAGGTTTGCTATATCTCTTGTAAATAGCATATACCTACATTTTCGATATTTATCTGGGCTAACAATCTTTTTTATAAACTGGGACTTTTAGTTTATTTTCAATTATTGTAGCTATCAATATATTTGAATTTCTTTTTAAACATCTAATTATGGGCTACTTATTTGTCTTGCATTTAAAAAATATTTCTTTTTCTCTTATTTTTCACTGCCTTTTGCATCATTTGACAATTCTTTATCATTACTTTATCCCCCTTCCGAATTTAAAGTAATATAATCTATTTTGATCCTGGACATTTATTGTGTCTGCTTATTTATCAAAGTTTAAATTTTTTCATTATCTTTACTTTCCTTTCCCCAAACACAAGGGATTCAACATTTCAACCCCAACCTCCAGCTCTTGACTTAATTATATATTTTTTAATGTATTATAGTTTTATTATTTTTAACTACTTAAGACATAATTGTCATTTCATAGTCAATACTGAAGTTTATACTTTTATTTCCATCGTTCATTTTCAAATCCTCCATCTGGGATCACTTTCCCTCTGTTTGAAGTATATCTGTTAGTCTTTCCTTTGTGAGACTACTTTAGTGATAAGCTCTTAGTATTTGTCTAAAATGTTTTGGCTGTGGCCTTATTCTTGAAGGATGTTTTTGTAGGCATGTAATAGTAAGATAATATTGTTTTTCTGAATATTTCTTCAAAATATTAATTTACTGTCTTGTGATTTAATAGTTACTGTTAAGAAGTCAGTTCTCAGTTGGAATATGGCATTTTCTGTTATTTTTAAGATCTTCTTGTCTCTAGTGCTCTACAGTTTCTCTGTGATGCTCCTTAGTATGTTTTTTGTTGGTGTTTTTTCCCACTTGCCGTTAGTTTGAATTCTTAAATAGGGGATTGGGTCTTTCATCCATTCTAGAAAATGATCTGACATTCTGTTTAAAACATTGTTTCCAGTATATGTCTAGTGAGTTAGATTATGGTAACAAATGGACCCAAACATGCAGTGTCTCAACACAATAGAATATTATTTCCTCTTGTAACAGTCATAAGCATGTACATAATTAGGCAAGGCTAATCTTCTATATTTGGTCAACCAGGGATTCAGCTGGTGGAAACTCTTCAACATGAGGCCTCTAAAATCATCTCAGTCCAAACCAGTCAGAAGGAAAAAAGAACATGGAGGAACACACATGAAAGGTGTTTTATGAACCAATCTAAAAGGGTCATATATAATTTTTGTGTTCATTGACTGGAATCCAGTCACATAGCCACCCAAATAGCCAGTGAGGCTAGGAAATACAGTCTATGTGTCCAAGAAATAGTTTGTATTTTGTTGAGTGGCTAGCAATTTCTGCCACACATTTTCTCCTCTCTAAATGATGCTGGGCCATTTCACTCTATCCTCCATTTCTCTTAATCTCTCTTTAATATTTTTCATGACGTTGTCTCTTTCTCTGTGCTGCATTCTGGTTACTAGAGATACAGTAACAAGAATATATCTTCTATTTCATTAATTCAGCTGAGTCTATCTATGGCTATACTCATCCATTGGGATTTTAATTTTGATAATTCTATTTTTAAATTCTAGAAATTTTATTTTTACTTTTTAAGGTTACTTTTTATAGTTTCCGCACCTAAAACATATTATATGTTTAGTCTTGTACTATTTATTTTAACCTGGTAATCATAGTTACTTTAAATAATCCTAATGTATGAAGCTTTGGGGGATCTTATTACTCTGTCTTTTGTTTCTATTAGCTTTCACTCATAGTGCCTTGTTTCTTTGTGTATTGTATGTTGTGAGTGAAAGGCAAATTCCCCAGAGAAAATTTGTGTTTGCTGAGATTCAAGAGAACAACTTAATGTGCAGTCTGCTGGAGGAAAATTATGAGAGTCAACCTATGTTTAGTTCCAGTTCACCCTTACACTGTGGACACAGACTTTTGGCATCCCAGCTTAATCCTCATGGATGACCTATTGGACACCCCTCCACATTGTGGGGACCCATACTGGGATGTTTTCTGTTCCCTGTACATTGTAAGTCTGTGAAAATAGAAGCTCAAGTTCATCCTGTTTGGCAAATGCATAAAGAGCTAAAGCTATCTTCATTCTCTTCTTACCTCCGAGTTCCTATTTTCACCTAGTTTTTGGAGTTATTTTTTGTCCACTCACAGACGTGAAAAACAGGAGATTTTAAAAATAGCCTTTCCAATATTTTTGGTTGTTTCTAGTGAGGGGGTCAATCAGAATACCTCATTTCACCTGCTGGAAAAGGAGGTTCACTTCTTCTGGTCTGCTGCTGTCAACTTATATACAATGTTTTCTCAGAAGCTCCCGACTTCCCTTTCCTAAGGGTACCTATGGATTTTTAGAGCACATAGCCTTTTCGTAGTATTTGCCACATGGCATTGTAATTTCTAGATTTTCCATTTTACTGGTACAATGTAAGTTTTGAGAGAGTAGGAGTCACAACTGTCTTTTTATCATTATATGTCTAGTAACAATCAGAACAGTTTCAGCATTGAATTAATATTCATTAAATGAATGAATCCATATCTTTTTCTTCTACTCACCCTATCTTCTTTTGAGTGGCTCCTGGACATCTTTTGGGATATTTTTGTTAAGATCAGTTTTAGGATGGTTTGGCCTTTAGGTCATATAGTGACATAACAGGAAATATAATGAGCTTGGTAAATATTAGGTAAGTAAACACATGCTTAATATGCACTTTTGATATCAACAACTTACCCTGAAATGTAGTATCATTATTGATCAAGTAATTTTCAGATGGTCTTTGAAACATTTTATGAATACTGAGGCAATTTGTTATCTAACACTTAAATGATATGGTCAAATACTTTAGAAGAGTCTAGAGAAAATCAAGGAAGGCTTTACCTGCCCTAAGTCTCAGTTCTATTGTGCAATGGAGATTCCAGAAACCATATCCCCAAGTTGAGGGGGTAGTTACCCTTTCTCATGGTCAAAAGTCTGTTCAGAAACATATATTCATCATCTTCAGCTGCTACTGGTCAGGTTTGTTGCCATTTCCTGTCACTTCTGTGACTTGCTCCTGTTCACCTTCCCCTTTAGGGCTCCAGCTTCCTCTCTAGCCCTGTGAGTACAAGAGGTTGTCAGTAAAGTTCCACCCAGCCGTTCATTCATCCTCTCATGAATGCTGCTTTCAGAGGATTAAAGACCAGAATGTCCTGATTAAACACTTAATTAGACATAATAAAAAATATTGCCAGTTTTAAATAATTGATTCACTCATTAGTTTAATATGCTAATGACAGAGCCTTGAGAAAAGGAAATGGAATAAAATTTACCCTCTGAGAAAATGGGTTGAAATTAGATTTTTACACTAAGATTATTCAGAGTAAATTACCAGCTCCCGATAAATGGGAGCTGCCTAAGTAGTATTTCATTCACTACGTCGACCCCTAATGGCTAAACCTTTTGCAAATGATAGCACTCAGGACTGTGCTTTCAGTTATTTACTGTTAGAAACTGCCATAGACCACAAGATGCAGTAGAAACAACCCTGCACTCAGAACCAAGTGGTCTGTATTTAAATCTCATCTGTTACTTCCCTATTGTGTCCTAGAAAAGCAACCCAACCTCTTTGAGCTTCTGCTTGCCCTTCTGTTAAGATGAATACTGAGACTGTGTCCTAGACAACTTTTTGTCTCTAACATCTTTCATGGTGCCTACTATTAGGCGCTCAGTATGTATTTACAAATTAATAAAACAAGATTAGTTTAGGTGATATCTAAGTTCCTTTTAATTCTCAAATTTTGTGGTTGTTTCACATATTTACATTTTTGTGACTTTGGTCCCAAGTTTCTAGTCCAAATAACTTTTGGGGCCTTTGTAAACCAATGATAGATATAGATAGATAGATAGATAGATAGATAGATAGATAGATAGATAGATAGATAGATATAAAATTCTGATTTATCATCAAAAGTGGGCTGTACTTGTACAAAATAGTTTCTTAATTATTTTTAATGACTTCCATCATCTGGAATACTATATGAGAAAGTTTTAGGAGGGCCCACTTATATCACGAGGCCTATGTATTTCCATCATCCAGCATGAGAGACATAAGAAAATGAGGAAAACAAAATGGCCAGAGAGAGAGGACAGTTAGATGTCTATTGACATAGTGCATGAAATATTGTAACATAAATAAAATAAGTTGCCGAGAATAGTCTATAATATAATCTTATTTTTATAAGAAATAGAAATAATTATAACTATACATATTTTCTATGTGTATTGCAGAGGGGTATAAATTTGTATAAGCTTAGGGAAAATAGTATAGTGGAATTGTTGACTGTTCAACAAATTATCAGATCCTATTTCCAGGGGTGGTGTGGTGGGCAAGTGTATAGAATGGGGAGAGTGGGAGGGAGATTTGAAAGGGACGAGATTTGGGCTTTTTCTTTGCCCACTCCTGGTTTGTTTGGTTTATTTTATAAGCAATTATATTGCATTGAATTCCCTTTTCAAATTTAAAAGTGTGTAAACACCATTGGTACCCAAATTTAACTTGTTCTAATATCTCATATGATTGATAATTCAGAAAAAGTCCCTAGATGGACCTCCAAGGCCCTTCGTGTTCTGACTTTTCAGTACCTCTGAGTCCTCCTTAACAAATTCCTCAGACATGCTAAGCTGGCTTCCATCATTGGTCCTTTACACTGGCTGTTCCCTCTTCATGGAAAGTTCTTCCTCCCGATATCCACACAGCTCTCTTTCACATGACTTCAGATTTCTGTTTTGTTCAAAATGTCATCTTCTTGACCACTATCTGTTATAGCCCTCTTCCCTAGCACTCTTTAGCCTGCTTTATTCTTTCTTATTCTTCTTAGCCATTATTGAGAAACTATATATTTACTTGTCTAGTTGCTTACTGTCTGATTGCCTCACACTAGAATGTTTCTCAGTGCCTAGAACAGTGCCTATCACACATATGGAACTCAATCAACATAATTCATAAATACAAAGGTGAATAAGGCAAATAGATCCATCCCCACAGAGCAATTTCATGCCATTTGGAGCACACAGGCTGACCTATACAGCTGACATGGGTTTTTCCAAAGAGGGGACAGAAACAATAAAAGCTTAAACTCAGCTTTCCTTCTTCTCCTAGTCCCCAACATCTAGTGACAGCACACAAGTTATATCTTGCAATATTACCTCTATCTTTTCACTTGGTACTATTCAGAATTTCTAGGCTCACCAGACAGGATCAGACTTGGCAAATTCACGACTATATGTTTGTATAATCACCTAATATGTTTATTTATTTGATGTCTCCAACTAGGTCTTCTCAATCTTCTTTTAATACATCTGATATGGGACATAGACCAATTCAAGAGGCAAAGTGAACAATCTATTTTCATCCCTGGCTTGTTCATCAAAACATTATATCTCCATCATTTCTATGTCAATAGGAGGGAATGGTCTATTTGTGCTAAGCTGCTCTTAGTTACAAATAAGATAAAACATAATTCATTTGGCTTAAACAATCGAGCTTTACTGACCCTCAGAACCAACACAGTCTCAAGGAGAGGCAGCTTCATTGGTTGATTGATCCAACATTTCAGTCATGTCACCAAAGACCCAATTTCTCTCCATTTTTCTGCCCTTCAATATGAACACCATCCTAATACCTACTTTCCTTATGGTAGCAGGATAACTACCTGACAAAGTTAGAAATGCAACTATCCTTGTTCAAATCCAGTAGGAGAGATACCTTCTGGCCCAGTGTTACAACAGTGCTGAGATACACACTGATGAAACCAGTGTGTGGCATATGTCCTTCCCAGAACCAATGGCCATAATCAAGAGGATGAAATGTAGTGATTGGGTTAAGCCAATCCAAGCCCACTCCTAGGGCAGGGAATGGAGTAAGCTTACTCTAAAGTCCATTGGGAGAAGAGAGGAGAGGGGAAGAGAATCCGCCAGGGAAAGTCAGGATACTCTGAGGACAACAAATGCCACTGCAGATTTCACTGGGAGGGAGGTGAGGCAAAGCAGCATGCTCACTCCAACTTTCTGTGGATTCCAGAAAGTGACGGGTAGAGAAACCATAGCTATAGCTGTTTGATTTGAATTGCTTATGTCCCAAGTCTCTCTAAAGCATATCTATTGCTTGGAAATCACATGAAATCCAGGAATTAAGTCTGAGTGTAAATGCTGGAACTGGTCAGTGCATAGGTGCCCTTGTCAGTCAGAAACTTGCTTCTGCAAATAGGCCAACTAGACTGCCTATTAGAAATAACAATGCCATAAAAATTAAGGTTCTTTTTTTCCCCCTCTTGATCCCAGTTTGGAAACTGGGCAGAAATCCATTACTACAAAAAAAATTATACTTTCTGTTAACAATTCCTACCCCACTTCAGCATTAATAACACCTTCTACCCAAAGGGCAACAATATCTATATCCCATTCTTTTGGGGACAATCTGATCTGTCACTTGAGGAAGTACTAAGAAACCTCTAAGAATCAAAAAAAAAAAAAGGAAAAAAAGCTCACTGCAAATTGATAGCATTGAAAAAATTGTTTTTGTATTGTGGAGAAATTCAAACACAGAATAGTACAATGAACTATTGCATACTCATCACCCAATTTCAACAATAAGCAACTCATGGCCAATCCTGGTTTCAGCAAGTCCCCACTCCCATATTATTTTGAAGCAAATTGTACATCATATCATTTCATCTGTAAATATTTCAGCATATAACTCATGTATCTCTAAAAGATAATGAATCTTTAAGGAATCATAATATAATTATTACAGCCTTTAAATCTGGCAATATTTTGTAAATGATTGTCAAATATCTCGCCAGTGTTCACGTTTACTGTTGTCTCATAAATGTCATAATTTTTAAATTTGTATGTTTGAATTAGGATGCAAATGAAGTCCACATATTGCAATTCATTTATAAGTATTTGAAGTATCTTTTGATCTATGGGTTCCATCTCATTTCTCTTTTGTCTTTCTTATAATGTGTTTGTTAAGAAATCAGGTGATATGCTCTGAAGATTTTTCCACAGTCTGGATGTAGCTGAACGCATACCCCTCGTATAGGTTAACACTTTCCTCTCTTCTCTCCTGTAAATTGGCAGCTGGAGCTAGAAGCTTCATCAAATTCAGCTGTTGATGGCATTTTGAACCATCAGTCAAGAAAATGTATTCATATATCATCTCATGTTATATAGACATAGGCAGCAGCAAGGTGCCATTTCGTTTACAGCAAATAATCCAAACAAAGGGAGTTCACATGGCAGGGTGTTATTTTGAAACTCATTCAGCTAACATTTCCAAGTTGAAGGAACAAATACTGCATCAGTGTGGGTCTGCAAGCAGACACTGTACTCTCATTTATAAGAATGTAAACACATTTCGGGATGTTTCATTGCTCAATCTACTTCATCCCACACTCCTGAAAGTCCCATGTAAACAAAGCAGGCTAAAATTGTGGCTCTCCTTCTAAGGTCTCTATTTTCTTCCCTGTCTCCTAGCACACTGGGCATCTTTCTCTTCATCGTCATATTTAACATGGCACCCCTGCAGCAAAGTCAACTACAAACCATCTTGAAAGAAACATCCCTGCAACAAAATTTGATGCACATTAATATATATTACAAAATACAAGTATTGGATAAGACGGCCTCTGATTCTAGAATTTCTGTGCAGCTATCTGGGCTGAATCCCCAAAAGTTATAATTTCTACCAACACCATGCTCTCAAATCTCAAGCAATAGGTAGGCTGATAGTCAGTATAGAACACAAAATATGAAAGCTTGGTTAGAAATTATTTGGTCTGTTCCTCTTGTTTTTCAAAAGCTCGGAAAAGTTAGTGACTTGTAATAAAAGACATGGAAAATCTAGAACCCAGTGCTTCTTATTTCCAATCAGTGGCTTTCTGCACTCTCTCTCTCTCCAGAACTAAGGAGTGGATGACCTCCCATCATTCTACTCATTATTAACTGTGGTTATACAGTTTCACTGCTGACCCTTCCCACTTGGGATGGGGCAAAGGCAAATTCCTTCTTTTCCCCGGAGGCTCCAGTAGTATTGACAATGCCATCGTCCCACTCCTTTGGCTCTTACCCAGAGCAGGTTCAAGGTCTAAGCATTTCCCTCTCCATACCACTCATTTCTTCTACTTCTTCTCTCAAACCCCTGCTGAGGTCCAGGTTATTCATTCCATGAGTTATGGCAATCTCTTCTTCTTGCTCACTTCTTATGGCCACTAAAGCAATTTTTTACATATGATTATAGATGGCATACTTCAGTTATTCAAAATCTTCTAAGGATAATTGTCATCTAAATGCAAACTCATGACCCTGCTTTTCTGTGCTGTTCACTGGTCTGCTCTCCCATACTATCTCACTCATTCTTTTTGCACTGCTGGTTTAACTCTCTGATTTCACGTTTACATTCTCCTCACAGCGTTTTCTTCTCCCCTCTCTACAGGCTTTGCCAAACTCACATATTATTAATATACACAGAGAACATTGTAAAATCAAGGTCAAGTCCTCTTTCTTTTGAGATATTTTTTCCATTTAATATAAATTCCAATCTCTCATCTCTCAGGCTCTCATGATATCCCCATAGTAAGAGCATAGGGCACAGTCTCCATCCACAGACTTATCTGACCACTTATAGGAACATTTTGGCTTTGAACATATTCTCCAATTTCTCTGTAAAATTGCAATCTATTGATAAATATTTGTTGAATATTTATTAAATGCTACATAATACTATATATAAGGCACTAATATAAATAATATGGTATTTACACTGATGTACAAAATACATCTCTGCCTTCAAGATCCTTGTATTCTAGTTGAACCAATAAAATATGCACATTTGAAAAGATGTCTAACAGACAAATAATTACAAGTGAACAATTATTAACAGCCAGATAATGGCTACTATGAGGAATTCAGAAGGGAGGTCCTGGAAGGAGGAAGAGAATTTCGACCTTGGGCTAGGATAGTAGGTAGAGTTTTTAATGTGCAGAGACTGGATCATAATTAGCTGGGGCACGAACATAGAATATTAGCAGCTATGGACCACTTTTAACATTTAGTGCATGTCTTTAAAAACTCACTAATACTGACTATAAACATGATAAAGATGATGGTGAGGTGAGGACAGTGAAACCACTGGCAGCGCTGACAAATGACCGTGATGATTCAAGGAAGAGTGAAACATGCGTTCCAAAAGCAGACATGCTCTTTTCGCCAGCCTGATCTTAATTTGTATCAGTTAGTACGAAATAGGTTCTCATTTTGATCTATCTTGGCAATACTAATTTTGATAGCAGTGCTGTGATTGAGTATTTTTTCTTGCTTTACATCAATGGCTTAATGAATTCACTTTTTCAGTGGAACAGCAGCAAAGATTGTGGGTGGATGCTAATATACTTTGGTTTGGTGAAGCATGGTTGAAGGAGTGCTCAGGGAAAGCACAGATATGTGCATTTTCCAGAGTTTGTTTCCCTTTAGTAGTGATTTCACTCCTAGAAGCTTGGCTTCTGGACTGATGATAATACAAGCCTAATGTTACCTCCAATTGAAAAGCAGCGTGCATATGTATAGCCAACATTGAGATTATCTTGACAATACATTTATACATCTAAACTCAATACTGTGCGCACGCGTGAACACACACACACGCACACACACACACACACACACACACACACTCCACTTTATGTGAAAGATCCTGCCATTTTACTCTTAAGCTTGGGAAAATTGAAGGCACAAAGGCAAGCATGTTCTCAGTTCCACTCGGTAGAGACTTGAGCTAAAATGACGCCTGGAAAGTAAATGCGGTGACCTTTAAAGGAATCGAGAAGAAGCTATTTCCAGCACATTACTAAATGCTATATTTTAAAGGTTCTAACCTTATTTGCTACAAGTGTATAATATCAGGAAACCCTTGTGAGGGAAGGGTCTGCATTCATCACATGGCACAAGTCACTTACAGAAAAGATGGGGAAAGTTATTACTTTCCAACTTGCAGACACCAAAGTTCAACCCAGCTCCTTTTGTGGTTTGCTGCATTAAATAAGGTTCAGAGATCACTTGGAGAATTACAGGCTTCTTGACCTAACAAAAATATAAAGTTTTCTGCAAATAACAATGGCTATATCATCACGCAGAACAATTTATGACACAAACACACACATACTTTTATGGTTCATGCCAGTTTGCAAGATTGACCCTTCATGTGTCTATGGTATTAACTTTATTTACTCTTCAGCTGATTAATAGTAGTAATTGATCTATAAAACCCAGTATCAAAATAAAGAATGGGTATATGAAAGACATTATTCATTTTTTAAAAAATCCTAAAATGCAGTCTTTGAAACTGAAGATACACTCCCCTATGAAGGTGCGGAGTACTATTTGCAAGAAATAAAAATATAGTGTTATAACACTGATTATCTTAACATATACCAGAGTCCTCAGATTTAGATGTTTTAGGATGGTCAGATAAATGATTGGTAGGTAGGTAGGTAGGTAGATAGATAGATATATAGATAGATAGACAGACATAGACAGATCAATCTTGATCATACTGACAATATCACCTTACACTTGTATACCTGCTTACAAAACACTAGTATTTGGCCACACTTTCTTAGTTTTAATCTCATTATATTTTATAGATTGAAAGTAAAGATTTCCAGAAGATCAGCTTCAGTGAATCATCTCCCCACCCTGATTACATAATGCACATCTGTGAAGGAGTGAGTTGCCAATTATCTCATGGCTATAAGATTTATAAGTCAGCCAAGCCAATAAAACATTGTGTGGGGTCTGCATGGTCAGAATTGTCTCCAGCTCACCTTTATGCTAAGTGGGGCTGTCAAAACATTAGGAAACAACCTAATAATTTGCTGGCCCCTATTTAATGGTCTGACTGATTTTTGATTTTTAATGGTGAACTGGAGAATCCCTTTCAATCTAGTTAGCATAAAAGCATTTGTTGTTATTTATTGATTTCCCATGCTTAGAGTTGAAAGACTGAGCCCACAAGCAGAAAATGGCTATATCTCTGCCATGGGTTTTTAGGCTATGGGGAGTTCTCTTAGTCAGAATTCTATCCTGGTCAGAAAACAATTGTGTGAGGCTTTTGAAATCTGTTATTTAACCAAAGCCCTAGACAAAAGAAACCAATGAGGGTACTGTTCTCTGAAGCAGCAAATAAGCAAAGTCAGAGAAGGAAAGGAAACCAAAGTACAGGCATATCTCAGAGATATTGCACGTTCAGTTCCAGACCACTGCAAAAAGCGAATATTACAATAAAGTGAGTCACGCAATTTTTTTGGTTTCGTAGTGCATATAAAAAGTTATGTTTATACTATGTTGTAGTCTAGTAAGTGTGCAATAGCATTAGGTCTAACAAAACAATGTACATACTTAATTAAAACAATGCTTTATAGGTAAAAAATGCTAACCATCATCTGTGCCTTCGGAAGGTCGTAATCTCTTTGTCTCTGGTAGACTTGCTTTACACAGGGTCGCCACAAACCTTCAGTTTGTTAAAAAAAAAAAAAAAGCAATATCTATGAAGCAACATAAAGTGAACTGCAATAAAACAAGATATGCCTGTAGTTGAGAGTGGCGTGCAAACTACACTCAAAAATTAGTTTGGTTCCACAAATAAGTGTAGGAAAAGCTGGGACACTCAGCAATGAGATGTTAAATCAAGAAGTCATTTAAACCTAAAGATCTCACCAATGGTTCCCTTGTGACTTTGGCCATCACAGCTTCATAATGTCCTTGACTGACTTACAGGAAATCTAAGGTCTATCGACAGTGGCTGACATTTAATGGCACAATGAGTATACTAAAGTGTGTTTCAGGCTACTGTTGTTGAGACTCTCTAGAATGAAACAAAATAAAGATTGATTTTCAGTACGGAGATCTCCCAGTGTTACTGTAAGTCAAAAAGGGTTTCTGCAAGATAATTCCTGTAGCCTGAGACGTGATAAAATAAACTCAAGGAAATTCAGGCCTGTGAAGGTCCTTTTTTCTGCTACCATCTCTAGGGGAAACTTCATGCATTAGATGGTTTTATTTAATCCAAATTCAATACCAATAATCAAAAGTGACAGTATTGAAGAACACAGGTGACAAATGTCAGGTTTCCCCTCATACTACCTTTTGGCAAAATTGGTCATGGGTTTGCCAAAGGAGACTGGAATGGGGTGTTTTCAGTTGAACTTCCGGTTCATAAGACTTCGATGAGAGGATATGTTCATTTATCTACTTACAAACATGCTGGATAGTAGCATACAGGGATACCCAGCAACATACCATTTCTAGGTTTTGGATGGATATCATGGCTATACCTCTACCATCTTGGCTTATCATCTCTTTGTTCTATCATACTATAGGATAATAATAGCTAACTTTTACTGAGTGCTTCTGATATGCCAAGCACTGTTCTAAATACTTAGTGTGGGATCAGTCATTTCATCTTCCACATAATCTTCAGCAGTGGGTGCCATTATTATTCCCATTTTTTCTATTTAAAAACCTGAAATACAGAGAGGCTAAAGGACTTGACAAGGCCACAGCCAGTTAGTGGTAGAGCTGGGATTTGAAACCAGTTTCTCAATCCCAGGGTATTTGCTACCTCATAGAGTTTTGTAAAAATTCAAACATTCCCAACACATTGTACCAAATAAATATTAGCTATTATTATTATTTTTTTAGACTCATATCCCATTGTTCTCTTATTTTTTAAACTAGTCTTTTATATACTATCTTAAAGATTCTGACTTTCATGTTCATTACACTCTTTCCTTGGCTTATCTTCTCCAAATACTGTGGAATTTCACATGATGCAAACGTGTAGTATTTAGTCTTACTAGCTGACAAGTAACCAGCTGCGATGGTTAATTATATGTGTCAACTTGACTGGGCCATGGTGCCAAGATATTTGGTCAAACATTATTCTGGATGTTCCTATGAGTATTTTTTTTTTTTTTTTTTTGATAAGCTTAACATTTAATAGACTTTGAGTAAAGCAGATTGCTCTCCATAATGTGGGTGGGCCTTATTCAGTCAGTTTAAGGCTTTAATTAAACAAAGACATCTCCCCAAGAAAGAAGGAATTCTGCTTGTAGGTGGCCTTTGGACGCAAACTGAAACATCAGCTTCTCCTTCAGTCCCCAGCCTCGTGGCCCACTCAGAAGATTTTGGACTCGATAACCTCCATAATCGCATGAGCCAATTCCTTAAAATAAATCTTAACACCTCTCTCTCTCTCTCTCTCTCTCTCTCTCTCTCTCTCTCTCTCTCTCTCTCTCTCTCTCTCACACACACACACACACACACACACACACATCCTATTGGTTCTATTCCTACAAAGAACCCTGACTAATGCACCCATGAACTAAAATGTCAGAAACTCCCCTGACTCACAGGCTTTTTGACCAGCCTACACAAATTTCATCATTTCTCCCTATCCTTCCTGGAACCATGAGACTTATAAAATCCCAGAATTTCTCCCAAAGGGCTGGGCCTTCAAAGTCTCCCTTGCTTGTTCTTACTCATTTCTGGGTTCAGTTTGCCTGCAAAGAAGAATTTCAGGCTACACAATAAACAAACATAGAAACACCAGCAGCGTGAACAGATTGTTTGAGGATGTGGCTTGTTCCCAGACTCTCCGGGTCATTCTGAGAACAAGCCCCCACAGCTGGTGAGGAGGGCAGCTTGGCCCAGTCCCCTTGACTGCCTCTGCCTTTCCACAGCTGACTACAGCCCTTGCATCGGCTGAAAACCAAGATGTGATTGATTAAATATCATGCCAGAGATTTTATGCTTAATTATTTAAATTCCCTAAGGCTAATCTTTAAGAAAACAGTGGAAAAATAATATCAATAGCTTGCAAAAGATAACTCTCACACCATCAAAAGCAAGTGTAGCATTTCACCCAGTTCAGCTTGTTAATCCCCCAGCAAGGACCTCCTTTTCATATGGTAAAGACTTCTTCAGGACTGAAGGATGTGTTCTGTTCTGAACAGCTGGTGGGTGGTTTAATATAGTCAGAGGTGAGTGGATTTCCCGCCCCCCTTCCATTTTATCACTATTGTCACTTTAAAAATAAGAAAGCTACACCCTCCAGAAAGCACAAGATATAAAACCAATATGCTTGCCTTCCAATTAAAGACCTCAGACTCTCAGCCTGAGTCTAACACCCCAGCATCAATGAGAGTTTTCTAAGAACTGTGAAATGCAAGGCTGTGACTGCTAGTGTTTCTGTACAGGAATCCTGCTAATGATCTTTAATGTCCTTGACAGCTCACATTGCTCTGGGATGAAGTTTGGTCTGCATGTTATGACCTTGGGTCTGTCTTTTCCTTGGATCTTATTCTATTAAGACATATTTCAAGTTTAACAATCCAAATGTTCATATAGATTCAAATGTTTCTTTCTTTCTTTCTTTCTTCCTTCCTTCCTTCCTTCCTTCCTTCCTTCCTTCCTTCCTTCCTTCCTTCCTTCCCTCCCTCCCTCCCTCCCTCCCTCCCTCCCTCCCTCCCTCCCTCCTTCCTTCCTTCCTTCCTTTCTTTCTTTTTTTTAAAGTTATGGTCAATGGAACTACGAAAATGACATCACAGGTATAGTCTGAACTTCTCTCTTCTTTTTTCAACAGACTTTCAGTTTTTTCAGAGCAGTGTAGGTTCATAGCAAAATTGAGCAGAAGGTGCAGAGATTTCCCATATGCTCCCTTCCCCCCACACATGCACAGCCACCCGTCATCGCCACTGACGAGAGGGGTACATTTGTTACAACTGATGAACCTACAGTGACACATCATTATCACTCAAAGACCATGGTTTCCGTTAGGATTCACTCTTGGTGTTGGATAGTCTGTGGATTTGGATAAATGTATAATGACCTGTATCTACCACTACATTATCACAGAGAGTAGTTTCACTGCCCTAGAAATCCTGTGTTCTGCCTATTCATCCCTTGTCCCCCTCTAATCCCTGGCAGCCACTCACTCTTTTACTGTCTCCACCATTTTGACTTTTCCAGAATGTCACTAGTTGGAAGCATACAGTATGTAGCTTTTTCAGATTGTCTTCTTTCACTTAGTGATACACATTTAAGTTTCCTCCATGAAGTCTTTTCATGGCTTGATGGCTCGTTTATTTCTAGCACTGAATAATATCGCGTTGTCTGCATGGATCACAGTTTACTTACCTATTCATCCACTGAAGCACATCTTGGTTGGCAAAACTTGCAAACTTCTCTTTTGAAATACTTCTTTGAAACATAAAGAGATTAGTAATTCACTTCTGGGAAAAAGAAAACGTTAATTATTTGTTAAAATGCATTTGTGGAGCAGAGGCTACAAATTTGCTGGATATGGTAGGCAGATTAGAGGTAGGGGACAGCCTTGAGTGAAGAACACCAATGATTTTTTAAAATATTCTAGTCATTGATACAATGTAATCTCACTTAATCACTCAATGTTAAATAGTGCATACAATTAAGGAAGTAGAGCCTATGTAAAACACTGTGGAAATCTATGGCATTATTTGGTAATGTCACATTTTACCTAGCTAGCAATGTGCTCTATGTAAGATCTCAAATTATTCTGTTGACTTCCCCATTCCATTAAGCAAAAATAATACTGACCTCTATCTTCAGGAAAAAAATGAAGCAAAGTAACTATGAAAAAACAATAGATTTTGTCATGGTATATTCTCAGGTATAAGTTTTACTTACATTGTATCCTTCCTGACAAGGCATACACCTTGTTTTAAAAAAATTAGCTTCTTGCCCATCACATAATTCAAATTAATTGTTTTTATCAAACCAACCTATTGTTTCTGAATTGTTTATGCATCTCCATGATAATTCAAGCTCCATTAGGACTTCCACAGTTTTCTAGTTTAGTTCCTGGATCTTGGCCCTATGTAATATTTGGTGAATGAATGCCCATTTGTTGTTGTTGTTTAATGAATAGGAACTACACTTTGTTGACAGGGAGGGTACACCTGTGTTCATATTATAACCAATACAACTGCTCTGAGAATCATCCTTAGTCAACAATTTCCAGCTCTCCTCAGCTATGGTTAGTTGATTTATCAGGGCCAGAGCTATATTGTACAAGCCACAACTCCAAGGGGCGCCATTCTTATAGATGATAAAGATAGGGATATTGTAGCCACTGGAGTTAGTGTGGCAGCGTGGCTGGTTTCACTGATTATCACCAATATTCCCCTGAGAAATACTGTATGGCCAATGTTTACTTCTAAGCTAAAGGGAATCAAGATGAATTGTTCTTTGAACGTGTTTCGAGAATTTTACATGCCATATAATTAGCTAATTGGAGGTGCTTTAGAGTATTACAAGTCTGAGAACCCCTGTTATTAGCTTCTCCCAAATGGGGGTAAAAATCCTGCCCAGGTTGCCTCAATGAGGTGGTGTGAGTCTCTAGCCTCTTTTTGCTCATCTACCATGTTTCCCCGAAAATAAGACCTAGCCGGACAATCAGTTCTTAATGCACCTTTTGGAGCAAAAATTATAAGATCTGGTATTATATTACATTACATTACATTACATTACATTACATTACATTACATTACATTACATAAGACTGGTCTTATAGTAAAATAAGACCGGGTCTTACATTAATTTTTGCTCCAAAAGACACATTACAGTTGATAGTCTGGCTAGGTCTTATTTTCGGGGAAACACAGTATGAGCCCAGCATTCTATAAATTTATAATACAAACAGTTCTCAGGATTCAGAATCATGCTTTAATTCCTGTCTTAGCATCAAAACCCCAAACCACATTGTAAATAAAATGTTTGTGTCTTTTATTCAACAAATATTTAGAGAATACCTATTATGCTAATAGTCATTGGGAAGAAACAGACATGCCCCAATCCTCTGAACCAATAATAATTGACAACTGTCATTTAACAGTCAGTGTGCACTATGCACCAGCCACTCTTCTAAGGTTTTATATATCTTATTAATCCTTGCAACAATCCTGTAAGGTAAGTACAGGCAAGAAACTGAGGCACAGAGAGGGTATGCCCACCACTAGATAGTGAAGAAGCTAAGATTTAAATTCAGTGTGACTCCAACGTCCTTGTTCTTGAGAATTGTACTATAATAAGAGAATTACAGAGAAATTACAAAAGAAAACAAAGAATGTGAAGAATTATTTATAGAGTCTGCATTTCCTATGTGGATTTAACTTGTAAACCAAAGGAAAGAAAGTGTCCACATAATCGAAAGTAGATTTGGTGGCAGACCTCAGGATTAAAAACAACAAGGACAAAAAACAAAGCCTCCATCTTTTTATATATTTATTTGTGCTAATGTTATTGTTTTGGTTTAGAAGAAATACACTGGGAACAGACTGAGGCACTTAACCTTGGGCCAGTGTGAGGTACTCCTGGTAGAGGGTCACCCCAAATGATCTGAGTGAAAGCCCAAGTTCCACGTCCATTTATAAGTCCTCTGATGGCTCTAACCCTCACAGCTCTTCCCTCTTCACTCCAACAGCACCGACTTCATGTGCTATAGAGGTGAGCACTCAAGAGGTGCCACAGCAACACCGTTGTTAGGATATTGAGCTCTGGAGTCCCATCCAGATGAGAACTCAGAAAACACTGAGGTGCATCCTGGCTCTCCTGGAAGACTGGTCTTGCCAAGTTCCTTAGTCATACCAACTTTAGGTTCCGTATCTGAATAATGGAGAGAAAAATAGCACCCTAATAAGGTTGTTATGAAGGTTAAATGAGATGATATATTTAAAGGTAATAGGTTTTGGCACACAGTGAGCACTCAAAAAACGATTTGCTGCTAGGGTTATATAATGCCACTCCATACTAGTCAGTTGTGTCTCCAGTAGACCGCACACTTAATGGGTGGGTTTCTAAGACTTTTGCTTTTCTATCTCTACCTTTGTACTTACTACTTACAATACATATTGATAGATCGATTGGCCAGGAAGGCAAAAGCTGAGAGCTAAGTTCACTGTGTATAAAGTCCCAAAACAAAACAAAACAAAAGACAGCAAATGAGTGGATTGCCATTTGATCTTTTGATCGTTCTATTCAGATTTGTATGATCAGATTTCATCTCTTTTATAAATCACAGGAATAACTTCAGGAAGCCTCAGACATCCTCATATAAGGTTAAATATTTCAAACAGAGCTGTGCATGAGCCTTGAGAATATCCAGACAAACATATGCTGGGAACCTTCTGCAAAGCCCACTGCAGCACAATGAGCCAAGGTGGCTGGAGCATCCCTGCAGCTGTGTGCTCAGGGCACACGCACCTATTTGTCAGGGGCCGTCCATCTTGCACACAGCTTGCAGGCCTCTTCTCAGGAATGAGGTCACCCCAGAGCCCATATGGGCAGACAGGCTGCACAATAAGATATGTCTGGGTGCAGATGTGGGAGGAATTGAGACTAACAACCATAATGGAAACAGGAAATGAGAGTTAGGTGAGCCCAACTGCACAGTTGTTGAAAAAGCAAAACTTAGCCATGTGGTATAATTTTCATGCTCCATAATGTTTACCACCAATCAGCCAACTTTACCAATAGATTAGGTTGTCACTATGAAAAAAAAAAGAACTCTCAAGGGTGTCCATCAGGCCCCTTCCCCACCACAGTCTTCCCAAATTCCTTCCTGCGCTCTGAATCAACGTAACACTAGACCTAAAGGGTCATCCCATTCAAATGCTTCAATGGCAAAACCATACTTTTCCCTACCCTTTAGAGCCAAGACAATGCATTTCCCAAAGACTTTGAAGACTAGAGAAGCTCACTGATTTATCAAACAAGAAAGAAAAAAATATCAATTGAGCATTATAAAAGAGTAAGCCCCTCCACTTATGGTACATCCAGACATGCATGGGCATAGCCTGCACATATTTACAAGCGCACATACACATACACAGGAACAAACACACATACTTAGTGCTTCTGTCCTTTATAAGGAAAGTTATTTTGAGAAAACTGTTGCTAGGTCCCTGGGCTAAGACAGCAGTGAATCATTACTCTCTCAAGATGGTTAGCTTATGCTTGCTGCTGTGATGTTAGTGACCTCACCCTCCAAGAGTGCGTCCAAGGCTGTCTGCCGACCTGAAAACTTTGTTTGAACAATCTGCCACTCTGCCCTTGACCTCGCATAGCCCTTGACGTCTTTTTGGCTGGCGATAAAAGTCATGCACAGCTATCTGACAGATGCATATGCGGTCTGACAGAATTACCAGCACCAAGCCCTGCTAATTTAAAAAAAAACAACAACTATCTCTAACACTCGCTTTCTAAAAATCCACAAGTTTACTCTGTAATGTATATACCAGCATATCTAAAATTTGGGAAGCATCCTACGCAAAATCTTTTCTCATACTGCAAACTCTCTGTGATCATTCCATTTTCTTCAAGCCTTAGCACCTATGTGCCATATCACCTAATCGTATAAAATCTTATACAATTCTTTCATTGTTTCACTTATATGAGGCCTGCTTTCCCAAATGAAGTGGACCCAGAAAAAAGGCACAACTTAGGGAAAATGCTTAGGGAAAAAGTTATTTTTTATTTGCTATTTTAAAACAAGAGTGGAAAGGAAGACAGAGCCTGATGAGTTGCTTAGCGGGTACTATATTAATGTACATCAGAATGAAGTAGAATGTCCCAGATTTCATTTTATCTGTCAAAGATAAAGATGATCAGACTAGAAAGGAGAGTATGGACAAATTGAGGTGAGAGAAAGTAGAGTCTACATCCAGAGCCATAAGACTAACAAACTGGAAGGAATAGATTTAAATCCTGTAGCTCAGAACAAATTATGCACATGGGGTAAAATTACTGAACTCTTTAGAAAACCACATGCATAGAGGCAATCTTAGAAAAAAGAGAACCAAAGAGTTTATCTGCCTACAGACTCAATACAGTTCATTTATTCAATAATTCATTCATTAACAAATTTGTGTCAGGAAACAACACAGGGATGTGTCTAGAATTATTTTAGGCACCTTTACACATACGCATAAAAAGACAGATAAAGTTTCTGCTCTGGTGGAGCTGACATTTTAGTGGTAGAGACAGAAATTAAACAAATGAGCAAATAAACATATAATGGCAGCTGGTGATAAGTGCCAGGAAGAAAAATAAAGCAGAGTAAGGACATAGAATGTGATTGTGGATGTAGAGGTTATATTTTAGATAGAGTAGTCAAGTATGGACTTCTGAGTAGGTAACATTTGAACAGAAATGAATTAAGGGAATGAGCCAGAAAAGTCCTGGAAGGAGAAAATTCCAGGCCTAGGAGACAGCAAATTTAAGAGTGTTGGGGTGGCCGGTTAATTCAGTTGGTGAGAGTGCGGTGCTCTTAACAACAAGGTTGCTGGTTCGATCCCCACATGGGCCAGTGTGAGCTGCACCCTCCACAACTAGATTGAAACTGCTACTTGACTTGGAGCTGATGGGTCCTGGAAAACCACACTTAAAAATAAATTTCAGAGTCTTGAGTAAAGAAGAAGCTTGGTAAGTTGAAGAAACGGAAAGAAGGCCAGGTGGCTGGAACAGAACAGGGTGAAAAGTAAAGTGAGATAGGGAGGCAGATCATGGAGGGTCGTGGTGACCACAGTAAAGAAGACTAGACTAGATTCTGTATGAGTGTTAATTGGGGAATCCTGAAGAGTTCTAAGTAGGAAAGTATCATATGTGATTTACAATTTGAGAAGATTGCTTTGTCTGCTGTGTGGAGAACATATTAAATAGGGTCCCAGAGAAGGAACCCTAAAAGAAATTAAGAGGCTATCCCATCAGCCCAGAAGAGAGAGAAAGGTGACTGGGGTGGTAATGGTAGAGGTGACCACACTGTCTAAAGGAATTGCAGATGGGATGCACCAATGCGTTGCTTGAGGGGAAGGGGTCATGTATGATAACCAGGTGTTGGCTGGAATACGTGAATGAATTGTGGAGCTGTTTGCTAAGATGGATGAGAAAGATTGGTGGAGGAGCAGAATTGGGAGCAAGATAGAGAATCAAAAGTTATGTAATGCAATTGCGAAAATAACTAATGGGATCTTTAACTGTACTGATAAAAGTATGGTGTCCAGATCAAATAACACAATACATCCTCTCTGCTGTGTGCTGTTTGTACCACATCATCATTACACTCTTCAGTACTAGACCCTGCATTTTAAGAGGATGGAGCTCAGGAAGGATTAGGGGCTCACATAATAAATGTTTGAGGAAGCTAGAGACCACAGGAGAGAAGAGATTTTGCTGAGAAGGATGAATGCAGCATGCAGTGGCTGTCTTAAATATTTAAAGAAATTTAACTTACCTGTGTGACTACAAAAGGCACTTGAGTAGAGGTGGGTAGAAGACACAAGAATCCAGACTTCAGAAAGGAAGGGTTTTTTCTCAATTAGAGAGCTGTTCTATAGACTGGCTAAGCACTCGTCAGGGAGACATCAGATAGTAAGTCGGAACACATGATATCCAAGACCTTTCCATCATGAGGCTTCTGTGTCTCTAGATGTAAAACCTTTCTGGTGAGAAACTGTTGTGGTCTTTTTTTAAATTTGTCAATAGTGTACAGAGCAGAGGCTCAAAATGTTCTTAAAAATTGAACTATTTTGACCTGGCATTAACATTCAGCCAATGGAAACTTTTAAATAGTTTTTAAGTTTTTTATTATTTTTGGTTTTTGCGTAGGGGTACTGATGAGGAATCAGTTCTCTGCATCAATTACTAATAATATGGGGTTGGGGTGAAGGGATTAAAAAGTACACATTGTAAAGTACAGTATGGGAATATAGTCTATAATATTATAAAAACTAAGTATAGCATCAGATGGGTACCAGACTTATCAAAGGATCACTTCATAAATTATATAAATGTCTAACCACTATGCTGTACACCTCTAACTAATATAAAATAATATTGAATGTCAACTATAATTTTAAAAAATCACGGGAATATGATATACAGCATAGAGAATATAATCAATAATCTTGCAATAACTATGTACAGTGTCAGATGGGCACTAGACTTATTAGGGTTATCATTTTGTGATGTATGTAAATGTTGAATCACTATGTTTTTTCGTACACTTGAAACTAATTCAAAAAATAATAGACAAAGACTCATTGTAACCAAGGACCACACAGAACCCTAAAAAGTCACTCTGTAGTCCCTTCTGTCCCTAAAAAGGACTGGATAAAGGGACAGCCAGATGGAGTGAGGAAAGGACAGGAATTCCAGTAAGACACATTTGCCAGTGTGTTTGAACAATTGTATTTCAAATGATTATTTTAAGAATAAAATTAGATAGCCAATGTAAAGCACCTAGCAAGTGCTGGAACCTGGCTAAATGGTTACTGTTATTTTATTACTATAATTCTTCACAAATGTTGGGTTGTCTGATCATTGATTTCAGAACCTCAAGGAAGATGGGATGGGCTGTCCTTTTGTAATGTTTAGAACTTAGTGCTGAAGCTCCCTGATGGATCATCTATAAAATGAGAGTGTAGGGTGACCTTTAGATCCTTCCAACTCTCACAGCCAACATTTCTATGAGATTTACTGTCACAAAGAATACTCCAAAAAGGTGCTATGTCTCCAAAATTGGAATTAATAAGAAATTTTAGTAAAAGTGCTTGAATCAGATATGACCATATGGAAATAACTTTTCTTCATACTAACTAGAAAATATCATAAAAATATAATATTTATAAAAACAAAAATCCATAAAATACTTAAAAGTAATGTTAGCAAGTCATGCAAAAGACCTATGTAAAGAATACGTCAAATAGTTCCTGAAAAAATATAAACTAATTATTGAATAATTGGAGACATAACATTCTCAGATGGCAAAACTAAATATTGTAATCTTATTATTGAGAAACTGAGTTGTTTGTTTTAAAATATCTAATAAAATCCCCAATAGCATTTTTCTTCCTTTTAGCATGCTTGAAAAGAAATGTTTCAAACGTCCATATGGAAGAATGCACTTATGTAAGAACAGCTAAACATATTTTGAAAGAGAAAAGAAATGAGAAAAGGCTGAGTACAGTACCATAGATTTTATATCTCACTACATGCACAAACTAAGTTCTCAATATACTCAAAAGCTAAATGTAAACTCCAAACCTTAAAAACTAGAGGGAAAAAAACATCCAACAAACAGGTAAATATCTACTGTCTCTCAAGTAGGGAAAGATTTGAAAGTAAGAAAGCAAGAGAGCAAGCAGGGACGGAGGGAGGGAGGGAGAGAACAAGCAGGAAGGGAGGGAGGGAAAGATAGATGGAGGGAGGGAGGGAGAGAGAGAGGGAAAGAGAGTGACAGAGTGAGAGAGAAAGAAAGAACCCATAAGGATGTTGATTATTTAAACACATAGAAGTTTACATTATTTGTCAATTAAAATAATATAAACTAAGTTAAAATTCATATAAACTAGAAGAATAGTTGCAAGAATATGACAGAGATTTAATATTCAGTATATAAAGGTTATCTTAGTCCAGGTGTCCAAGAAGCAGAATAAGACAGGATGAAAAGCAAGAAGATTTTATGGTGTATTAGTTTCCTGGGCTGCCATAATAAAATACCGCAAACCACGTAGGTGGCTTAAACAACAGGAATTGATTGGCTCACGGATCTGGACGCTTAGAAGTCAGAAATCCAGGTGTGGGCAGGGTTGGTTCTTTCTGAGGGCTGTGAAAGAAGGTCTGTTCCATACTTTTCCTCTCCCTTCTGGCGGTCGGTCTCTGGGGCTCCGTGCCTTGTAGATGGCATTCTCCCTGTGTCTTCACTTATATTCCCTCTGTAAGTATCTGTCTCTTAACATGGTGTTCTTTATATAAGGAAACCAGTTATATTAGACTAGGGGTCCATGTTCCTCCAGTATGACCTCACCTTAACTAGGTACATCTACAACAACCCTATTTCTGAGTAAAATTATATTCTGAGGTACTGGGGGGCAGGACTTCAACTTATGAATTTGGGGTAGGGAATTCAACCTATAACATTAGGGGAACTGCCTGTGCAAAAGGAAATAAGGAGGGAGCTGGGCAGGCTAGGAGGGCAATCAGAGACGGAGAGAGAGGTGGCAGACCACCTTAAAGTCTATTCACGGGTCAGAAATCCTGGGGAGAGTACTCAAGACAAAATCAGCCGACAACCAGTTCTGTGTCTCCCAGAAATGGGTTTGTTTGCTCTAGGGGCTCCACCACCCTCAGTCATTGGTATGGAGGATCCCATAGGTGGGGCAGCCTGGGCATAACGAGAGCAGTAGATTTCAAAGGGCAGCAGCTGGGCCCTCAGTCAGTGATGCTCCCATAGGAGAAGATGTGGGAAGCACCTTCTTGCAGCTGCCATGATACCATAATAGATCATTGAATAAAGGAAATAGAAAAAGTTCAGCTTCACTGGTAATCACAGAAGCGCAATGCAAGGCAGCATACCATGTTTTTGTTTTGTTTTGTGTTTTTAAATTATCAAATAAAAATTCCTTTTAAAAATGAGGATATTCAATGCTGGTGAGGGTGAGCTATGATTAATGTTATTTATAAGATGTTATTAATATAAATTGATACAACCATACTGGAATGTAATTTGGTAAAAATGTGTCTTTTAAAATAACCATGTGCTTTTACCTAGTCATTCTTTATTTAGAAACCTATCCTAAGAAATAGTCATAAATGCATACAAAGATATATGAACGAAGATGATTATTACAGTATTTATAGTCATAAAAAATAGATGCTACCAAAAAGTAAGGCTTAATCTCAAGAAAATCTAGAGGAAATGTGTGCATTTACTTAATGGGATAAGATAATGCTAACAAAAATTACACTTTTGAAGAGATTGTAATGTTACAGAAAAACACTTATGATAAAATGTTAATTTAATAAATATTATTTGTATTTCTATAGGTAATTTGAACTCAACTGTGTAAAAAATATAGTCACAAAAAGTAACTGGAAGGAAGCATGTCAACATTTTAACAGCGATTATTCCTGGAGTATATGAAGATGTTGCATGATTTCATTCTTCTTTTTTCTTTTCTATATTTTCCAAAATGAGCACTGAACTCAGGCATTCATTTATGTTAAAATGGCAGGTCTTCCACAGGTGGGAAAGAAGTAGAAGGAGCCAATGGCAGGAAGTTTATGTGACAGAACTGAGAGAATTAGAACCTCGTATTTCCTCAGTGACGTAGGAGTAAAAGTGAAAGAGGAAATAACAGAGATAATTAAATATGCCTTGGAGATTTCCTACTCCATGCGATCCTTATTCACCATGAGCAAAGAGAACCACGAGTTACCTAAAGCCACTGGCTCAACTCCATTCTTTGTAAGCACCTCTCACTTTACATTTAAACCAAAAAGAAGTGACACTCCACTTTTGATAAATCACTCTGCATCCTAGGAAACAAAAGCGTTCTCTCACTGGAGAAAAATGCCTAAATGCACTATGACAGATCCCAAGGCATCGTTCCCTTTCAGTCTCCTGGGGCTCATGTGATTATGTGAAATCCACCTGCTCTCCCACTTTCCTTCTGCTCAGGAAGACATGGGAACACTGGGGAAAGACCGATTGCTTAGATGTCTCCCCTTCCCTAACCCTTTCACTTTTAGCCTCATCTCAGCCCTGAAACAAAGCCACGTTTTTCCTCCTTTAGAGGAAGTTTCCAACACCAAAATCATACCTACACTGGAAAAATAGCACATTTACTTGGCTTAGGTACCTTCTTTTGCAGTGGTCAGTTAGCTATTGCCAGTTTTAAAATTCTAGCTTGCTGGAGTCGACTTCAAGGAAGGTGCTGTGTTTTGCAAACCAGACAAATGGACAGTAAAAGCTGTTTTCTTTCCTTCCTTTCCCTAACCAAAAACACAATCATGAGAAACAGATACAATAATTTTATTGCAAAATGTCCAGTAATTTTCTATGCAAATGTTCAGAGGAACTTGCATTCATCTGACATGGAAGAAACTAATTTATGTTCAATTTTGGGGAAGAGGGAGTGGAAAGAGAAAGGAAAATTCACCATTTTGTGAACAATAGCTTGTGAACAAGCTTTAGAACTCTTGTACTGCTATGGTGGCTTGTCTCTGAAACTCTACTTCCAAATGCTTCCTGACCACATTACTCATACAATTTCCCACCACATCTTTCCAACTCATTCTAGTTTGTCAAGACATCTCCTCTTTTAAGTTCTCCCCTCTCCCCGGAGTGTCATTTCATAGTTTCTTGGATTTGACAATAGTGCCTTAGTTTGTCCCATCAACCCTTATCCCTAGAACACAGTCCACGCATTTCAGCAGACTTTACAGCATTAAAGAAAAAAAGAGAAAAAAGCCCTTCCTCATGTCTGTTCTGAATTTGTTTGTGTTCTATTCTGTGTGTAGCCCTCCTTTGTTCTGTCCTCTGCGTCAGATGGAAAGCAATCATCCTGCCTGAAATGTATCTATATCCAAGGCTCCATGTAAATTACAGAGAGAGATGACAAATTTCATGGCCCGGTTATGGTAAAAATGGCAAATTTCACAGTTTGTCATGGATTAATAGAAAGAGAAAACAAACACAAATGAAGTCATCCCAATTGTTAGAAATAATTCCAGAGTGACTATTTGATGAATTTAAACAATGGGATGGAATGCAGGCCATTCAACACGTAACCCACGATTTTAAATTTAATAAAGGGCCTTGTAGTTTTATACTCAAACATCCTCATGCTGAAGGTTGAATTCAAACACACTTGCACTTCAGCCTGAGCCCCAAATTCCAAAAACCTGAGTTTACTTTCCTTCAAGGAAAATAATAAAGCATCCATGAAATGTTTTCATGACGAACCACGGAGTACAGATTTTTAGGGTCACTGGTGACATCGTGATAGATGAGGAGATTTATCTACATCTTTGGAAATGTTACACAGTTCAGTGGATCCACCTGGAAAATATCTTTAAAAGATTAAGGAACTGAACCCATCTTCATAGTTCATTCTCTTTAGTTCTAGTTTCAACTTTATTCCCTCTCTTCGCTCATTCTCAGTTACTACTGCAACCCTGTGAAAAACGTGTTGACCAGGGCTTCTTTCACCATGGGATTCTGAGAACGGTCTTAGGAAAGAATTGGGTAATCCATCATCATCTCTTTAAACTCAGATTCTGTAGCCTGGGCTTTAGACCTGGCATTCCTGCGGCTTTGGTAACTGTTTCTCCACATTGTCTAAAATCCCTCAAGAGAATTCTTCATTGTTTCAGAACCTGAGCAGTGTTTTTACACTGTACCTCATTTCTGTGTCTGTATTTCGCTCATGATCCATGTATTCCTCTTGTTTTTCTACTGCATTCATGTCTAGGGTCTGAAAGAAACAACTTCCGAAATTGTAACAGAATTCCATACAGCTGAAAGATTCATTAGAGCTAATATTTTCAGGTTTGCCTGTTGATCCAATCAAATTTACCATAAAAATTTAGTCTGAATAAACCTTTTAACCACTTTGGATTTTTCCACAAAAACAAATACCTCTAAGGAGAATGTAAATACTAACATATGTGCAGGTGAATAAAGGCAGGAAGATAAAATAAATGGTGACATTTCATGCCTTCAGGCACTAAAGATTTAGGGACTATCCAAAACGCTAAGGTGGAACAGGCACAGGACATGCTAAGGGGTGTATATTATAGAAGTACTATTCCAATTTCCTAATAAAAAAGACATAGTTCATTTTTCATCCTTGTATATTCGAAGCAACCACATTTGGTTTATCATCAGCTTTGAAAATCATGACTAACTTAACTAAAAATTGGAAATAAACCACAAAGAGTAGTCAAATACAGATGCTTTTTTTTTATTATTTTTACTTTATAGGGGGATTTCTATAGCATATGGAAGAGAACACAAGCAAAATGACTTTGGCTTCACCTTCAGTGCCTTCAGTGCTGACATAAACAGTCTGTCCCACCCTCACCTGGTTTATATGTCACCTTGTAATGTTTATGTGTAATGTTGATGTGTGTGTGTCTTACCTATACAACTAGACTAGAAGTTCCTTTAGGGTAAGGTTTTTGTCTTCTCATACTCCATCTTGAAGCATGGAGAATAATTCAGGACCATAAGTTGTAGCTCGCTTGGCAGACACTGCTAAGGACTGCATCAAGGCCATCAGCGGCACAGCTTGCCAATTTCACTGTAGTCATTTGCAACAGGTCCTCTTAAATCATCACTAAGGACACAAGCCTTCAGAGCACCATGGAATAGCACCACTTAATATTCCCAGCACTGCCATAGAAAACAGTTTCATATGCAAATATAGCCACTCAGCTTTCTGATCATAGAAGCTTCACATTAAGGAAAGACTGCTGGGACATCTGGTGTCCCATCAAGTTCCCAATATCACCATCAGTAAAGAGCGCGCTCGACTTGGAGGGAGAGGATAAAGGCACTAGCCTCTGGCTGAGCCCCGGTTCCACGTTGCTGATGGAAGCTGAAGAATCATCATTTGCTATAAGTCTGTGACAAATGGGATAGGTTCTGGCAGATGAGGAAAAACTTAAATCTGAACCTGTGTATAGGCCACCGTGTCTCGTGTTCAGTAGTGCTCTATTGTCTTAATCCTCAGTCCCTGACAGGAAGGCTGCAGGGGGTGGGGGAGGAGGAGAAGTGTGGATGGCAGGGAATATCATTGCTTCATTCTGGAGGAAGGATTTGTTTTCCAAAAAGCAGAGGTTAAGCAAAGTTGAGAGCTGGTTGTAAAGCTGAACTCTGAAGAACCGAAATCATTCCTCGAGACAGTAGCTAAAGCCAAGGGGGCCAGAAGCAGGAATCGTAAGTAGAACCCAGAGCTAGAAACTGAAATGCTGGTGGATCAAAGGTGATAAACTTAATACCAGAGGGCTAAAGTCTAAAAAATGGCCGTTTTTTTGTTGCTTGCTCTCATATACCAGTTTAAACCAAATGCTTAGATAAACCATAAAGTTTAAAGAACGAAGGAATAAAAATGTGCATTTCCTCTTATGTTTCTTTTGTCTCACAGAAAAAAAAAAAAAAAATGACAGGGCTTCCTAAACTTATCCACTAGAAAATTCAGACCCCATCTGAGAGTTCTTGAAGTAGGTGGCTGCCTCCCTTGACCTTTCTTCGTGACCCTATCCAGTGCGTTGAGCTTAGGAACTGGATCTGGCCTTCTCTAACTATATCCTTGGGACCTCATTTTGGATTTTGTGGCTGCTTAACAGAAAGAGCTTGGTGTTATTAGGCTGGGTGCATAGGGAAGTGGTAGACGCAGTTGATTCCCTTCAATGGGGTTACTAGATTTGAAAGGTGATACATGCAGGCTGAAAACACGGGTCAGCGTTGTCTTACAAAGCTTCCTCTTCTTTTGCCTGATATCTGTCCACGTGCATCTATCTCTCATTGCTCCTCCGTCTCCCATAGAGCAGTTAGTAGGTCTTCCTAACTGACATAAAATATCTCTAGGTATCCTGCTGCTAGAGTCATGGTGGCAATCAGATTGGTGATTCAATTAACTGAAGTCTAACATTGCAGACCTGAGTTTGCCACTTACTAGCTGTGGGGCTTTGAGAAGACTACTTAATCTCTTTCAGGCTAGGTTTCCTAATTTATCAAACGGGTATGCCTCAAGATACATGTATTGATTAGGTATGTAAGACTGGCTATGGTAATGTTGATGATGATACCTATCAGCTACTTAACCCTACAACAGTTAATTTCCTATTGATGTAGATCAACCAGCTCTGCTCCAGGCAAGACTCAGGGATTCAGGCTGTACCTGGTAAATGATTCTGATTGAAGCCTCATCAAATCCTCTGCATCTGCCCAAAAAGGAAAGCAAGAGAGCAAAGATTTTAGAGGCCAGGAATCTATTTATGCCCCATTGACCAGAACCAGTCCCACAGCTACTCCTGGATTCAAAGGGGCTTGAGAATGCGCCCAGGAAGCGGAGGGGAATCTGACAGTGGTGAGCACCGCTATGATCTGCGCTGGCCACTGTGGAGGCTGTTCCTCTAGCTATTGGCACTGGATTTGAAGAAATGGGCATGAAGGATCTTTAACACTCAAAACCAGGATATGAACCAAAGAATCAAGGGTTATAGTAGAGATTAGAAGGAATCTTCTTTGTAGATGAGGAGCTGACAAGGGATGAATAAAACCTTTTTTAATCAGCCTACTCATCATCCACCCCTCTGCTTCTTTAGATAAATGAGAGTGGGAACCCCTCCTTAGCTCAATCCTAACTAATCATGACATGAAGTCTGGATGTCTTTATAAAGCCACTTTTTCAAAGGCTGCAGAGACCACACCATAAGCTGGTACAGTCAGGAAAGGCTTCAAAGCAAATAAAGAACTTGATGTGTATTTTCACATAGACAAAGAACAAGAAAATTGATACAAGGTAAAAAGGCCATATGCTGTTAGCTATATTTGCCCAGAATTACCAAGGAAGACAACAAAAATTAAAGAAGGAAGGAAGTTCACTAAAATTTTCAGTCGTAAGGTGAAAACCATATTGATGAAAACAGAAAAGACTTCTTCTATTCCAAACAATTTACAAATGTAATAGGCAAATTATTTTTTAAAACGGTCCCTTCAGCCATAGGTTCTGGACTTGATTGTACAGGCCTCAAGTTTGCAGATAAAGGGAGAGTTGCCGTGTAGAAAATTGCCAAAGAGCATCCCTAGTCTGCTGACAGAACTAACAGTCACGTGATGCAGGTGCTTTCTGTTTGACTGAACAAAGAAAGGGGAAGAAAGTCAGTACTGTGAGAAGGACTGGACCTAGAGGAAAAGAAACACTCAGAAAGTGACAAATAGTTCTATATTTTCTTCTACAGTACAAGGGCTTTACCACCAAGTTTTGGTAAAGTCTAGTAGCTTGACAAAGCATCAGTGTTCATTTCTTAAGGACACTATACATATATTATAAAAAGGAAATAGAACAAAATTGCAGTTCATTCATCTACAGATCTTCCTCATTCGAGTGACTTCTCAATCATTAGAGGTCTGTAACTGAATGAAAATGTAATTCTGTTATATAGCACCTGATAACAGGAGAAATATGGAGGCTGATATATACATGTTACCCAGTTGTTATATTCATTATATTTTATTTCAATTAGTTTTTCTCTTAATGTTAAAACATGATCATAGGTAATGGAATTTAATTTTCTTTTACAGGTCTTTGCCAACAAATAATGTATCTCATTTTTAATGCATTTCTAAGAGCAGAAGCATTTGCCTTTCTCCCGTGATACAAGTTCTCCATAACGAAAACAACTGATTTTCTCTAAAACCATGTCTTCCTCCAGAAGCTCCTAATTCTTGAATGGTTCTTCTGATGCTGGTAATTTATCCTGCGCTTCTCAGCCCCACTGTCTGCTTTTGTTTACTCTGCTCTGTATTGCTAGGGCTGGAAGCCAACAAACTACATTTCCCAGACACCCTTGCCATCTGACTTCTTGTTATGTTCTGTCAGGTGGAGGAACTGTTAGAATATTAGAAAGCGGGAGGAAAGACAGAAACAATGTTTTCTCTCTGCTTCGATTTCAACAGCACAGAAGTTGCTAAGAGTTTCTGGTGGCATGGTGGCAGCGCAGGCAGAGAAACTATAGTCTCTAGAGCCCTCGAATGGGCAGCCCCTCATTCATGGCTCTTGTTAGTGCTGACGCAACTCCTCAGGAGCAGTTTCAGCAGCAGCAGGTCGTCAAGAGAACCAGCAGCTTCCTCCATTTTTCATTAGTCCAGGTTTAAAACCTTGAGGTCATTCATGACCAGTATCCCCCTGTTACAGCTTGTCAATCATCTTTTTCTTCATAATATGTCTCATATGCATATATTTTTTTCTTTTCCATCCTCATTTACCCCGCCCTGGCCCACTGCCCACTTATTCTCCCACAATATGGGTCCTCGCAATATTCTCCCAGACACTAAAACTTGGAAAGACCTGAGTTTAAATTTCACTTCTTCCATTCACTTGCTGTTATTGGACAAGTTATTTAATTTCTTTAAGACTCAGTTTGCTCATCGGTAATAATAGTAAACACAAGTTACTAACAGTTATTGAGCACCTACAGTGTGCTTGAAGTTTTGCTAAACGCTCTACATGCATTCTCTATTTTAATATTTTTAATCCCATGCGATGAATGTTATTCTTCTCATTGTTACAGCTGAAAAAACTGAGGTTTAGAAGCGTTGAGTAATTTGCTTAAGGTCTTTACTGCTAGTAAATGAAGGAAGTGGAAGGTGAACCTAGGTATCTCTGATTCAAAGACAATGCTTTTAAGCTATTTAAGTGCAGATCATAATATAGATATTGTAAGATTACTGTGATGATTAAATGAAATATATAAAGAACTCATAGGTCTAACATAATAACTATTCAATATAATATCAATAAGACAATATATCAGAAAAGTGTTAATAGTCTTTACATCTTATATAACATTACTTGTGTGCATCAGTGGAGCCATGTGTGCGTCAATGGCCCATAGATGACCTGCTTTGGTCGTCTTAACCCAAATGATTTGATGTTTATCCCCCATAGAAACATATATGAGAGTTAATGGGGAAACAGGATATGCTTTAGTTTTGCTGAAACATATAGTTCTGTAGACAGATGTACACTAGCTTCAAATACACCCTCATATTTCCTTATGTATTAATTTGTTCATGCCTAAATACTTCCTTTTGTTTTTGTGTAGGTATATTCTTAGTTGAGACTTAACAAGACTTGGACTTAATTCTTCAACGTGAGTATTTGACATTTGAAGAGCAATGAAGACAAGTGGAAAAGCCAACTTCCAGGGAGGAGGAGATGACCTCAGGAGGTCAGGAGCAGCCCAATTAGAGAGAAAAGGGGGAAAATTCTAAAAGCAGATCCCACACGAGCCTAGGGTTAGAACACATATCCTGCAAATTCTGTTTCAAAATACAGTCAGTATATCTTTTCAGGTAGTTTAGCTTTGTTCTTTGCTGAACTGCTGCAAAGAATAAGAATTCTAATAAGAATATTTTATATCCAAAGCTCAAAAATTAGTAACTAGAAACTCAAATAACGCTTCTCGGTATCTTCTGTCATCAGTTCTTAACACTTCTGGAGCATCACCTTATACTCAAAGAATTTTGTTCATTTTTAAAGCAACCCGCCTCCCTTTACCTACCACCAGTGGGTAGTTAGGATGAGTCCCTCAGGAGTCATCATGGTGTACAGAGAACTGGACAGATGTCAGGAGACCTGCAGTCTGATGGTGATTCTGGTGCTAAATACCTTTGTGAACTTTCTGGGCTTTCATTTTCTCATTTGTACAATGAGACCCACAGTTCCATCCTGTGCAGAAATTTTATGATTTTAATGAAGAATAATTTTCCATTCTGATTCATTGCAATGAATTGAAGCACACCCAAAGAATGAATTTTGCTGCATTCCAAAACGCTGCCTCTGGGAACTCTAATCTTAACAATTTCACAGAACATTCAGTTGACCAAACACTCTCTGAGCAACTACTATGTGTGCAATTGCTTAATGTTCTGGAGGGTATAGGACCAGTACCAACCCCCAGAGATATTATAGTCTAATTGGCCAGGCAAGACACATACACCAAAATGGAGATGCAAGTACAAGGCGGAACAGGACATGATTCAATATCAAAAATGCCAAGCTGACAATGTGGTAGAGAACAATCATTGACAAAGAAAAATGTGAGTCACCTGAGGAAGAGTTCAAAGACGAGTTTGACCAAAGTGGAAAGTGTGATAGAAGAGCAAGAAATTGAACCAAAAAATAGTTTGGCCGGATAGTGAAAGCTCTTTAATGGCAGTATAAGAAAACTTGACTTTATTCACCACACAGTGGAGAACCATTATTAGGTTTTGTCAAAAAAGAACAACACAATGTCTAAGAGTCATGCAGGATTTCAAAATTTAGTATTTGTCACAACTTGCAGAAATTTCATACATTGGAATGAACTGCTAAACATTCAGAATTTGGTCTTCATCTCATTTAAATTGGATGGGTTGGACATAATCCACAAGATTATGTGGGTTCTCGTAATCCACAAGAGCTTTATATCAAATACACAAATCACACTTACAGACATTCCTTTAAATGACTTTGCTTTAATTAAGATTCGGTCAATTTAATGTGAATAAAGATCAAAACTAGTAGCTACTGGCAAAATATAAGCATCAAAGAATTCCACTCTCCAGAACTTTCTCTTTCTTCTCATTTATTTTTTTTAACTAGATATTTCATTAGGGGCTATTGAATATTCACATACCTCTCACACTTCTACACACGTGTTTCCTATTCATTCCCGCAGTCTTACAGTAAAGGTAAAACTCTGTGTTCATCCCAAGAAGGCAATTGATTATATTTTAGGGGATAACCATCCCAGTCACTTGGGTGACTGACAGTCATATTTAACCGTCAGAACGAAACAGAAAGCCCCTAGCATTCAGCACCAAATGTTGAAGGGAGAAGAAATCTCTATCTATTAGCAAGAAACTTTGCTGTTTTCTCTACTGAATTAACTCCAGTCATTTTCAAGAAAGAACATTTCAATACATTTTTCTGACAGGTAGGAAATTAACTACATACCAGAAGCTATTGAATTCAACTTTAACAGTATCAATAAACATTTCTGATTAAATTATGGAATTGATTTTATAATTTTGACCATTATGTTTTTACATCAATATCATCATATGACAGTAAATGTAGTTACTGCTTCCTTATTGATCTCAGACATGGCACTCTAAAGTACTCATTTGACTATATTACAAAATCAAACTTGATTTCCTGTAGTACTGCAGTAACTTCAGGTCATAATCTAGTCTAAAGAATCAAAATAGATGAATTATTCAGTTATTAAAAGATATATTTTTCCTTGGAGGAAAAGGAACACTTTGGTCCAGCCATCCGTAATGGTTGTGTTATAGGATATTTCTCCATGTGGGATTCGTTTGTGTGGGTCTCACATAAATATACTATTGCCTCTCACTTGTGTGTTATCAATCATGTTTCTGGTAAATAGCATAAACACTACTTGAAGAGAAAGAAGAGTTTCTCCTTCCTACACAGGAATTTAACAAAATTGCAATGATTCCATAACTTTAAAAATCCATGTATTTTTTTAAAAAACAGCCCATCATAAAACAGCTCACCAGCCCATTCCATCAAAATAATACTAATATATTGAGCCACTGCACCTCCCAGGGGAACCACGTGTCTTATGTGTCTTTCACTGGGTGAATTCTAAAATTAACCCAAAGGATGATGCACTGAGTGTCTGGCAGAGTTAATACAAAATTGTGAGTGCTCATCCGAGAGGCCCAGCATGCCTGGGTAGACCCACATAAAGATATTTCATGTTGTCAGAACTTTTCCCCAAAAGAATTGATTATTAACTTGTCGAATGTAAGGACATGGGAAAATCTTTCAAATTGTCTTGTCTACCACTCTATTAAGTAGGTAAGAAGAGCAAGGCCTAGAGTAATTAAGGGAGTGATTGAAGAAGACATAGCTGTTTTATGATCAACTACAACTGGCCCCACATTTCTTGTCATCCAGCCCAAATCACTTTTCATTTCAGGTTCACTGTAATTATAATTTTTGAAGTAGCCTATGAGGTGGAAGTTCGGATATCAAAACCAAGGTAAATTACATCCACCCCAGACCCAAACAAATCAGTCTATGCTAGAGAAGATCTAAGACCAAATTACTGAGATGCTCTTTTTTTTTCCCCATTGTCCACTTCTTACATCCATGGAAACAAGAATCCGATGTAAAGACTACTAGAAATAAAAAATAAATTAAAAGAAAAAGATGTGTTTCAGGCATTTTCCAAAGGACCAAGGTATGAATTCACAGTGGCTCAAACTATCAAAAAAAGGTAAATACATCTTTTTCTAGGAGGATCTGTCACAGCTTTGAGTTTGGAGGGTCACATTACATCCACTGCCTCTGCTTCTCTTCATCTTTGCACTAGTATTTGCTAAATATACCTTCTCTGAAAAGGTTTCTGCTATATGACCAACATTTAAAACCAACGGGAATAAAAACATAAACTAATAGGCTTTCAATAGAGCTTCAGGATCTTCAAGTTGGAAGCAATTATAAAGCTCATGTCATCCAACCTTCCCCAAAGCAGAAATGTCCTGTGTACCATCCCAGAAAATGTTTCAACAGCTCTGGAGCCAAAGGACCTTCTCTTTTCTAGATATGTCGTTGCATTTATGAATAATAGTGAATGCTGGAAGTTTTTCCTTATAAAACACTAAAATTTATTTACTGATTGATTTAATGCCTCCAGGGAACAAAAGGTTGTTCAAAATGTCACTTAAATAAAAGTGAATCTATCCTTAGATATCAGTCTCCCATTTTAAAATCTTCCTAGCTTAGTTTGCATTAGCTAAGCAGTTCTCTGAACGAAAAGCTATTTCACAATAGTTTGGAAGAGACAACAGAAATCTAAGTTTTTATTTTACTGACCCAGATGGTGGATTTCTATAGAGACTTGGAAAGGTTGGGACAGCACCTACTGCTCAAAGCTAATTACAGGCACTGCTCTAACTAGGATGATACCTACTGCTGCTTCAACAAGCACCATTCACTGAATGAAAAGACTCTGAGATAGAAACATGAATTCAATAATTGACTTACTAGGCAACTTTATGGAGTGTCTCCTATGTGTCTAGCTTCAAGAGCCTTAAGAATAACCAGAGCATAATCGCTCTTCTCCAGAGCTCACAAGCCAGTGGGAGAAACAGACATACCTGCAAATAGGAAGGCAGTGAGTGGATAAGTGCAAAGAGAAGGTCCAGTGAGCAAAAGGAGAAAGCCCAATTTCCACCAGGAGTTCTATCCTGCTTTGCTACTCTTGCCTGGATTACTGCAACTGGCCTTCAAACAAGCAATTCAATTCTGTTCCACTCAAATTTGTCTTTCACGCTGGTTCTAAATGATTTTCTGAAATACTAACCTGATTTCCTTGCGCTTAAGAAAAAGTGCTTGCTCCTTGGCACAATGTACAAAGCTGTTTAAAAGTCCCCAAGCCCCTCTAGCTACTTCTCTCAGTATCAGCCCCACCTCATATCTTGTCCTCCACCTACACGGACCGCCTCGTGCATACGCAGACACCAGGGCTCACACACCTCTGAGTCTTCATGGAGGATACCAGTCCTTCTTTGCACTGTTCATAGGACAAATTCTGAGTTAAGCTTCAGGTCTCAGCCCAAGTGTTATCTTTTCAGGAAGTCATCCTGAGCCTCCCAATGTGGGTCTGGTATTTCTCTTCTCGGTTCAAGAGCACCCTGTATTTATCTTGATTATAGATTGTAAGCTTTGAAAGCCTATAGCTGCTATGGCCCATACCACTGAGGTTTTGTGATCACCTTATTCCAAGAGAGACAGAGAGAGGAAGAAAAAGAGAGAGAGAGGGGAGGGAGAGAGGGGAGGAGAAGAAAGGAAGGAAAAAAATATGCCTATTTCATAGGTTATTATTAAGCCCTACATGAAAAGTTTTGTGTAAATGAAATTATTATTTAACCTATCTCTTCCATAGATCACAACATAGGTTGTGCTGATAATTATTTAATTGATAAATATTTAATAGATGAATGAGTGACTGAGATGCTGTTAGTTACTCTGAGTGGCCCAAAGGAGTATTTGCAATATCCACAGATTATATTCCAAGCCCTGCCTGCTCAGACATCCTTCAAGCAACGTCGTCCCATGAAAACTCCAGTTACGCTATAGGCAAAAGACAAGCAGCATTGGTTTCTGTGGAACCCAGTAGCTCTAGTGCTGACAGCAGAAATGTTTGGCTCCTCAGACATCACGAGGAGCACAACCTCATTCTTGACTTATTGTACTGAAGTTCATCCAAGGATAGCAAAAGGTAGACGGACCTCCATGGAGCCAGGCTCTACATCAGCGACATCCACAGGCATCTTGAAGATGTTGATCCTTTTCGGTTTCAGAAGTTTCATTCTTATCAAAATAATCATTGGCATTATCCCTGGGCCCCAGAGCTTGAAGTCAACTTCCAAAGAAATAGGGCTTTTTTATTTTTCCTTCTTCTTTAGCTGTTTTCTTTAACTCTTGCTGTTTTACAAGTGTTAAACAAACTGCTCATTTAAACTTCACAAATTTTTCTCTGATAGTGAAACTTCAGGTCCAGCTTTGCAGGTTAAAATGGATCAAAAATACTCCTTTAAAGTATGTTTGTGATGATCCCGTGGAGAGAGGGCAATAAGCAACGTGAGCTTGGAAGCCCTGGAAACACGTTCTGGAAGGTAAGACAACACTATTCTACAAAATTTCCTGAAGCAAACTTACAAAATCCAAAATAAAAACATTAAGAATTGTCTACTGTTACTCAGCCAGTGTTCGTATTGTATAGATTCATCACAATTCTTGGAACAGAAATTAGGAAACTGTGATCTAGGCCAGGGTTTGGCACACATTTCTGTAAAGGGTCAGATAGCCCGTATTTTAGCCTTTGCAGGCTAGCTAAATTGCAATTACTCACCTCTGCCATTGTAGAATAGGCAGAAAGCAGTCACAAACAATACGTGAACAAATGAGTGTAGCTGTGTTTCAATAAAACTTCACTTATCGACAATAAAATTTGAATTTTTCCATACCACAAATTATTATTCTTCTTTTGATTTTTCTTTTCCACAACCATTGAAAACCATTCTGAATTCCCAGGCTATACACAAGTG
The DNA here is from genome assembly GCF_004115265.2 of Rhinolophus ferrumequinum. Lineage (NCBI taxonomy): Eukaryota > Metazoa > Chordata > Mammalia > Chiroptera > Rhinolophidae > Rhinolophus > Rhinolophus ferrumequinum. The sequence goes on along the minus strand of NC_046296.1, from coordinate 22,769,023 downwards.
GGCAGCAGGCTGGATTTGGGCTGTGGGCTGTAATGTACCCATATCTATCTGCTTTAGAACATACAACTATAGATGTCTGGGTGATTCGGTAGAAGCCATGATATGCAGGAAGTGAGGTAACAAATAAAGATTAAATTGCTCCTCCCTCAAACCCATGCTCTTCCTATAGGTACCTATGGGAAAGCTTCCAGAGACTCTCTAGGTAACACTCTGTTGATTCCCAGGAAGGAATAAAAATAAATGCAATGTTTTTGTGCATGTCCGCTTTATCTTGCACTTTTTACATGTTGCCTCATTGAATCCTCACAGTGGCCATATGAGGGCATTTTTAATTTCCCCCTACTTTACAGAAGTATGAACTGAGGCCCACAAGGCTTGTGTAGCTTATCCAAGGTAACACACCAGTAAACAGCAGACACAGGATTTCCACTGAATCTGCCTGACAATAGAGTCCATCCTCTTTCTACTCTACCATCCGTAGCACGACCCCCCTGAATCTACCATTATGTTTGGAATCCACCACATATACCAGCAAGAGAATGAGTGGGGTGAGATTTACTGACTATGGCATTCAAGGCCTTCCATGACATCCTTCCACGGTATCTGTGTGATCTGGCTTCAATTTTGTTGTCCAACTTCCTCTCCCACTATTTCCTTACACGAACTCTTTAAACCCTGAAGCTGTCCTTTTCCTCAGCCAGAAATCCCTGGACTCCCAGGCCCAGTACAAATGGAACCAGTACCATGAGCCTTACCCTGACTCCCCTACCAGGACCTGAAAGTGTTTCTTTCATTGTGTGACTGCCCTACACTCACTGTCGTTCTGCTCTTAACAAAGTTAGCTTCCTGAGGGCAGAAAAAGTATTACCTGAATCTTTGCATCTTCATATATATTGCATAGGTTGAGCGCTCAAGAAATTTGCTCAATGACTTAACAATAAGATTCTTTATTTAAAAAAAGAAACAGAAAATCACGATCATCCTCAGTAAAAGAAAATGTAGATCCTTTAAGATGGGCAATGGAGGAATACTCTCCAACCGGGACAGGTGATTAGACAGCGAGGTTTTGTCTCTTGCATCTGAAATTCCACTCTCCCTTGGCTATCTGGCTTAACTACATTAACCCTGGGGGAAGAGAGGAGCTTCTCCCTCCTTACCACTCTGTCCTAAGCGTAGACACTTAACCTTTTTCTGAATTCCCAGTAGCACAGCTGAGACGAGGCAGAAGCATTTAAACAAGGGTTTATTAGAGGCTACAGGATGACAAAAGAGAAATAAACATAAAAAGGACTAGACAATGAGATGGTACAAGTTTTATGCAGCTTACAGTTCCACAGCTTAGGTTAACCACAGGGAGGCCTGCATGTGGCTAAAGCCATCTCATGTCCCTACGCCAGTGTCTCTGGATTCTCTGAAACTGAGACTCAAAAACGTGGTCCCCGAGAGACCAGGGTTTGCTTTTACTCTGGCTGCAATCTGCCATCAAGAACTTTTCTTTTGTTAGAGAATCTACACCTTTATCAGAAAAATAAGTTCCAGGATGTCTACCTTCTTTAGGTCATAAATCATCCTGATGCGATGCGAAAAGCTCCAATTTGAAGAGAGGAGAGGGGCAGGAAGCAGAATCTGATACTGCATAAAAGAAGAGAAGATCTGTTTGCTAACTTTGTGGAAAGCAGAATAAGGAGAAAGTGGCTCACATCGCAGAGGAAAGGATTTGGGTTCGTTCTAACCGACACTTCTTACTAAAAGGATAGTTGGACCAGAGAAAGGCTATAAAAAGTCCGGATAGGAAAATTGTTCCGATAGACTTGAGATCAATCACTCTCAGACTGTCCCAGTTTATGACAGTTTGAAAACAGGGACCGAGAAGCCAGGGTATGAAGTAGGTGACATTCAGATGTCTTTTCAGCTTTGGGTGTCTTTAAACCAAACATTGTGGAATATGGCCATTAAAATGAGAAATCAACTTCTAATATAAAATTATAGGTAACATTTTAATATGATTGTCTTTCCTTTTTAACTACAGGAAAATATACTGAGTGGTGTGAAGCAGAAATATGAATAAGATGCTTAAACCTTAGTAAGTTATTTAGAATGGTTGAGAGAAAGAAAGAGAAAGAGGGAAGGAGAGAAAGAGAGGACAAGAAAGAGCGTGTGCACACACACACCTGGAGAAACTGGTTGTGTGATCACGAGGAAGTCAATTTCTTCTGAGTTTCCTCATCCATAAAATGGGAAATGTTTCCCAGGGCTGAGTGAGGATCAAATGCGATATAGAGGTAGAAGAGCTTTGAAAAGTAGAAGGCGCTCTCCCAAATGGAAGGGATTATTATTAGCTAAATGCATTACAGACCCAGCAACATCAGGGAGGCTTAACCTCCGGCAAACAGCAGTCCAGCAGGTGATTTGAGTAAGGGTTGAGGTTACATTTTGATTAACCCGCACGAAGCCCTTACATCATATAATGCAATGTGATACACCCAAATGGAGCCCCTTAGAACCAAATTGGGCCTCTAGTTTCATGTTGTTATGATTGTGTTTTTCATTAATTTCAGTGACCCTTGCAGTTCTTCATCTAAGGAGTGGGGAGGAGGGCGCTCTGGAAGGGACTGGGACAGAAAAGGAAAGTTTGGATTTTGGATGCCTAAAGCAAAGGGACATGAACTTTTACAAAGGAGTAAATTTAAAAAGAAAATATAAACAAAATCATCAGTTCAATTAAACCAGCAGGACATTGAGACTTGCCAAAGCATGCGATGGAACAGATAAAAACAAATTTGGGGGAGTGGTTTGGTTATTTGATTTGTCCCCCAAAGGAAATACCTGGTGGGGTTATGCCTTGTGATTAATTTATCCCATGGGTGGTCTCTTTTCTTGGTTTTATGTATAAATAAAACAAGGGGCCAAATCTAATTGACTTGGCAATATGTAATAAAACTCCTATTAGAAAAGACAAGTGTGGTGGAAAAGTATTCTTTGAATACATACCATTTTTGTAAGTTCATTATATATAGTTCTGTTTGTTTGTTTTGTTTTTTAAGATAAGAAAACTATTTGCAAAGGAAACACTAACCTAAGACCAAAGCAAGGAAAGAGTCCTGGTTTGGATATGTTTAGTTTGAAAAGTGGCGTTCAGTTCAGCATGAATAGCAAGATAACCAGGCAAATGATTCATCAGGCTCGTAACTCAGCAGGTGTATTGCTGTGTGCCAGCCAAAGAACCATTCACGGCTCGTTTCAAGCTGTGACTTTCTCAGTGTGGCAAGAACAAGAGAGGAAGATCAGGGCTCAGGTTTCCTCCTATGGGTGTGTCACACACACTATTCTATTCAATTCTATTTAGAAAGTGTTTATCAGATAACGCATTCTGCACTACTAAGTGACTGTGGTCTCTGGTGGGAAGGGGAATGGAGGTGAACAAAGGAGAAAGGGATAAAAAAAAAAAGGAGAAACTATCACTGCACTCAAGGAATTTATGGCCTGATTAGAAAAACCTGGTTTCCCCTCATGAAACCATCATTCAAGCACAAAGCAGTGTACAGTAGTACAAACCCCAAAGCAAGGACACAGGAGATAGCACTAGATGAAAAGCAGTACAAAACTAAGTATCCATTCTAAGCCAAAATTTGATTTAGTAATTCTACATGTGCATGTATATGTATGTATGTGTGTGTATGTATGTATAAGATTCACATACATACTAACAAAATAATAATTATAAAGCTACACACACAACGTGAATACTGGTTATCTCTGCATGTGGGATCAGAGGTGATTATTTTCTTACCTATGCAAATGTGTGTTTTCACTGTCCTTGCATGAACAAAACTCACTTTCAAAACCCGGGAAAGAAACGACTAAACCCCCATACATATGCGAGCATCAAACACACGTGGCAAAGATGAATGTTGTGAGAGGAGTGGCGAGATGTCCGGAGGGATTCTGACTGGGAGGGGCAGAGGCCCTGGAAGGTGGGGATCCCCTCAATGGAAGCCCGAGAGGGGAGATTTTCCATCTGAGACGCGTGAGGGGAGTGTACACTCCTCTCTGCGAGAACAGAGGACACCATGGAGAGTTCCAGATTCAGATGAAAGGGCAGGACTGCAGAAAGGCAAGTTGTTGGTGAGCCTCCCCTCAGGAGCGTAACTATCATCAAAATGATTATGTAACAGGGGCTAATTGTAGCCGCTCAGCCTCCTCTTCACACAACCCTCCTGAAGAGGACTCCTTTAGTGTGAATCCCCACCTTTCTCTTGGGTTGTGATAAACAGTAGCAAGAGCTGAGAATGGGAACGAGCAGAGTCAGGGTGAACTTTTTGGTATTTAGGGAAAAAAATGAAAATTATTAGCTGGAGGGAAGAATTCGACTCGAAAGAGGGTAAGTGAGGGTGAGGAGTTAGGAGCTACCTAGGCTGGGTTTCAGGGAGGGATTTTTTATTTTTTTAGTATACGAAGCTGAGTGAACGAAAAGGATTATTTTCTTTTTTGAAAGATTAGCTGCTGAGTTTGGCAGAAATAGGGGAAGACTGTTTTCCTGTACATTAAGAATGCTCTTCTAAGATGGGGGTCAGCTGACTGTTCCAGTAAAGAGCCAGATAGTAAATATTTGCAGCTTTTAGGACCATACAGTGTCTGTCACAATTACTCAACTTTGCCACTGTCACTTGAAAGCAGCCATAAATAATATATAAACAAATAGGGCTGTGTTTCAATAAAACTTTATTTTTAAAAAGTGTGACTTGTGAGACATAATTTGCTAACTCCTGTCCTACAAGAGTAGTAAGATTTAAACATCTTTCTATTATTTTTTCCTCTGATATACTGCTCTTTCTTTGAGTCTATATTATACGTAGGACTATGTGGTACATTAATTATATTCAGGTTACAGCAATAAACAGAAAATCCCTTCACTGTCCGCTTCAGAGAAAATTAAATCTACAGAACAGAAACAGGACTATGAGAACATTGTAAGATTCTGTTTGTTATTTTTGTATGTCATTTCCTATCGTGATCAGAAGGGAAAACGTCATGATCAGAGAGGGCTTATCTTTAGGGTCTTACTGTGTTCAGTCTGCTATAACAGAATACCATAGACTGGGTGGCTTATAAACACAGAAATTTATTTCTCACAGTTCTGGAAGCTGGGAAGTCCAAGATCAAGGCACCAGTAGATTTGTTGTCTGGTGAGGACCCACTTCCTGCTTTGTAGACAGCTATCTTTTCTCTGTGTCTTCACATGGCAGAAAGGCGCGAGGGAGCTCTCTAGGCTCTCTTTTATAAGGGTATTAATCTCATTCATGAGGGCTTGGCTTTCATGACCTAATTGCCTCCCAAATGCCCCACCACCAAGTACCATCACATTAGGGATTAGGTTTCAAAATATGAATTTTGGGGACACACAAGCATTCAGTCTATACCACGGGCAAAAAGGAAGAAAGGAGCTGGTACACTGTGGCTCCTTACTCCAACTTGCATATAAGAACCTCCAGGGGCAGAAACGGTGGTGAAAGGTAAAAAGAAGAAACTCAAGGGATCTAAAGAAGAAAAGAAGAGTGCCTGGAGCAGGAGGGTATGGTTCAGCACAGAAAAGTCTATGTGGTTTCACTCAATCAAAATCTATAAAACACCTCCTATGTGCACAGTGCTAAGGCAGGACCTGGAGAGCAGGCAATAAAATAAGAATTCTGTACTTGAGGAGCTCGTCTGACAGAGAGCAAGAAGAGACCACCATGGGAGAAAAGGGAAAAAAGTACTATTCACAGCTGGTGAGGAGTGAGGCTCTACAGAGAAGAAAGTCAAAGTTATGCTGCTCCTTGACCAGGAAAAACAGGTCTAAATTGCATGGCATTGCTCATTTTTGTATCAACATATATTTCTTGAGCCACTGAACACACTAGAAGCAGGAAGGAAAAGCCAGTCTTTGCCCAAGGATAGATTTGTAATTCCAGGGCAAGACAGGCTTGACCTTCCTGCCAGCCCACGTGAGATGAGTTTGGACAGGTTGTTCTCACCCATTTATTCACAGTGACTCAAGCATCTATGGTGGCAAGAAACCATTATTTCCTCCAAGACAAAAGTGCTACTCAGCTGAACAGATGTTAATTGTGCATGCTGTTAAGGATCTGGATATTTAGAAATGTCTAATTGACTAGCTGACTTTTTCATTTTTCAGCTTACTATTGGCATTCCTTAGAAACAACCCGAGATGACATTATTTCTACACATCAAATCAACTGTAATATTCACCAAAGACTTTCTAAGAAAGTGTCATTCCCTATTTAAATAAGAGTATGCCCTCTGGAGAACCCTTCATAGATAGACATGGTCATGTCTGTGCCATTTTTTTTTCACGATGGTCCAGCCCAGTGCCAGGTACATGGAAAGATCTTTGTTTGCAATGAGTGACTATGGAAGAGAATACATGGGCTTTGTCTTGCTTTGTGTCCCCTCTATTAGGACCCTTTTCCTACATCGTGTGGTTGTTTTGTGCTGTCCAGTGTAGACCTTGCTGCTGCAGAAAATTCTCAAGCATTGGATTTGCGGAAGAATTCTAGAGCTTCTAAAACCAAGGAATGAGTCACAGGAGCTTTCTAAAATGTGTCAACCTAATATTGTTTCATTTGGATGTTGCAGTGTTTTCATGAGATTAGAGAAGAGCAGAACAAAGAACAACTCTATATTGGACTGACTTGCTGGCTGATGGCTGAGGCCCCACTCCCCTACATAGGCAGAGTCTGGCCGAACCCTGTAAGGTTGCCATAAATTGGCTTCTCTTATTGAGAAGTCTTATTAAAGTTTTATTGCCTTCTCTTCTCATGTGCAGTAACCACAAACACTTATTAAGACAACCTTGTGTTCCCTGCTTTCTATATCCTATCAGCAAGGTGATGGTGGCAATCGGTAGAACAGAGAAGATAAGCACCTACAATTTCTAGGAGGCTCAGCACTTCAGATTTTAAGGTGTGTGGGCATTGACCTTGTCCACCTGAAAGTATTGGCCTTCACATCAAATTTTTCTATTCCTCCACTCTTTTTCCCAATGAGCACAAAGCTCCCCAAGAGTAGAAATGACGTTCGGATCACCCAAGAAGTCAATGGTAGATAGACATCAAATTCACATCCATTGTTGTACTCTAAGACTCAAGGACTATTGGGCCAGAACCATTTTTACGCTCAGACCATGAACTATTATTCCAGTACATCTCATGCCCCTGGCCAGCATCTCTTTGAAAGAAACAGTGTGGAATTAGATTTTTATACCTTTTGGGCCTTGAGTGGAGAAGCATATCATATCAACCCCTCTTCGGGTGTCAAGATCTGTTCACAGGAAGCCACATTCATTCAGGTATTTTTATCTTTCTCCCATCCTTCATACCATCTCTCTCCCTCCCCATTTCTAAGACCTCCCCTCACACTTGGCTTAATGATCATTCTCCCTCTCCTTGACTCTTCTGCCAACCTCTGACTCCTTATCTCTTTGATGATGTGTTTCATCTTCCTTCTCAGCAGTTTCTTTGATTAATCTTCTTCTTTCCTTCCTAGGGGAAACTCGACCTTTTTTCTCCAAAGCCTGTTGTCTTGTTGGTAAGGTAACCTCTGTTTTCCCTTCAAGGTCAGCAATGGCCATGTAATGGTCCTTCTCTGGCTTTCGGATTGGGATCCCGGGGTCATTCAACTTTGAAATTCAACTTTAATTCTAGGCGTAACATGGCATGCTCCTTGTCTGCCGGTAGCGGAGGCAAATTGCTTCTGATTCCACTTTGTCTCTTACCTGTTCCCTCTGACAATACTATACCAGCCTCTCACAGCATTCCATGAAAAATCACCTCCGCAATCAGTCTCCACCTTAAACATCCATTATCACCCTTTAAAACATGTGACTTTTATTTATGGAACCATTAAATCTTAATCTGAAAAGGACCATTTAGACCATTCCACTAATTTTTTAGTTGAGGGAACCAGAATCCAGATGGCTTAGTGACTTGACCAAGGTCACACACGTAAGACTAGTTAGTGACTTTCAAGTCTACAACCTGATCTCCCAGCCCTCTTCCTGCATGTTCTTCTCACTATACGGGCACCTCACTGAGTCATGCCAGTTTCTCTTCAAGGAAAATCTTGCATCTGAAATACTGACATCAGTTTTACCCTTTGTAGGACCTTAACATAAAACCTATTAAATTCAGTGATTCAGTAATTAGATAGCAGAATAAACATGACTCCTAGATCTTTTCCTGACATCTAAACAGGTCTCCTCTTTCTCCTCTTTGACTGACTCTCCTACCTTCTCAGGTAGTAAATGATGGTATTTTTGGCCAATTTTCCCCAAGGCGTGTTCTCATGGAATGCTTCCATCAAAAAGAACCCTGTGTCAAACGTGTTTACAAAATGCTCACAACACATCTGATCCCTGCTTTGGGAATTCATAATGTGTGTCAAAGGCTCTGAGAGTGCTGTAATCAACAAATGCTCATGACTTTGTTTAATTTAATATTTATCAAGTCTATTTGGCTACGGAACTCTTTTCCTAACAATACACCTATTGAAATCTTCCAGTATGCATTTTTGGGAAAAATAGCTCTGGACTCCATATCTCTATTTCTCTCTAAATCCCATACTTTCTCACATTCTTGGCATACTTATATTGCCCTACAAAAACATGCCCATTCTATGGACTATTTTTTAAATGTCCTACCACATTAAAGTATTAATAAGGGCTCACTATATCCAGGAAAAGCACTCACGTTAGAATCTAAAACGGGTTGAATCCTAGTTTCACTGGCTGCATGACCTTGAACAAATAGCTTTACTTTCTGTGAACACTGATTTCTTTACCCATAACCTCAACATCATAATTTCTGCCCTGCCTATATTAGTATTGCTTTGAGGATCAGCAAAATAAAGATGGGAAAACACGTCATTCCCTCTACAAGGTGGTGTAAACGTTAAAAATTATTATGATGGTAATGACAATGATGCTAAACTTCTTTCCTTAAGTAACACATTTACTTTAGTGTCAAAAGTTCTCAAAGAGGATTAAAAACTGGTTGTATCCGGTTTAATCTGTCAATGGAGCTTATGGCTGAAGAATTGGAAGCAGAAATTAGCTACTTGCAAAAGAAAAGCATAAGGGAGGTGTAACCCTGGTGGAGAGAAAGGCTAGGGGGATCTAAAATCCTTCTCCAAGGAGGCAGAGCTCTTACTAATTTCAATAAGAAATCCCTTCTGACTCTGGGGCAGGGGTGTACAGCAGGAGCTAGGTGCCTAGTGGAACCACACATGAAATTGTTGCTGAAGTGAACGGCTTTGGCTCAAGCAGTAGTGACCCTCCTCAGTGACCTGAAGGAAGCCAGAAGCCCTCTGAGAACATGCAAGAAACAGTCTTTTGTGAGACTTCCCAGAGATTTATCCATTTGCCCCAGGGGAAAGAAGGCAAATGAGACTGGATGTCAGTAAGTGGAGTTCAACAACTCAGCTGAACCAGAGAAATACTAGTTTCTCATAGATGGGTTTATATGCGTGTGTCCTTCTTGTCTGCCAGGCTGGTGGCCAGAAAAACATCTGTTACACATTTTAATAAGGGTCTTCAGGAACAATGAAGCTGTTACCCAAAGGAGTGATGCAAATGATGGAGAAATTTAGAGATCACAGCTGGCCAGAAACTAAATGTGATGTTGGCCCTTTAAGGCTTTGTCCTTCTGACCATTCCAGGTTCCTAATCTTCCTGCCAAGTGGGCTGGAGGCCAAAATATTTTTTAACTTTGAATTTATTTCAGGGTGTTAATCTCGTAGACAACCGATTCCTATTTAATAAACTCAAACTCCCTCGGCCTTCCCCTTCGGGGATGCCTGAGTCTGCTCCCTGGAAGGCTCAGCATACATGCGCCTGCCCGGTCTTTTCCTGCCTGGGGAGGGTGTTGACACAGGAGTGTCAGAGCATCATGCAGCTGTCATCAGCCCCATGCCACAGATGGTACCTCAATTACGCATCCCCGTCCCAAGGCACTTGCCTCAGCCTCTGGGTCTCACTTCAGGCTCCAGGGGCCAGGAGGAGAGGCAGAGTAGCTGAACTCCAGTTGGGTTCTACTACGGATCAGAAAGAGTGGGCTTCCCTTGCCCCTTCTTCAGCTTTACTTTTAATCACTAAGCACGGAAGGTAATGAGAAAGTACTTGAATGACAAAGATTCCCATTTATGACTCTGGCTGCCCCTCCACAAAGTGTCTCTTTCCCCTTTGGCAAGAGCAGATCACTATTGACACTTTTAGAAGGCCTTAGGCCCCTCTCAATTATTGGCCTAATCTCTGCCTGCTCTGAAAGCAGAATTTTTTTTTCTAACTAGATTTTTTAGAAAGTTAAGAGGCTGTACTTTGCTTTATTCATTGGAATGACTCCGTGAGCTAATGTATTCTCCTGTCAGTATATTTCATGGGTTCAGCAACATCTGCAGGATGTGGAAAGAACAGAAACAAACCAGATGTTTCAAAAAGGTAGCTCCACTAAGCCTTCTTAACATAATTATTGCAATATAGCATCCGCATTTTATTGTACCTCTTCTATATTTATATGCTGCTAACTTTTCCTGTAGAAAGCCAAACCAGTGGATCTGAGTTCCTTCTAAACAGATTTGCAATCTTGAAAAAAAAAAAAATTTGACGTATATCCTCCATTAAATTCAAATTTCCTTTATCAAATTTTAGGGGGGAAAAATAGATTAAGGAAATGTAGATATTTATCTCAGCCTTCAACATTTACACTCATTTAGTTAATTAGCACTTAATTACACTGTCAAAAGGGAAAATTTTACCACGGACAGACCAACGCCCACCCCTCAGGCCCTCACTTCTTTAGAGAGTCAGACCTTTGCTCAGAGCCAACTCTTCCTCCACGAAACATTTGTAATGATTACTTGACAAGGAGTGCAGATACAAAATTGCGCAAGGGAGAGCCATCACTCACCAGAGCCCTGCTGGAGTCCTCAAGCTGGAGCAACAGTGCCCCCCAAAGCAAGCAGCCAGAAACATCCTGTAAGCCGACTCTGGGCAGCCCAAACGTCTATTTTCTGCTTTATAAGCCGAGGAGCTATTTTAAGAGTTGCTGGCCGAAAAGCAGGCTCTATTATGACCAGATGAGCATTCCAACCAAGCTGGGGAGCCTCGGTTGGAAACAGGGAATGTTTCCACCTATTTTAACTCAGACGCCAGGAATTCTCTAAGGAGGAGATGGGGGTGGGGAGCAGGAGAGACAGTAGAAAATTGGAAAACTTCAGAAGTCTGCCAAACTCGAGGGAACAAAGCATAACTAGATTAATGCATAAATCTTATTAACCAAAATGCAGCTGAATAGAGTCGTTTGTCATCAGAGTTTCTCCATCTTTTAACAAATGGCAATATTTTTTGGTCTCACAGGTTCCCCGCCAAGTGGAAGACCTCATTAAAGCTGTTGGAAAACAATACTATTCTAATTAGTTTAATTATGATATGATGAATTATCAACCCATTTTTAAAAAACAATATAAAATTAGCCTTTTTTTTCCTTAAAGCCAAAGTCTCTGTTTTCCCAAACAGGAAAGGACGCATAACACCCTTAATTTCATTGTTAGGGCAAAATCTTCGACACCCTGATGCCGAGGTATAATGAGCATGTAATGAAAGCAACAGTCCCCACTCCTCGAGCTTCTCCCTTTGTGCATTGACAAAACGGACTTTGGCTCTAAGAATGGAAACTGCATTAAGCTGGAGCCTGACCCAAATTTTCTCTTTCAAGTTCTAAGCCCTGTTTTCTATTTTCTCTTCTATCTTGGAATAGGGTGACTCTATAAAAGATGAAATATCACATTCCTGAAAGACAATGAACTGATGATGTCATATCAGCATGCTTGGCTTTTATACTGCTCTTGGGGGTATTGCAAGGGGGAAAAAATGTGGTGTTAGAAATAGGAAATGAAAGCCAGGAAGCCTGAACACCATACTTTTAAAACCAAATCATACAATCAACAACATAATCATAAGCACCTATGAGAAACAACTCCTTCTTCCCCTCCCCCCCCAAAAAAAACTACAATGAGACCTCCACGCACCATCCTCCCACCAGAATGGCTAACATTAAAAGAACTGATAATACCAATTTTTTTAAGAATGGGAAGAAATTAGAATTCTCATGCATTTTTAGTGGGAGTATAAATTGGTACAACCACTTTGAAAAATTGATGGTATCTACTACATAGGTATATAAATCCTAAGACCCAGCAATTTCACTCCCGAGTATATTATATATCTAATCTAAATGAGCATATATGTCTACCAAAAGGCATGTACAAGGATGCTCATAGCAGCTATATTCATAATAGCCCCAAACTGGAAACATCCCAAAGGTCCATCAATAGTAGCATAAATAAATTGTGGGATATTCATTCCATAGAATATCACATAGCAATACTTTCCAGACACAAAGGAGTCTATATATGTACTATATAACTCCATTTACATTTTTTTCAAAAATAGGCAAAACTAATCTGTGGTGGTAGAAACCATCGTAATAGCAGTGAAGGTAATGACTGGGCAGGACATGAGAGAAGCCCCTGGGGTGTGTGGAATTGTGCTAGATCTTACAAGAGTATATGCCTATGTACAACTTCATGCAGCTCGACCGTTAAGACGTACACACTTTATGTATAGTATACCCCCAAAAAAGCAAAAGCAAAAGGAAGACAAAGAAATTTTTTACCAAAAGGATAAAAAACACTCTCCCAGAAACCTAGTCATCAGCTTCAAATGTGACTCATGTAATGTCACTTCCCTACCTCAAGCCCTCCATGATGTCCCACTTGCTCTGACAATGATCTGCAAACTCTTTAGTTGCCCTGCAAAGGTTCTGGGCACAGCCTACTTGAACACCTCTCACCACTTCTTGCCTTACTTCCTCTTGCTGACTGCCCTCCCACCACACTGATATTTTTCTCCTCTAAAACACCAAGCTCATTTTGATCGAGGTCCTTGGCACTTGCTCTTCACTCTTCATGGAACACTCTTCTCCCAGATTCCCCCAAGACCATCCCCAACTCATCACTCAGATATCAGCTCAAATGTCATGTCCTCAGAGAGGCCCCTGCTGACTAGCCTAACTAAAGCAGCATCGTCCCTTCACCACCATCTCTTTCTAGCCCACTCCCCTACTTATCTTCTTCAGTTTTATACACAGCACTTATCGCTCTCTAAAATTATCTTGTTGGTTTAGTTATTGTTTATTTTCTGTGTCCTACACTAAAAGGCATGCTCCTTGAAACTCTGAACAAGGTCACTCTCTCAAGGTCATTATTGTGTATCTCCAGTGCCTAGAATAGAGCCTGGCATCTAGTAGACACTCAATGAACATTTGCTTAGTGATGAATTAAGAATGACTTAATCAATGAAGAAATCACTGCCTTCAAAAGTTAATGGGCCTGGTAAAATTAATAAGGGATAGCATGACCGCAGTGAAAAGAGCACTGGATCAGGAGTTTGAAGACTGAGAAATTTTGAGTAGACGATCACCTGCTTTCACATCTTTGATATTCATCTGTCTACATCTGGTTGTAAGGTTAGACATATGGACATGAGAAGATCATAAACAATCCAAAGGAGCAAAGGGCCAAAGTAGACCTCAAAAAAAGAACCCATCATTTCAAGTGGTGTGGTCAGGGGACCTTGCAAAGGTGCTGGGGTTTTCACTGGGCCTAGAAGGCTGGGTGGAAGCTACGGGAGTAGAAGGAGAACAGAAGGTCCTAAACGTGGACTTGGCTCAGCAAATATGCAGAGGTGAAAAAAACCCAAGGCATCACCAAGGGCCAGGAGCGGGTGAATATCACCTAAGCAGAGGACTGGTGCAGAAGATCGGGTCCCCACCAGGGTCCAAACAGTGACTTCTTCTGCATATTTTAACACACCCAGATCTTAGAAAGGGGCTTAACAATTAGCAGTGAACTAATGTTCTCTCAAAGAGAATCAGCTTGTATTATATAATGAATTTAATGAATACAGACCTCCCTTGAAACTGGCCTAAAAAGTGATATGAGTCAAATGTCAGAAATCTGTGTCACTGTCTCTGGCAAGATAGAAATTTGAAACAAGCATCCTTTATGGGGAAGTGAGGGGTTTGCACACAATACAAACAATCTGTGAAGATATATTCTTTTCCTCGCTTGTACTAATATTATAGCTATATAGTGCTACAATTATTATTGCTTAATTTTAAAAGTTAAAATGCTATCTTGTTACCTCCATGTCCAATCATCAGACCAGTCATAAAGTTGGGAAAAAAATACAATTAATTTTCAAATTAAATGTTTCCAAATAAATGATTTGACAGAATAGGAATCATTTGATTATATTGAACATATTGCCCAGGAATTGTGGTATATGTGTGTGTGTGTGTGTGTGTCTGTGTGTGTGTGTGTGTGTGATGAATAACACACTTGTCTAATGATTTATAGGTTAAAAAGTATTTAGAACCTAGACAAGCTCAAATTATCGGAAGTGGGATGGGAGTAGAGACAAATAGGGAGTTCACTGACGCCAACTATCCCTCATTTGAACATAGCTTGAAGTTTAATCTGGAAAAAAGAAAGAAATAGGACTTGATTCAATTGTAACTTTTTCAGAAATGATTCATTTCTTCGTACTGCATAGCTGGAAACACATGGAGAGAGGTGAGGGTTTCACTGAGGAAGGCTCAGTTGGAAGTAATTTGCCATTGAGCTCATAAATTGTGAATTTCAGACCTCCAGTCCTGAAGGCAGAGCCGAAGATTGGCAACAGCACCTTCTGGTTACAAAACCAAACCAAAGGACTCCAGTGGGTCATTTCACTGTGGATTCTCTCCCTGACCTCTCAAGACTGACAAAGTTGAGGCTGTTTTTGATAGGATCAATCTTATGAGTCATCCAACTGGGTTAACCTTTGGTGCCTTTGGAGTCTGGTACAGATTTCAGAAAACTTGCAATGGGTAGGGCTACTGCCATTTACAACATTTGTATGTTCTGATAATGCTCAAAAAGGTTCCAACGATCACAGATCACAGATGACCACCACAGATGGACAAACCAGTAGTACATTTAAGAAAAAAAAAAAGGTAAAGGAGGGGAAGGCAACAGGGGGAAAAGATACTTTTCATTTATATGAAGTGGTAGGAAAACCTCAAATAATGAGAAAAATTTCAAATTCTGCTTTCACTATTTGCTTCAGGCTGTATCTACATGCTTGGCAATGAAAACTTTTACTTAAAATGATTGCTATGGTGCATGTAATGTATGACATCAATTCTCTCATTTTAATCAATAGCTCCACAATGATGATAAATTGGTCTATCTGAAGGTTGCCATTTAAAGGTTTTGCACTACCATTCAATCATTCTAAGCTGTCCAACTCTATCTCCAGCTACCTAGTCAAAGCCAGCTCTCTTCAGGGTTTATTTACTAATACGCCATTGTAGTTTAGTTATTGTTCCCTGAAAACTCTATGTGAATCCCCACCTCCAGGTCTTTGCTCACACAGCTCACTCCACACAACGCTTGCTCCTTCCCTGTCAAAGCACAACCCTCTGAATCTACCTTCCTTGGCCCATCCTCCCCCTCTTCCTCTAAACTTCTGTAACATTTGCTGGCATCATTTAGTTCCTAGCTGGCATCATTTAGTTCTTTTATTGTCAGCTATCTTTGTCCTGGATGGCAAAGACGCTGGTTTTATGCTTTTTGACATTTTCATGACTGGCGAGATGTGCCATTCATAATGGATGTTCAACCTATTAATAGCAGCACTGAAAACAAAGAAAGTTTTGGACTCAGACAGACCTGGGTCAAATCCCAGCTTCACTGCTGACTAGCTTCTTCCTTTCCCTGGTCCCCACATCCAACCTGTCATCAAGCCCTGTCAGTTCTACTTCTAAAATATATATTTAATCTAGTTACTTCTCTTCCTCTTACTGTCACTGTGTCTATTCAGACCACCATCGCTCACCTCAACCACGAAAACAGCCTCATGACTAGCCTCCTTGTTTCCGTTCCTGCTCCTTACCTCCCATTCCCCACGCCAAAACAAAGTTATCTTTCTCTTTAAGGTAAACCAGGCCATCTCACTCCCTTACTGAAACTCTTCAGTGTTTTCCCACTGTGCTTAGAATGGAGCCCAAGATCCTATGTGATCTGACCTGTGTCCCAACATCATCTCATCCCTCTCTACCCCTCTCTCACTATATTTCAGCCACACTGGCCCTTGATCTGTTTCTAGAAATAGCCAAATTTTTACCCACCTCAGAGTCTTTGCTCAGAAGTCATCTTAACCTGGAATCCAGCCCCTGGGCTGGCTTCTTGTCATCTCTCAAGTTTCAGCTTAAATGACCCCTTATCACAAAGATGTTTTAACTTTCTTGATCACCCTGAGTTATTTCTATATACCTTGTTAGTCTCTATTATAGAATCCTGTTTATTTCCTCTACGGCACTTGCAACAGTCTGCAATTATCCTGTTCATTTGTGTGTTTGTTAATTGCTAACTCAGAGAAATGTGCAACCCATGAAATCAGGGATCTCATCTGTTCTGCTCTTCATTGTATCTAAAACAACTAGAACAGTTTCTAATGCATACTAGATTATCAATAAACAGTATTTGCAACACTTACTAAACAGTAAATGTTAATTTATGGATGGATTTACAATGCATATACTTCCATTTTCCCCCTCCAGGCCTTTGTGCTACTGTTGTCATATGTTTTACTACCACTTATGTTATAAACCTCACACTGTATTATTAATAGTTTTGAATAGTTCATTCTCTTTTAAAGAAATTTAGCTAATAAGAAAAAACTTATATATTTGCTCATGTAGTTAATGTTTCTGATGATCTTCATTATGTTGTACAGATCTATATCCTATCTAGTATAATATTCTTTCTACCTAAAGGACTTTCTTTAACATTTCTTATAGTACAGTTCTCCTGATCATAGATTTTTCCAGATTTTGCATGTTGAAAAAGTCTTTATTTTTGCCTTCATTTTGCAAGATATTTTAGGTGTTGTTATTTTGGAACTTTAACACTTTTCTCCACTGTCTTCCTCCTTGCATTGTTTCTAATGAGAAATATGCCATCGTCTTTATCTTTGTCCCTCTTGTGTAATGTGTCTTTTTTCTATGGTTGTTTTTAAGGTTTCTCTATTACTAGTTTCGAGCAATTTGATTACAAAGTGACTGGTGTGGTTTTCTTTATGTTTCTTCTGACTGGAGTTTGTTGAGCTTCTTGGATCTGTGGATTTACAGTGTCCATCAAATTTGGAAATTTTTACCAGTTATCTCTTCAAATATTTTTATGTCCCATTCCAGGACTCTTTTGAGAACTTCAATAACTTGTACATTGGGTAGGATGCAATTGTTCCACAGTTCACTGACTCTCTTAATTTTTTCTTGAGCTTTATTTCTCTGTGTGTTTCTTTTGAGATAGTTTCTATTGCTATGTCTTCAAACTCACTAATCTTTTCTTCTGCAATGTCTAATCTGCTGTTAATTTCACCAGATACACTTTTCATCTCAGGCATTAAAGTTTTCAACTTTAAAAGTTTGATTTGGGTTTTATTTCATATCTTCCATACCTCTATTTAACTGGTTCAATCTTTCTTTTAGCTTCTACGTCATATGAAATACAGTTATAACAATGGTTTTCATTGTCCTTGTCTGCTAATTCTAACATTATTGTCAGTTCTAGATTGATTTTGATTAATGTTCAACTCACATAGGTCATATACTCCTGTTTCTTTGCATAACGGGTAATTTTTGATTGGATGCTAAGCACTGTGCATTTTACATTGTTAGATGCTGAATACTTCTTAATTCCTATACATATTTTTGAACTTTGTTCTGAAATATTAAATTATTTGGAAAATTTGGTCCATACATGGCTTGCTTTTCAGTTTTACTAGGTAGTTTTTGGTCTAGGGGTACTTGTTACCCATTACTGAAGCAAGACTCTTCTAGAATTTCTACCTAATACCCAATGGATTGTGAAGCTTTCCAATCTTACTGGTGGAACTAGGCACTGTTGCTTGTCTTGTGTGAGTGTCAAGTCCTGTTCTCTCTAATCATTCTGAGTGATTCTTTCTTCCTCCTGGGCAGTTTCTTTACATGCATGTGCTGATCAGTACTCAGCTGAATATTCAAAGAACACTCTTTACAGATCTCCAGTTTTCTTTTTATGTAGAATTTCCCTCTGTGGCGTACTGTCCTGTGACCTCTAGCTGCTTTGGTCTTCACACATTCTAAGCTTCATCTTTTCATTCAGGAAGTCTTTTCTCCCTGTGCCACAGTCTATAAACTTTCTCAGGGCTATAAGCTCTGGCAATTGTAGGGCTTAATTCATTTGTTCTCATCTCTCAGGGACCTCTGTCCTTTAATGCCCGATGTCTAATGTCCTGAAAACTGTTATTTCATATATATATTTGGATTTTTAACTGTTTCATGGGGAGAGCATATCTTGTCCATGTTATTTCATCTTGGCTGGAAGTAGAAGTCCCATGGTGCATATGAACATTGCCTAATCCTCTTCTTCATAAACTACTATCCTGGGGAATGGTTCTAATGGATAACAAAATGGTAACAAGGAAAACATGAAAAAAATCAGAGAAGAAAGAATGTACAGTGAAGTTCCACATCCAAGTTATGCTGGAGTTGAATATTAGAGAAAGGAGAAGGAAATCACATTTACTGGTTACTATGTTATTTGGACTATATGGAACAGACCATGCTACATGAAATTCTTTTCTATTTTGGTGGGGAGAAACAAACAAAGGTAGAGCTAGTAAGGTGAAAATAAAGGCACTATTCTGCGCCCCTCTTCTCTCTCTCTCTCACACACACACATACACACACACACACACACACACATACACACACACACACACACCCTCTTATCTCATTAAGTGATGGGACCCTCCTCACAAAGGAGGGTCATCAGCAAACACAATAGTTCGCTAACACATCATAGGATGTGCTCATTATACCACAAAGATAGAGTAGGGACCAAGCAATCACAGGGCAACATGGAAAATTGTTTTATAAGCCGACTTTTACAAATTGATTTCAAAACTGAAGAGCAATTACCATTAAGCAAAATAATTTGCTGCCCCAAAGAGGGTAGGGCAAGGCAGTAGGTCCAAAGATAACCTAAGCCATCATTAGAGAAATCCAGTTATTTAGTCAATTTTACTTATTTACAGGACTAAAGATTAATGAGTTCAGATACTCACACAGACAGTAATTAGGTTTCAAAAACATACTATAACACAATCAATCATGGCTCTTGAACATAATGGCATTAGGGCAGAGCCCTCTTTCAGCTCCAGTTATTAGCAAGTGATTGGTGAACGCTGGGCTTCAGCTGAGAATCTACCCCAGGGCTCTGAAATAAAATGAAAGAAGGCCCTTAAATAACAGGAAAGTATACCTTTGATCCTTTGCCCTTTGCTTGAATTTTCTGAAATATTGTGCTCAGGATGTAGGGTTCTATAACATAACTTCAAGGATTCGTGCTAGTTCAAAACACAGTTGGTGTTTCACTTTAAATATATCTTTACTTGATAATATAGCTATTTATAGTCTTTTCAATGTAATCTTTGGGGGGCATATTATCACTGTCTATTAAATGTTTTTAAATTTTATTTTCTCACGACTTTATGAACAAATATAACTCAGAGTTTTATAAATATGTTGGGACCTCACAGCACCAAAGGAAAAGCCAGAAAATAAAAAGCCAAAGAGCTTTTAGATTAGGGAGAAGTTTCCATCATCTGCTTTTACTTAGCAAAAAACAGTTTTTCTTGTCATGAAATAGGGAAAGTAGATAAAGGTACAAGTACTACATTCATGGAATCTAGGATGAAGAAGAGATAGGAGATAAAGAAAAAAATAAGTAATCATTCAAAATAATTTTTAATTTTCTATTTGCAGAAAAGCTGCAAAGATAATAGAGAGTTCCTATATACCCTTCACCTGGTTTCCCCTTATGTTGATATCTTACATTACCATGATATGATACATTCGCCAAAACTAAGAAACAAACATCGGTACATTACAGTTAACTAAACTCCACATTTCATTTAGATTTCACCAGTTTTTCCATTAGTATCCTTTTTCTGTTCCAGGATCCAATCCAGAATACTATCTTGCATTTAGTCAGGCCTTCTTAGTCTCTTCTGATTTGCGACAGCTGCTCAGTCTTTCCTTGTTTCCCATGACCTTGACAGTTTTGAGGAACACTGGTCAAGTATTTTGTAGAGCATTCTTCAGTTTGTCTGTTTCCTCATGACTAGACTGGGGTCATAGGTTTTTGGAAAGAATACCACAGAGGTGAAGTATCCTTCTCATTGCATCACAGAAAACGGTATAAGGATATCAATAATGATTTATTACTGGTGATGTTCACCTTGAGTACTTGGTCTTCCAGATTTCTCCACTGTAAAATTACCATTTGTCCATTCTTATACTCTACTCTTTAGCACCAAATCATTATTTCCAACTTCCTCCAAGAGGGAGGGAGTGAATTAAGCTCTATCTCCTGGAGAAGGAGTACCTACTTAATTATTTGGATTTCTTCTTTAAGGAAGATTTACCATTCTCCTCCATTTATTTATTTAGGTAATCATTCCCCTTGTCTATTTGTCATAAATATTTCCTCCTAATTTCCTCTCTTTATATATAGAATTTTACATTAAAATATAGCAGGCACGATAGCTAATGCTTTACTGTAGACTCACTAGACCTCCTTGGAATATACATGTTGTCTTTCATGAAACCACTATGCAATTTATTGAATTTGTACTTTTACCCTTCAATTTTTCCCTTGATTTTTTGGATGTAAAACTTGTTTTTATGTGGTTGTTTATGTAGATTCCATGCAGTTCCTTTTAGAACATTAGGACTTTCCCTGATGTAGCTAATTTTTTGCTACAAATTATGCAGGCTATGGAATTAATCTATGACGATGTAAACTTAGGCTGTGTCTCCACAAGCTTCTAAGAACAGTGGAAAAATAAAAATATAATATTAGTATAATTCCATCCAGCAGTTGTTTGGTTTCCATAACAGCAAACAAAAGATTCGACTGACTTTTTATAAACTAATCATGTTTCTCTCTGTTTCTATTTGGACCTACAAATCCTTTTACAATGTGAAAGTCCTTGGGGAAAAATGGTGAATTGACATATTTTTCCCTACATAGACTCCTTTTTGCCTAACCTTTCCCCAAGGGTGGTGGGGGGACTCCTTTAGACCTTTAAATTTAGTCCTGAGATAGACAACCTCAGAAGAGCCTAGGGATTTGCATTTTATGTTTGGTTTATCTGAGGCCCAGTCAATTGGCTTTCTGAAGGAGCCAAACCAAATCCCGTATGTCCTGTGCCAGGCTCCTGTGAGTCACAAGGCCAGACCTCGTTTCTCACCAGCTTTTCCAGGGGAGAGCAACATGAAACCCCTGGGACCTCCTGCATTCCAGTTCTGAGAAAGAGTTCTGCCAACAAGGCATTAATTTCAAGTATGGGTAAAGGCATCCCCTTGGTGTCACCCTGCAAAAATATTGCCAATGCCGACATGTGCTATAAGCCAGCCTTTCCCTCATTCTGTCAACGATAATAGGTGTGCAGGGGCTCCAGGAGGAGCAGGGAAGGCTGCCACCCCTGCAGGATGCCCATCAAGTCCTTGGCACTGAACGGACCTGCTGAGTATACAGAAGACACAGACCCCTTTATTCTTATCTCTGCCTACTGATGTTTCTCCTGTCAAGAAAGCCTTGCCTTTTTCCTCTACAATCTCATTTGTCTTTCAAGGCATAAAACACTGGATCTCATTTCAAAGCTTTCCTTAGCTCATGGATTTCTCTATTCTTCAGAAATTCTGAGTGTCCAAACATAAACACTTTTTATTATATATTTTCTTGTATTTGCTCTTTCAAATATATTCCTTTTGTTCCAATCTAGCTTGTAAGCAGTTTGATTTTTTTTTAAAAAATGTCTTCCATATTTATTTTATCAGTCCTTTCTGCTAGAATATAAGCAACATGAAGACTCTCAAAACTTGTTTACTGCTGTGTTGGTTGTGCTTACCAGAGGACCTAGAAGATAATATGGTTTCAGTAAATATTTGTTGCATAGAAAGAAAAATGGAAGTCTCCTTCCGGTGCCTAGTGCATCTCCTGGATCCAGTAGTCATACAGAGTGCCTGATTAACTAACTCATGCCTACTCTCAAGGGGCTTAAGATCTAGAATAGCCGTAAGATAACCATGCAGAGTACATTTCTGGTAACAGGTAACTGAAAATAGTGTATTTTATATTTATAGAACCATTTAAAGCCCCCTTCGCCCAAAATGCTTTCTTGTCCCATTCTCTGAGCAAGTCTGTGATGTATGTTTAGTGACTGATTTCTTAGCATTCCACTCTAAGAGAATATAACTGAACTACCTTTGTTAGTTTTGGTCCATTGGCACTGGCAACACCAAACGTTTGTCATAAAAGGGCTAGTTGAATAAGGAACATTAATTTCTATACCCTCTCTATTCTAGAAATGTGACATCATAAAAAAAAAATCAGAAGTCTTTCTTAAATACATTTTTGATTTCCTAAAATGAAAACATAAACATATTCTCTACATAAATTGTATGCTTTATGCTGTAAACTTTCATATTTAGCCTGTCAGTAAGAAGTTTTGGTTGTGTGTACTTTGTTCAGGCATACTTGCTTGTTGTTGGTGCTGGAGCCTTGTTCAAGCCTTCCCACCCCCAGAGGAACCAAGCATGATTGTGTCATGAGCATTTAAAATTCTTCATATAGTTAAATATGTTTATACAGTCATCCCCTCATATCTGCAGGGGATATATGCCAAGACTCCCAGTGGATGCCTCAAACTATGGATAGTACCGAACCCTATATATACTATGTTTTTTCCAATACATACATACCTAGGATAAAGTTTAATGTATAAACTAGGCACAGTAAGAGATTAGTAACAACAACTAAGAATAAAATAGAATAATAAAAATATATTGTAATAAATGTGATGCGAATATGGCCCCGTTAAGTAAAATAAGGGTGACTTGAACACATGCAGTCAGATATCCCAACAGTTGACCTGATAACTGAGTGGGCTACTAAGTGATTAACAGGCAGGGAGTGCAGGTAACATGGATACGCTGGACAAAGCGATGAATTCACAGCCCAAGTGGGATGGAGCTGGATGGAGCAGAAGGGCGCAAAACGGCATCGTCCTACTCAACAAGGCACACAATTTAAATCGTATGAATTGTGCATTTATGGAATTTTCCATTTAATATTTTTAGAGCACAGTTGACCACAGGTAACTGAAACCTCAGAAAGTGAAACCATGGAGAAGGGGGGAACTACTCTATATTTATGTTTCTGATCTGACAAAATGAGTTTAAAGTATAAGGGAACTACGAAAATGTGTATTACATGGTGCTACAGATCTGTAACTTTGTTTCGTCTCACAATTTGTTTTCCCTCAGTGAAATAAATTACTACTACAAAAGGATTTACAACTTTTCAAGATTTTTAACAATCTCTCACCCAATCCTTCCATGCAAGTGTAATTTCTATGAATAAAGAATTAAAAAATTAAATCGTTTTTAAAAAATTTGATCCGGTCCAAAAACTACATTCAATTCAGAGTCTCAAAGGCAATTTGGTGACACTCTGTTAGGGTTTTGGTTGTGTATGTTTATGTATACATATTTATAAAATGCATCGCCATAAACCCTTCACTGCGTTTCCTTAGTTGGGATTGGGGGTATCACTTGACGTTCGCATCTGTACTTTCTCATTTCTCTTTAGCTTTTCCCCTTATCTCCCTTCTTTCCTAACCCCCAACTTTACACCACTCCTGGAGCTCCTGAATCTAAGACTTATACCTTTATAAATTGGTCTTATTTCCTGACAAGTGGATTAGATAACGTGGCATCCTTATGTCTCCAACTTAAATATGCGTGTATCACATGGGGAGAAAGCCCTCACCCTCTGGCACCACCACGAGCTTATCAGAACAGCCAGCTGAAGTTGGGGAGATAAGAGCCCGCGTCTGAACATTACGATGGACAGTTGCCCTCAGCTCACCAGGTCAACCTCCTTTAGTACCAGAGTCAAGAGGACCAGCCAGCAAGGGCCAGGGGTCCAGGTCCCCGAAAGGGAGACAGAGACTTTACCGTAAGCCTTCCATATGTCTCAGTTGTGCCTGGATAGTCCCAAGTTCAAAATTCCTCCCTGTTCCCAAATCCATGGACACTAAACTCTAATTTCAGGGTTAGACATTTTTCCCTTCCTGAAAAATATTACAGTCGCTCCACCCCCACCCCATTCTAGTGGATATGGTGCCTGTTGACAAGGGAGTTGGGCAAGGATCGCGCTGTTTGCATTGGTTTCTGCTGAGGCCAGAAAGCTTTCCAGACACAGCACTGACCCTCGTTCGTCAGTCCTTCATGTTTGAAGTTTCTTACATGCTGTCCCTTCCTGCCAATCTGTTAAATGACAACTAACCCTGGGGGGAGGGGGAGTCAAAAGTGAGAGAAGGCCTAGGAAGAGCTCCCATTTTCAAGGCCTAAGAGATGAACTTTCGGCCACCAAGTCCAAATCCACAAGCACATCGAGGCTCTGTACTAGTCTGAGCTATTACTCAATGTTCTACCCTTTAATATTTTGAGAAAAGTTTATTATGACAAGTCAATGACAGCACTTTTAGTAGGTCAATAAATCATGGACGTATCATATCACAGAGATGACAGCTATGTAAAGCATCACAGGAAACTTGATATTATTTCTACAAAATAGCAACTACGGCCTCTTGGCACTTACTGCAATGTTAAGCCAAGGTTTAAAAATATATTATTATGCATATTACTGAATGGGAAAGTTTTTCGGTGGGATACTGAGAAATGAAGGAGTTCCTTGCAAAGTTTAGTGTGAGCGGGAATAAGTATAAAGTGGGGAAAGCATTGCAAATGCTGCTTCTTACATTAATGTCCTGGTTATACTTTATAATTTGGTAATATCAGGGTAGGGAAGGAAGAGAAACCCAAACCAGACGAAAAGTAGGATACATAGATTGTCAAGAGCTTTCCTTCATGGCCTCTTTCCAAGCATATGGAAAGAGAAAAGATGCTAAGTTTTTAATACGGTTTGGGGTATGGTACAGCAGAATTAGGGCCTGACCCAACGCTGTTTTGTTATTTTCATAGCGGAAGTTTCGAAGCAGTTGTCAGAGCTGGGGGTGACAGATGTTAACACTGAAGGGTGCAAAGGCAACAACTTCCTCCAGACTGTGAAAATTATCCTGTGCCCACATTTTTCTATTCTTTGAAAGGAGAGGGCAGTGGAATGGCAGGATTAAGAAAGAATAATAAACCCTGATATTTGGATAGTACTTTCCAGTTTCCAAAATGTTTGCATGTATTTTATTTCATTTGGTCCTCAAATCAACTTTCTACAGTAAGGAGTTTAGGGTCGGTTGTAATTCTTTTCACAGAAAGCACAGGGAGGTTAAATGACTTGCCCAAAGCTTCACAGCTGCCAACTGTGGAAAAAGGAGAGTAACCCAATCTCCCCACTCTCAGTGCTCTGCTTTTCCCACTAAGCATCCTATTTATAAATTGTAAAACATAACCAGAACATCAATAGGACATACCACATTTGCAACCCCTTCCCCAATTTAATAATACTTTATTCCCTCTTACACTCAACTTTGCAATAAATTGTTTCATTTCTCAGTACTCTGTCCATGACTATGTCACTGTCATGTCACTATTTCTTTTAACCCCTTTTAACCTGGTAACACTGGAATTCATTAGCAGGGAGAGATGGCCCCTCGCATTCCTCCTTCCCAATCCCGGCCTCAGGGCTGCCCCTTTTGCTCTGCTTCTGGACCACAGAGGAAGGGATGTTTCACATGAGGAGGGGTTAGTGTTCAGAACAAGATTTGGGCAAAGACAAAGGGGGTCATACGTGCGCCTTGGCTCCTGGGGGATACTAATAAAGTATTCAGGGAGAGCCCTGTGGTCTAAGTTACTCTAATATTTACCACCTTAAGTTGGGCCCTGGGATCCCATGACCTGTGAACAGACATAGAGAAGGAAGTATAACTGAACTAGGTTCATTTACCATGTCAATACATGTTTAGTTAGACTAAAACCCCAATAATCTAAATAACTTAAGTCAAGCTGTTGATTTCCCAATTTATCACTCTCCCACCACTGTTTTTTGTGACTTCTTTTTCCCTCCAAAACGGCTTTAGAAAATCATTTCATAAAATAATATAAATTGATGGAAACACATGTCAGTCCTGTGCTGCCATCCAAGCCCGGTCCCCACTCCTGGCAGTCCTGGAAGCATTCTCTGTTCTCAGGCTTTCTAGAATGTGCCTCTTAAAAACAGCGAGTATCTTTTGCTTGACTGCGTTTTGTGGGTCAGGTTTGGGGAACAACCTGAAATGAATTTAACATATAACTATCAACAGCCCTGCTGGCCAGCTCTGTCTGAACAGAAATAAACCCAAATTGGCAGAGAGATGGCAAGGGTGCGCGGTGTGATTTCATCACAGCACGATCCTCCCAAGAAATCTATGAAGAGACAGCTCTAGGTGAGGGCTGAAGAATCAAAAAGAACAGCAGAAGTAGGAAGGGATAGGACACCAACAGGTGCATGTGGTTTAAAAAGAAACAGACCTGGGCCAGTCTGAGTCTGGCATTGAAGTCACGACAGGACTGGGTGCAGGACACACAAATTCTGATGCTGGCACCATCCCGTGTGCACCCTGGCAGGTGCAGGATTCATTTATTTGTCTGCCTGTTTGCAGATCTGTAAAGTAAAAATGACAACATCTGCTTCATAGGGCTGTGGATTTCATATAATGTGAGGGTAGTACATAGCACAACAGGTACAGGAAAATGCTTGGACACCATCAGATGAAGTTTTGTCTCCTACCTTTTACTAGCTGTGTGACTTTGGTTAAGTTACATAATTGTCTCAGGCTCAGACTT
Organism: Rhinolophus ferrumequinum; assembly: GCF_004115265.2. Lineage (NCBI taxonomy): Eukaryota > Metazoa > Chordata > Mammalia > Chiroptera > Rhinolophidae > Rhinolophus > Rhinolophus ferrumequinum. The sequence goes on along the minus strand of NC_046296.1, from coordinate 22,741,970 downwards.
CTCAAAGGGGGATAACAATACCATCTTCATGGGACCAAGGAGCAGATTAAATAAGATAATGGGCATAAAAGACTTAGCAAAATGCCTAACTTACAGTGAGTGCTCAATCAATGGTTAAAAGACACACACACACACACACACACACACACACACGCACATACACACTTTATATTTGGTCTGAAACCCCAAGTGAGATTGAATATGAAACAGCTTACAATAATACAAAATGTTCTATTATTTTACAATTTACCATAAAAATAAATGTATGCTATTGTTGTTAATATTTGCCCTTTGAAAGATCAACCACATTTTAAGGGCCTTAGTCATTGAGGATCTCCAACAGTTTTGATCAGAGCCTGTGGCATATTTAATTATTGGTCCCAGTCTCCTACAGTAGGATTAAGCATCCATACCTTCAACATGTCTTCTTGGCAGACAAAGTTCTCTTTCCATACCTTGACTTTGGGTTTGCTCATGTAACTTGCTTTGGCTTATTGGAGTTTGCTGGAACAACTGGAAATGGGCACAGTGGGCTTTCCTTCTTATCAGTGGCCCTAAGAACAGCTTCCTGGAGCTGCAGGTCTCAGAATGACAAGAGACATTGAAGAGGACCTGAAATTACCCACAGATTAAGCCAAGCCCCACCAAGCCTGGACCAGCCAACCAACACACATATAAGCAAGAAATAACTTTACTTTTGTATGCAACTAGCTTTTGGGTTGTTTTTTTTTTTTTTTCTGGACCGTTACTGTGGCAATAGCTGACTGGTTTAAAATACACGTATGTAGATATATATCATCTTTAGAGGTTGGAAGGGAAAATCTCTGGCGCCTCCCAATGCAGCTGCCCTACCTGGAACTTCTGTGCTGAGTGGCAGGAACAGAAGCCACTGGAGGAACAGGGCTCTCTGACTGCTTCCTAGCTTAGGGGAGTGAGGAAGACTGAGCTGTTTTCTGGCAATTCCCAAATAGCATTAGACTGATTTCCACCAGTCTGCTTTGCAGGTCTTCTCTCCAGTTTAGTCAACCTCAGGTCAGCAGAAAATATAACGCCATGGACTCTGAAGAATCAGGGCCCTATAAAGCACATTAAGCCTTCTTAAAAGTAGCTGAGATCCAGGGATGAGAGGGACAAAGAAAATGCAGAGGCAAAATTGTGAGTCTGACAAAATCTGTTTTCTTCAGCTGCTGAAGCTCCCTTTCTATGTGCTCCCATGATCTATTCTCTAGGTCTCTCTCCCACCTTCCAGGAAAGCAGGGTGTCTCTCTACCATACAGCCAGGCAAGAATCCAGTATCAGCCATTTAAACCTTAGTCTAAATTTGAGTCTAAATCCTCTGAGGGCTATTTTCATAAGCCTATGTTTAATAAAATGTTTTTCCTGTTAAAAAATATCAGGAACTACAACAAGCATGGGAAAATTGTTTAGTGATTTTCTTGGAGAAGGAAAGGGAAAATTTTCCCAAATTCCCGACAGTGTGTTTGTTACTCGTAGGCACCTGTGAAAAGATGATCCAAATATTGAGAGTAGTAACATAGCATTGTGTATATTCAAAGTATACTTTAAAGGGTGGTAAATGATTTGGCATCATATTTCAAATGTGATTATTTTGAAGGTAACTGAGCCATAGAAACAAAAATGGAAGTGATGGCCATCAAAACAATTTAAAATTTCTTGGCTTCTAGAATACTCTGTAACACATCAGGACAGGTAAAAGCTATTATCTTAGGTATCATATGCTAAGAATCTCAGAAAACTTCAGAGATTAGGGCTTTTAAAGGACTGGTGATTGGAAATCTATCAGGTAAGCCTTTAAAATCTAATAGCATAAATGCAAATCTACTTAACTAATAGTATTAGTCAGTTCCTTGTTCTTCCTTTCTGTTGCTTCCTAGGCCGTGCCATCTCACTCTCATAGCATTACTAGGAGATAGAGAAAGGATGAAAACATTGCTCTCAAGCTATTTGACTAAAACAGAGACATCAAGAGTTGTCATTTCCTCCAGGGTGACCTAGGAGTGAAGTCTAGAGAATAAGCTATGCCTACTGATTCCCTTCCAAAAGCCATGGATACTCTAACAAATACATAGAAAATCACAATTCAGGAAATCTCTTAAGAGTCAATAAAGCAATAAAGTCAAGACTTAATAACCATGTATGGGCCATATCCTTAGAAAAATTAATTCTATCACATTGTGTGGACAAGCACTAGGTCAAACTGATATATGGCCAGCTTGGCTTATATCCTCAGAAAGGCTTAGGAATGAAGAAGAGGGAATGGATGAATGGATGAATGAATCAATCAATCAATCATTCAATCAATCACAGAGATTATCTCCATAACATACACCTCACCAAAGTATATTTAGTACCTATTTTTTTATTCCACAACAATTCTGTAGAATCTCTGGAAAAGGATATCGTCCTATAGGACCCCATATTGCACCCATAACTTCTTACAAGGCCCTTCCATTGCACATGAGTGGCTGGGTTTGAGACAATGACAAGCATTGCCATTATAGCGTAGAAAGTAGCCCTACACAAACACACACAAAACCTCAGAAACAGAAGGAACTTAAACAAAATGGGCCTTTATATTTCAATGTGAGATTTTATTCATAGTACAAATGAGAAAGAGTTAAACCCATATTTACATGGGATAATTCGTCTAGCCCATGAATTGAGGAAAGCAAACTAAGACGACAACTCAAAATTGCCTTCTTAAAAAAGAAGCACAGGCAGAAGTGGGAACAGAGGTAGAAGAGAAAAGCTGTGCCAATCTATAGTGTTATTGAAAAGTCAAGTCTCTGTGAGCAGGAGAAACATTCTAGACGTAGAAAGTGGATTTTCATAAAAACATGCACTTCCTAGGGATTTTAACATCTCAGACTTCCCAAGCTGTGCTGGGGAAGTGAAAACTTGTGAGGAGCAAAACATTGGGGAATTTTATTTGCAGCCATAAGTTATCCCATATGGTTGGAGAGTGATTTCTCATACAATGGATAGGAACTTGAATTAACTTTGCTGTTTATTACAAGGAGAACGAAGGAAGAGATGAGTGGGCTGAATTTCTGTGTCATAAGATAGCCTGTGCTAGACGTAGCAGTGAATCATCTCAAGCGAGAACAGACTTAGGTGGCTGAACAATTATGGCAAGAATGACAGTGGGATAAAACAATAGGATGGAAGGGAGAAGAAAAAATGGAGAAGTGAGATTAGTGATTACTAGCCAATAGGAAATGCATGGTAATAACTAGCAAGGCAAGGGAGACAGAGGACGCGAGGGGAGAGGAAGTCGGTGCTGGGAAGATCATTCGGTGAGGCACAAATATCAGGTAGAGAAGGTCCTCAACTATTACAGAGGAAAACCAAGAGAGTGTAAAGAATAAGACAAGCAAAGGTGCAGAATGAACGCAAGATTACATAAGAGGTTGAAACAAATAAGATATTTTTAAGTACATACGGAACAAGAGGTCAGAGCAATGGCAAGAAGAGGCAAAGAAAAAAAAGATCGAATGACTTCTCTGCCTAAGTGTTCACAGAGGATGGGGCAGATGCCAAAAGCAGGCAAACATTTCCAAGAGGAGGAAGGAGAAATGTTTAAGGAAATCAAGATCAATAGTCGAACCAGCCATCAAGAAATTGCAATGTTCAAAAGCCTCAGAAAACTCCAGAGGCAGAAATAGCATCTAGCCCAGAACCAGGAGGGAAATGGCAGAAGTGGTCTCAGGAAACTTCCCCCAGGGCTTTTGCAAACAAGAAAGGGAAAGGCAGATGTAGTCCTGTGCAGGTGGCATATCATTAGAGATGATGCATGATCCACCCTTGGGTTCCCCTGTGATGAAGCCTAAATGTAGATGAGGGGTGACACCCAACCCTTTCGTCATGACTGGCATTTTCCCTTTGAAAAACAGTTGTCAGTAAGGGCTGCATGTCATAATAAAATGGCTGGGATTTGGACACTCTCAAAGGCTAAGTGTTCTCACCCAAGCCATGAGCTATGGCACCCACAAACTGTTGACAAAGTGATCGCAGTGCTTTTTGACTCTCGAGCTCTGGGAAGTCTTCTCTGACGTGCTTCCAGGGGAGAAAGCTTACCAAGATGCACACGAGGAAAAAGCAAGGAGTCTCTGGGGAAGCTGACTCACGGCTGAGGCTGTTGACTTACCTCATTTCTCGTTCACGTCACATTTTCTATTCTGATTCTCCTCGTGACTCACTTTTTATTTCTTTAATTTCACCATATTGCAAACATCTTCGCAAGCCGCCTTAAATGCTTTTTGAAAACAGCTGAGAAAGTAAGAAGGGCAGGAGGAAGAAGAGGAGAAAAGAGGAGAGAGGCAAAGAGTGGGAGAAAATGTGAGTTCATTTCTCAGGGCAGACAGTGGGGCAAAAAAAAAAGCCAGTCCAATGGTCTAAATGAGGAAGAAAAATGTGTTGGAAACAAGACAAAGATCTAAGAATGCGAGCAGTCGTATAATGAGGTGGGATTGAGAGATGGAAGAGTAAACTAAACCATAAGAAATAAAGAAAGGATTTGAGGGAGAGGGTTAAGTAGGAAGCAAGCAGGGGAAGGAAAAAAGAGAAGGATGATGGGAAGGTCTATGATGGTTTAGAACGGAAGTGTGAAAGGGTAAAACTACAGAGACGGAAGCAAATTATTAGCAAATTTAAACTTGACTCTGAAGAGAGTCCTAGGAGACAAGTAACTAAACTGGTGAGAGAGAAGAGAAGCTAGGGCATGAAACCAAAACATCAGGCCAGGAGGAAGAGAGAAACTTAGGGATACTCTCAAGAATTTAGCATCTCCAAAGGCAGGTGTGTTGTGGTGAACTTCTGCCATGGCATTGAGCCTGTTAACCTCAAAAGCATCTCTCTGGGAAGGGACACACACCACCCACCACACACACACATTCACCACACCATAAACACTCACACATGCACACCCCACATAATGCATACCTGCACCACACCACACATATATCTATAAAAATAAACCAATTTGGGATCTCTTTTAGAAATAAAGATGGGTAATCTATGAAATTTGCTAGTGGGAGACACAGGTTATTCTAATATTCTAGTTATTTTGACATCATAAAATTTAATTTCTAAAATTCTAAATTTTACACAGGAGTGATTATAATGCCACAAATAGATAAATGATAATAACTTTTAAAGAGGTTTTATTTACTAACTTGATAAAAAAAAAATTCTTTGCTGAATCTAACCAGCTCACCAGTAAGGAAACTAGTCCATAAATCCTAAGTCAATCATTTGATTTCACAACATTTCAGGGTTGAAAGTGAGAAACGGTTTGATTCCTTAGATCATTTCCCCATTGAAATATACCCAGTCCTTAAAATATGTCAGAATGGTATGCATATTTTTTATGTCGACTAAGTCAAATAGCCAGAAAGTTATGTTTTTCCCTCTTCTCCATGTGTCCTGTTCATTGCACACTTAGTAAGAAATGTCTATACCTATTCCCTTATTTTCTAATCTTCAATGTGAAGTCAAAGAAAGTTTCACTCCTATTTTGTTAGGAGTTAGGAAAATGGAGACCATCAACAGGAAACCAGACGAGACCAGAGCCAACTGAATTAGAACAATAAAAAGGGTTGCCCCATAACCTAATGAAAAAGTCTATAAACAACGTCCCTTAGATGGTCTTCCCTCCCCTCCAGTCTTATTCATACCCCAGTCCACACAAGAACACAGGGTACTGGCTGAAGACGGGCAATCCATGCCACAGATGCTTGTTTGCTTTTTGGAGAGCAAAAAATTTTAATTTCTAATTCACTAGTCAGCATTCCAAATCTCCCAGTAAAGAGGATCCTTTCTTTTTGAAAAATCAGAACTTCTGACAACACTATTTCCTTCAGTCAATTATCATCAGTTGCTGAGTAGCGCTGCCCACCTGAGACTGGGCTTGGCTCTGCAGTTCACCCCGGTGCCCACCCAGGCGCATATCCATTTTGATAGCCTGCTTGGACCCTGTAGATACTTGAGTCTTTGATGTCTGTATTGAAGAAGCCACAAGGACCCCAGACACATTGCACAGTCTTTCAAAACGAGGATCAGTATTGTGATCTGCTTCTCTGAGACAGCTGAAAGCAGATGACAGGTCAAAACTACCCAGCCATGCAGCGTGCTCTGTATATACGTATTTACAAACGATAGCTACAGAACCAGATGACGGGGCCTAATTGGCCCCTGCCTCACTTTAAATTACAGAATAAAGTAGACTTCTGGTTTTTGACATTTCTTGACAAATGAGATTAAGAATTACATTATCCTTTTTTTTAAACTTAGCTACTTGGGTTCTCTTCTTATTCCATTGTTATTTTTCTTCATTATAATATCTTAAACCTGATGTTGATAATCTTGCTAATAATTATAATTATATTATGAAACATTTACTTTCTAATGTCTTCTTTGAAATACTCAATACATATTTTATTACGACTTTAGTAAAGATTATATGAATAAACTAATTTGTTATGATGTGGGCATTTTTCAATAATTTACCTTGAAAAATAACACTGCATCTTTTGACTGTAATGATCTGAAATTTCTAGAAGTAATTTGATGATTTATTTTAAATTTTACCAACTAAAAGGATGATAAACAATACTGAAACTCCTTACTTCATTATGAGGTCTCATCTCTACCCAAGGGGAAAACAACAGATGAAGCATGTGGGCCCTGACCTGTGGTAACCTGACTGCCAACAAGGCAAGAAAAGGTCATACATTTGAGTCTCAGGATCTATAAGCCAAAAATAGCACAAGGCACTGAGAAGTGACTAGTCTTTTAACTCAAAGGTGAGATACCAAATTCAGTGTAACCACACGCTTCTCATATAGTACATATTTTTTTTTACTCTGAATTAAACATATATTCTTATGCTAGAACAGGTATTCATAAAATATTGCCATTGTGACAACATAGATGGGTCTTCAGGGTATTATGTTAAGTGAAATAAGTCAGATGGAAAATGACAAAAACCATATGATTTCACTCAGATGTGGAATGTAAAGTAAAAAAGTAACACACTAAAAACCAAAACCAAAACAAACTCATAGATACAGACAATAGAATGGTGGTTACCAGGGAGGAAAAGGGGTGGGGGAGGGCAAATTGGAAAAAAGGGGTCAAATATGTGGTAATGGAAGGAGACTAGACTTTTAGTGGTTAGTATGCAATAAGAGTATATAGATATTACATATAATGTCATACATCTGAAATGTATATATTATTATTAACCAATGTTACCTCAATTTTTTAAAAAAGGCTGCAAACCAGAGTGGTTCATAACTCCTTTACAAACATAACTTTTCCAACACCCTCACCACAAACACACATATGTAGGATATGTGTGTTTGGGGTTGCAGGCTGGACTGGCTACATGATTTGCAGGACCTGGTGAACACTTAAAATGCCAGGCCTCACATTCAAAATTATTAAGAATTTCCAGATGGCAACAGCAGAGCATTAAACCAAGTGAGGAGACCTTCAGAGTGGGTGCCCTATACAACTGCACGATGTCACCTGCCCATGAAACTGACCCTGGTTGCACGAAAGAAGTTTGGAAAAAATTATTTTTCCTTTCAAAGATATAAAAACATTTAGTCTTTACACATGTACCCTCAGATACAGCTTTAATGAGGACAGATTCATATTCGGGAATGGGGCAAGGAGCTACAAAAGAGGAAAACCGCCTTCCCAGATAACTCCCCAATCGTTGCCTTCACCCTCTGTACCCTAATGGGCCGTTTACCCTCCCTCCCCAGAAGAGGAAAGATGCGCTGAGGACGAACCCTTTGGGCATGCCTAGTGGGCAGTTGATTAAGGCTGAATTTCAATATGGTTGCATTTCAATATGGCAGCCTACACCTTTGTAACTTCCTAGCAGATTTAAGTCCTTTGAATTAAAAACTATCAGATCCCTTACTTTGGGAGGGAGGAAGGCAAGTAAGAGGAGAAAAATAGAAAAAGTAAATTCACTTCTAAAAGAGTATAAAATAGCTCTTCCTGAGGTCTCTTCACACACCAAAGCAAAACAAACCAACCAACAAACAAAAAAACACAGACGAGAATGTCAGCAGGACAGGGAGAACATGTTAGGTTAGGCTCTAAAGGGGACTGCCTTTGTCACAATTGAAACTGTATGAGAAATTCTAAGACTAGAGCCTCAGACATGTTGTGGGCATTATTTTGAGAGATCAGGCTTTGGCCTAAACCACGGTTATATCAGCTGTGGGTAGGGACTTGAAAGGGTTGGTGCCATATCCTAGTTGTACCATAATTTTATATTTCTGTAGAACATTCTTGTTCTTCTTTGGGTTTGGCCAATTCAATTGCTTCTTAGCTCTGAGAAATTCATACAACAGGATTTCAGGGGTAGCCCAGTGTCTTAGTGATGCTATTTGGGGGTTTGTCATTGGCAGTGGCCTGGGAATCAAAATGGCCATGCCCTGATACTAACGGGCTATGTAAGCCTGGGCAAGGCCCAGCATCTTTCAAAGACAGCTTCTCAACTTCATCAATCAAAAACATGAGGGAACTTGACTGGATTGGAAGTGGTTTACTCCCCTTAAGATCCCTGGGATGAGGGGGTCAGAGGTGAACGGGTCAGATCTGGGCTGCACACCACCCCAGCTTCAACCAGAGCAGCTCCCTGATTTTCTGTTCATTTGTATGTCCCTAGTAGGGCACAGAGGTGAAGAGCATATTATGTCTTTTATGCGATCTTTCCCTTGGTGGTGGGTGGTGAAGTTGGGGGGAGGGGGCGCAGAGGGCATGTCTGTCAGCATGTCCCTGGAAATGCTATTTGGAACCCTGGAATTATGGAATTATACCCGGCCTGTTTTAGTGGGTGTAACCACACCCTCCATCCTCATCACCCCTCCTGGGAGAGGAATGGTGATATCCTATGCAAGTCATATGGGCAGGCCTAAGTCTCTGATAACTACTTACTGCAGAAAATAATGCTAATGGCTAACAACAAACACCACTGTGGAGGAAAAGTTTAGGACAATTCAGAAGCAATAGCTAAGGCTTTGCAGAATACATGTAATTTATGTCCACTCCATGGCACCAATTCACAAACGGCCTCTCAGCTGGCATCTACCTTCCCCGGTTTTTGCCTTCTGCCTGCTAAGTGGGTAAACAGCCCATCAATGACCAGACCCAGGATAAATCTGTTAGAGAGACTTATAGCACCAAATCTCCCGAGAAAGGCTTGAGGAATCTGGAAAACAAATTTCTGTGTCCCAAGCAGTAGCAAAGTTACTCAAGTTTATCATGTCTCGTTTTCACCCCTCTCATAAGAGCCTTATTGACTATAATTATCACCAACCTCAGCTGACTCCCTGAAGTGGCATGTCTTTCGTTACCATGAGGACTGCCCCCACAAAGACCTGTCTCCCAGATAACAGCTTCACGAGCAGCAGGTTTTGGACAAGGGGTCATGGTTATCTTTTATCTGACAGGTAAGCTGGATGTTTCGAATCTTTCAGGAAGGACCTACGCATTAAGAGTGGAAGTCAGGCAGCATTTAACACAAGTAGGGAAAAGGGTTTCAAGATACTTACAGATTTAGAAGACAAGAGGGCAGCAGGGTTTCTGGTTACAAGATGACAACAGTTCCATAGCTGTCACCCATGCCCGCCAAAGGTCCTCAGTGGGCCAACTTAACCAGAGACTGCACAGTGATTCTAAAAGAGGTTTGAGGACACCCAGAAAAGTTTGACCCTGTCTTTTAGAATTCCCCTCAATTGCCTCCTTCAGAGATCAAGGGCACTTAGAGCAATAATGAAGCTGCAGGAATGATGAAAATTGGCAGCACCACAAGAGCTCCTCAGAAAGCTACCCTGGTTGGACAAGCAAAAGAAAAGGTGGGAGAATGTGGGGTATTTAAGATTCCTTACTGCCTAGGAAACAAGGTCCCAACTTCTATGCTTTATACCCAGGCTCTACCCAATGAAACCAGCTTTCTCTTTCCGACTGCGACATCATTACCACCCCAGTGGTAAGCTCCAAAGTGATAGTGGCAGACCCTAAGGGGACCTCAGAGTTAGTGCGAGGGCCATGGATTCCTTTGGCCCTAAAGCTGTCTGACTCATCTCTGTCTTATTTTCTGTATGTGTAAAACTGTTAGAGTTTCTATGAAAGCCATGTAATACGGGTTCATTTAGAAATATTACTGAATTTTGGTGCCTTTTCATACTCAATGAGCAAATACATTCCTGTAGAAGTTTGTTTGTTTGTTTGTTTGTTTGTTTGTTTGATATAAAACAGGGTTCTTCTTGAGAAGCTGGGACCTATTGGGCCACACAGGCCCATTTCTTCGGTTAGGCAATCTCTTCCCTGACATCTTTCTCACTCCCAGCACTGTACAATAGTAATTTCATGCAGGCCACAAATGTAATTTTAAATTTTTTAGTAGCCATATTTTCTAAAAAAAGAAGAAACAGGGAAATTAATTTTAATACTATAATTTAATATATTCAAAATCGATCATTTCAACATGTGATCATTATTTTTTAAATTCTTAATGAGATATTTTACTTTTCTTCATGATAAGGCTTCAAAATCTGGTGTGTATTTTAGACTTATAGTACATCTCTATTTGAACTGGCCACATGTGACTAGTGGCTACCATGTTGGGCATGTAGTTCTATTCAGTCATATTTCAAAATCTTGGTTCTTGCCGCTGCCCCTACCTTCCTTCCTTCCACACCCCTCCCTTCCTCACCTGTCTGCCTGGCTACAGCACAACCATCCTCAATACCTGGTGTATGAGCCATCGTATCCTCAAGCCCAGAGTGGTGCCTACTCCTCGTTTCTTCTAGCATTCAAGGTCTATGCCACACACTGACCCCAACAGTCCTTTCCCACCTGGTCTCATTGGTTGTAAGTGTGGGTCATGTCTCACCAGGAAATTTAGAGCCTATTTGTAAACGTGCCCTTTAACATTTTTCTCCCCCACAGCACTACACAGAGTGCAGAACACAGAGTAGGCTCCAGAAGTACTCACTCCATTGAATCAATGCCATTTTCTTAGACATTCTGCTGTATGTTACTGAAAAAGGAAGACTTTTATTTGCCGATGAAGACACTATGGCTACAAAAGAACAAAGAAATGTCATATACTTTCTTCAGGGGCTAATTTTCTTACTTTGGGTTGGATGCACTTTGTTATCAGAATATCTCAAGCCTTTCCATGGCCTTATTTTACACTATCTTGGGCCTGTCATCGGCACTCCCAGACTTCAAATATATACAACCAGTATATTTTCAGAATAATTTCCAAAGGCTACTTCCTTATGCGTCATACCCGTTCTCCATTTTAGCTTTATTGAAATAGACAAGACAAGGTTAACTTTGAGAAAAAGGAGAAGATGGCAAGGAAAAACTCTCTCTTTCCCCTGGGAGGTCTGAAGAAGGGACATGGAGATAGGGAGGTAGGCAGTCATAGGTGCATGTGTAACAGACTCTGAATTAAGTCATAGAGCTCTTGCAGGAGACTAGGGGAGCCCGCAGGCTGTGTGGCAGACGGACTGGCCTAGGAACTCTTTGAAGGACTTGACAGAAGTGCAGAGTGATTTACAGAAGCAGAGAGCATCAAGAGGAGGTGAGTCAACAGGGAGAGGCCCCTGGACCGTGACTGAGCTATGGTACGTACCAAAAATTCATCAGCAGCAGAACGCCCAGAGAAAGCAGGCAGCTAAACCAGATCTCAGTAGACATCAGTCAGCATATAGCCAAGGAGAATCATGGGGGGACTCCTTCTTCCCAAAGCTATGAAAGTCTTTTTCTCCTTTTCTCTGACATCATCTTAAGAGAGGACGGGGGGTATAAGGAAGAATTTGAATAATATTCAAAGAGATAATTTACCCTACTGGAGTAAGTTTTGAACCAGCCTGCAAATATGGAAACTATACTTTTTCCACACATCTCAGTGTAGGATGAATGATTCTGTGACCCCGATAAGTCTTTGAATAGATAAAGCTAAGAAGACAAAGAAAATGTGCCATGTGTATGATGTGGCTGTAGGAAGCAAATGACTGTCAGACAATGTTCAGATTCTCTAAAGAAGTTGTAGTCACAAAACTTACTTTAATGGAACAGCATTGGCCTTAAGCAAAATTCGTCTTAGACATATTGCTCAAAATAGCACTCACTGAACCCTTGTGCTAGCCACTGCAGATGCTCTATTAAATAAAACACACTTGCAAGGCTCTTACACTTTAGCACCATCTTCCCTTCCCATACTAGAAGTCTACCTCTAGAAATCTGCTTTCAGGAAGGTTCTGGTGTTTGTCATGCATACCTTCGTATAAATTAAATTAATGTGCTACAACTCTCCATAATTGGTGGTTTGATTGTTTGTTGTCCTGGTTGTTGTTTACATTTTTTATGTCATTCCCGATTATAAGAACAAAGCTTTGATCTCTGCTAGAGCAACTTTCAGGTAATAGTAAACACCTAGGGACCTATATATCTTTTCATCCTGGAAGGTCTTCTTCCCTGAAATTGCTTCAACAAATATTGATTAAGTATTGGCTCTATTCCAGATTCAGAATGAAGTACTAGAAAGACATAGGATGCCTCTCTGACATCTCCTGTCCGTTAAGCATCTCAAATTAAACATATCCTCACAGGAGTCCATCTCACCCACCCAAACCTATTCATCCCCAGTGTCTTCCATCATAGTAAATAGCAGAACCTTATGCACAACGTGCTAAAATTAGAAACCCTGGCATAATCCAATTTCTCCCTTTTAACATTGCCCCTTAGAAACACACACTAATGCACACAAACTAACATATATAACCACATGTGTACTGTTCAGTTAATTTAACAAGGAGGCCATGAGACTGCTGTGGCTGTAATACCAGGGTATCTTATGGAAGCAAGCCAAAATCTAAGCCTGTAAAGGCCTCACTATTACCAAATCAAAACCTAAGGACGGCCATTCAGGCAACTAGGCATTAAGCTATAGCCAATCAATAATTTCTTTACTTTGCTTTCACCTTTTCTCTATAAAAGTCTCTCCCTGCACTCCTGTCATTTGGAGCCTCTGATTCACTTCCAGTTTGGTGCTGCCTAATTCAAATAGATTTTTGCTCAAGAAAAACTCAACATTTTTAATAGGCCTCAGTTTTTCTTTTAACAGTACACACACATACATATCTAAGGAATCATTCCTGTTGGTCCTGCCTACAAATCAGGTTTTAAATCTGTAGGGGAGAAAAAAATCATTTTCCTTTTACCCTTCTGAATTTTTGGCTGAGGCCGGCCCCCTCCCCCTAATGAAAGACAACAGACAAACAAACAAAAGTTTAGCTACCACCTTAAATACCATCTTCAGCTAGGGAGGAAAGAAAGACATTGGGGGCAGCCCCAGAAAGTTACCAGGAAACAAAGGCATGGTTGTTATGCAGACTTAAGTGGTACCTTCTCCATTGACAAGTTTCTTGTGACTTAGAGTCATCCTTCTCTTCCTGATACAGAAAGGGAGACACCCATATAACTCGAGATTTCCTTTACAAATGAAAATTCCCTTACAGAAGGGTAACTTCTACTCTGTTTTCAGAGCTTCTTCTGTCTGCTGTTTCTAAAAGACAATTAGCTCAAAATAATCTTTACGCCAAAGAGGCACATTTGGGGTGACGTAGTCGGGCCCCCTTCCAGTCTCTGTTCTTTCTGTGCCTGTGGCCACTGCTGTCTATCGACCGGACCACTCAGACGTCAGAGGGCGTCTGCTGATTCCACTCCTCCCGAGCACACTCCTCTCTGCTCAGATCGCTGCTCAGCTCTCTTCCCTCTCCTGCTTAAACCCTTCCTGGCTTTCAAGGACACCTGGAATAGTCTCCCAGCTTCGTCCCTATCTTCCAAGGCTCTAGATCTTCTCCTCTGCTTCCCTCTGCATGGGATCTACCCTTCCGACCTCTCCAGCCTCACCTCTCATCTCTTTCCCCATCACCTACATGTTGCCGTTATACTCCCAGGTGGTTCTCAGAACAGACCACATTCTTTCTACCGCTGGGCCTTTGCACTTGCTATTCCTTCTGCTTAGAATTTGCTCCCTTGTCCCATGACAGGGTTCTTCCCCGACCACAGGTCCCAATTTAAATATCATCGCCTCACAAACATATTCCCTGACCAGTCTAGCTAAAGTTAGTCCCCATTTTTAACTACCACAGCATTCTGTCTATCTCCTTAAAAGCAAAATTATAGGTTGTAAATAGTTTATTTATGTCCTGGTAGCGTAACATAATATAGTTAAGAGTTTGGACTCTGAAACCAGATTCTCTGGATTCAAATTCTGGCTCTGCCACTTAAAAGCTGCGTGGCCTTGGAAAAGTTACTTAACCTTTCTGTGTCTCCATTTCCTTACCTCTAAAACGTAAAACATGATAGTACCTGCCTCACAGAGTTAGAGAAGCAAATGAATCCATATACATGAAGCACATCAAATGGAGATAGTCTGTAAGAAACATATATTTATTTGTTAAATAAATATAGAAATAAAATATGATGATGGCAGGAATTCTATCTTTATTCAGCACTGTCTCCTCAGAGCTTAGCCTCATGCCTAGCACAAAGTAGACGTTCAATAAATACTCATTGAATACATAAATGAATAAAAGAATGACTAAATGACATGACTTCTGTCCTTGATGTATTTGTAGTAAAGCCCAACAGGTTGCAAACTTTAATGTGCAAATGACACACCTGAGGATCTTGTTAAAATGTAGACTCTGACTCAGTAGGTCCGGGGGAAAGCCTGAGAGTCTGCATTTCTAACAACTGCCAGGTGTTCCTGATGCTGATGCTGGTCCGTAGTCCACATTTTGAATATAAAGGTTCTAGCTGGTTGTTGGCTGGATGAGGTCTAGAAATCAGCTCCTAAAAACTGTCTCCCAGAAACAGCTTTTCTATTGCAATATATTTATACCTTATAGGTAATCATTTCCTCATAAGGCCATCTCAGAGTTAGAACCTTCTGGAAGTATTGATGGGGTCTCAGTGGACACTGCCTATGATCTTACTTAGGTGTGGAGTCACCTGAGTCAATAATCATCCCACCTTTACTTCTGACCACCTGGGAAGGTCTGGAAAAGGGCTTCTTTGTTTTCTCCTTATCATCACTGGGCCGTCTATATATTTCATCTGAAAAGAATCTTTTCTATATAGGGCTCTCTTTAGGGCCTTAAAAGGTGTAGTAAATGTCTTCCCTTTACACCAGCATTTTCAGTAATTAATTCCAGATACTGGTCTTGTATTATTTAACTCTTAAATGCTTTCAGATTTCAAATATGCTTTGTATCAGCACATCTAAACTACGTATGTTGGCACTGACATTTTAAGAACAAGAAGGTTAAAGTTTCAAAAGCAACACCCTGATTTCTTGGACATGATGAAGGTGTGATTTTTTTTTTTTTTCCGGGGCAGGGGTTGTGTGTGGCTGCAATTACTCAGAACTGCTCACGGTTGACTCTCAAGGATTTCTTGGCATTAAAATAAGGCCACTGCCTCTACTGTCGTGTGTGCTCCAGAAAAGCAGTCCTGTCCGCTACCAAACTCCCAATAAAATAATCCCAGGGCATTTTTGACAGTAAACATAATCTTCATGCAATAAGACATTTCACAGCACCACATCTAAAGTCTGAAACCTCACTGTATATCTTCTTTAAACAATGCCGGCCCACAATGCCTAATTAACTGCTTCCAAAAGCATTTGGTTAGGCACACAACACATCTCAGTAATGGAAATGGACTCTAGCCTCCTACAACCAGTTCATAAAAGCAATGGAGTCGTTTTAATATTGTCGATTCTCTCTCGGCACTACAGTCGAGTAATGTAGCAGAACTGTCTGATGGCCGAGGTAATGATCAGAAGAGATATAACAGGGAGAGACATCTCCTGGCTGATATCGTAGAATTAGCTCATTTATTCAGTTGGAAGAGTCTGGCTTGAGGGCCTAACGGTACTTGTCTTAACGTTGCAGTATGCCGGCCACCGCAACCCGATAGTTCCGATTGTGTAGGATTATGGAGTAAATGTCCCGATCCTCCTTACCTGTTCTCTGGAACCATGACTCCATTCGTCACTCCCCTGAAATCTTGTTCTCTCCCCCACAGGCACTCACAGCCTTTATTACTGAGCACCAATTATTTCAGTATTTGAGGATGCTAACTGCAGCTAAAATAAAAATGAAGCTGTTAGAATCCCCTAGCATAGAGATGCTTCAGAACTGACAACCAACTGTCCAGTTCAACTAAGCAAGATGATGGGTTTTCCATTCTCAAGTTCTATAATGCCATCATGTACTTCAAGTTTAAAAACTCCATGAAGTGTTATAGCATCTACCTCTCACTGATGTCCCACAATCCTTGTTCTGTCCCAAACTAATTTCCCCCTGAAACATTATGATTCATTACTGTTCTTATTGTTATGGGTTAAGGTCCATGGTAATTATTCATAATTCTCTATCAACAATCACACCCCCCACAGAACTTGCTTCTCCTTGCTTCTATTCCTCCCCCCGCCCCCAATCTAGAACTGAAGGAAACCAGCAAGAATAGAAGGACTACACTGAAGCTCAATGTTTGTCCTGCCTCACGTTATTAGGCATAAAGGGATAAACAGTGGTACCCTTCCCCTCTGCTTCCGTGTCTCAGGAGCACGTTTTAATAGTTACACAGACAGAATCATGATGTCTGTACTTCTCTATAGCAGACAATTAGATCACCTTCCCAGAAGGAAGTCAGATTATTTGTTTCTTCAAGAAATATTTTTAATTAGAGGTCACTGATCTTACAGGGATGACACGGTACACTCAGAAAGCCCCAGAAAGACAGCATCCACAGTAATGTTAGCACAGTATACCTACATTGGTTGATAAAGATCCCAGACTTAAAGCCTGTACTTTCTGCAAGAGAATGAGCAAACATTCAGGCTCAATATTTAATATTAACATTGATGGGAAGTAAGAGGCAAACCTTCTTCTTCAGAAGGTGTGGGGCACAGAGAAGGTTCTAGACAGTGTGTGAACCATTCATTAAGGAGCAGCATCAGTTTCTTACCTTTATACATAAGGATGGGTCTCAAACTATGCAGTGTCCTCATTACACAGTATGTGCTCACTCATTACCAATGTACCCTTCATGTCTTCATAAAGATCCAGTAGCGATCCTTCTGGCATTGTGATATAAGGTATCACTGCACGGGGACCCATCTGACAATTAGACAACAGTAAACACTCCCAATTGTGAACATCTATTCTACAATCCAAATCCTGGGAGTGCTACACGTGGGCATAACTCACACCTGGCAACAGCAGGTCATCTCCCTCCTCCCAACGCTTCCCAGGCAACCTTGGCCTGCACCACAGAATGCAATGGGTAATATAAAGGACTTTAAAAGTATGAGTGGTGGCTGTCATTGTTGTTATTAAGTCTATGGTTCAGAGCTATAACTATAAAATTGGCAACTTCCCCAAGTACAATTATGAGCCCTACAAAGTGGACAAAGCAAAACATTTTCCCTAGAAATACTAATCTCTTTCTCCAAGAATAGTGATTCACAAAGGGGCATGATTTTGCCCCCAAGGATGTTTAGCAATATCTGGAGACATTTCTGGTTGTCACAGCTGGGGGTTCACAGCTACTGGGTAGAGGCCAAAGACACTGCTAAATGTCCTTCAGTGCATGACATGGTCCTCACGACAAAAACTGTTCTATCCCAAATGTCAGTAGTGCTGAGGTCAAGAAATCCTATCCTATGGGATTATGACATGGAAAGAAAAGGATCTTAGTACACTCTCTACCTGGAACCTCATTATCAGCTTTCTAGGTTAAAGTGGGACGGGGTATAGCAACGGCGTCCTGACCTTGGGATTGGAAGACTGGGTGTTTACCCTGGTCACTTTGAAACTGTGTGACCTCTGAGACAAGTCAAAATTACCAGGTCCTGATTTCAAATATTCTGTTGTCAAATATATCTTAGGTTGGTATGCACAAACATGTTTGCCATAACTCAAGTGACATTACCATACGTCTCCCATGTATAGGAGTAAAAGGGGTGCTGTTGATCATTGTGCTGGGACAACAGGTGTAACCTGGACTGTCCCAGGCAAAATAGGACATGTGGCCATCCCAACAATAAAAAGAGGGCAGCAGGAATGAGCAAAGGAAACCAACGTTCTCTATGACAGCTGGTATTCTGTCCATTTCAATGGACTCACACATTCATTAGCCTGTCTGGTCATTGCATCTACTCCTGTATGTAGAAAGGACGTGGATTATCATCTCTAACTGGAGGGCAAGCAAACAGAAATAGGCTGGAAAGCCGAGTGTTCATGTGCCCCAGTCTCTTGATTTCCAGCCTTTCACGGTAGTGTCCACCCTCCCCAGCAGCATGGCTATATGAAGCATGGTGGCAGATTTGTGGGACCATGCCTATTTCCATAGTGGGTTTAGCCAACCTATTATGTGCATTAAATATGGGCTGCATAAGAGAGCCTGTGACACTGTCTTAATACTAACCAGAAGAGAAGCTGCTTAGCATTAAGCGCCCAGTGGGTCCTGAGCCAGGACAGATAGCCATCTTTTCCTCATTAATGCTCAACTTCCTACAGCATCACTAAATAGCAAACCACATCCATCTTTATGGGCAATTTAGGGAGAATAAAGGAAGAAAGACACATATGGGTAATAAAGAACATCCTCACACAGAAAACTGTCAAGTTTGGTCACTTGATTTAGATGCGGTTTCCTAACCTCACCTTCTGATTGGTGTGGAGACTGATCTCTTAGACCCTAATCTAGAAGCAATGGATTAGACTTTCCCTCTGTAGTTCAAGGTAACCTGCACTGCTTATTCTCTTGAGATGATCCCCTGGCACAGGAGTCTTCGTGCTGGACCACACTCTGCCTGGCCACACAAAATGGCCTCAGTCGTTTGTCCTAATATAGGGTTGCCAGACAAAATACAGGATACTCAGTTAAATCTGAATTTCAGGTAAGTAACAAATAATATTTTAGAATAACGTATCCCAAATATTGCATGGGATATTCTTATAATAAAAATTTATTAGTTGTTTATCTGAAATCCAAGTTTAATTGGGTATTCTGTGTTTTTTTATTTGCTAAACTTGGCAACTCTATCCTCATTTAAAGGTGTCTTCCCTTCTTCCACAAAGCTACTATTCTCTGGCCTGGCATCATTGAAACATACTATAATGCAGATGACCAGAGACCGACTTAAAATTAGAGACCCTGAATCATCCAAAGCCATTAAAAAGAGGTTGCTCGACAAACATGTAGCCCAACGCTGATCATGCTTGCTACGAAATGGGGAATTTCCACTTGTCACTTGAAGATTTTAAGCAAGCACTACTGAGCTGATATGAGGCTCAGGGTTTCCCTTCACAGGAAAAACAAAAATGAGCTTAACGAAGAGCCAGGATGTGCTGGCTTGATGACCAATAGCACCTTTCCGGGCTGGCCAGAAGAGTTTGAAACAAATATCTAGAAATAAGAAGAGCACAGTCCTGGCTGTCGCTTGGGTGAAAAAAGAAAAATCTATGAACAGAGACACCACTAGTGATGCATTTGGGAGGGGAGTTAATGTCACATGTGGTAAATGGCAAATTTCAGGGGACTGCCTTGTATCCACTGGTAACTGAAGGAGGTAGTGAGACAGAATGACAGGAGAGGTACCTGGGGATGATTTTAACATTCTGAGTTATAAAGTTGTGAGGCAAACTGAAGTCTTGAAGTTTCCCCTCATATACCTTTGGCAAATAACTATTTCTAATGTCTAAGGGAAAATGTATATTTATAAAAGTCTATAAATGGCTCATCTGGCTTTTCACACTTTTAAAACACAAATGATATTTTACATGCTTTCACATAATTGAATAAAAACCATATGGAGCCATCTTTTAAAAAAAAAAAAATCAGAGCTTAAAAACATAGATAACATGGGGTGGTTTCCAAGTCCCTCAGTGGAAAAGTAGCCTGTAATCCAAACAGGGAGAGGGAATATCTGATAAATGGTAAATGAGACAAAATTCTATCCTCTTCATAATTGAATGACCCACAACTAACTTTAAGAAAAGATTCCTGATCCAGTTCTCTTATAGGACAAGGTGGGACCTGTGCTTTATTGATTTTCAAGGATGTGACCTGAGGCGTGCTCAGTGCTTTCCCTGAACTCCCAGCTCTTCCGCGGGCAGGGGCTGCTGTTTGACACTGGCCTCACACCACACTTGTTTTCCTAGAGGGCTTCCATCCTGCCACCCCGCCTGGGGCCCGCTGAGGCAGCAGAACATGACGTGTACATGTCCGGAGATGTGTTCACTGCCCATGTGTGTCACAAACCTTCTCTGCCACAGTCTTTGCTACGTAAAATTCTGAACTCGGAACTTGACCAGCCACTTACCTGATCATGTTTGGAATCAAAATAGCTTCCTTTCTTTCAAATACAACCTGAATTAAAATCCAGGCTAAAACATGAAACATGTCATTTAAATCAAAACCAAACCAAACCACATCTCTCTCTTTCTCTATCTTGCCTTTAAGCCCAGCTTCTCAAACCACAGGGAATAACTGTCCTGAAGCAGCAGGTGACGATCTTTATTTTATATTCAGCCCCTTCCATCATTTTGCCAGGGAAAGTTTGTGAGTCTGTATGCAAGAAAGTTACTCACAAACACGGCAAGGTCCTCATAATCACCTGTGATTAACGCTAAGAACCCCCAACCCTATATCCTTTCATGATGCTCATAGAATCATATCAGATCTTGGTTGTATTACGTGTCAAAAGCACTTTAATCTGCCTTGGATAAGGGCTTATACATCTATGCTAGTCTCGGAGAAACAACTGGTGATTTTTTTCACTGCCTGCCCCAAATATTCATTTTTTCTATTTGCCTCATAACGTAGAAATGAAAGAAGCAAAGAGTGTGTGTCCTCTGGAATCAATTGTAACTACTGCTATTACACAGGTCATTTGGCTCAAATTGAGACATCCTGCCTGGTTTTTCTATGCCTTGACTTCAAGGCAACAGAAAATGGAAAGAGTGGCTCACAAGAAAGCAAAATGCTCTAAAGGCACTTCCTGAAAGTTACCAATACGTTGTGGGCTATTTCAGAGACCGTTTCAGTCCATTGGCAACTCTACTAGAGATAAAAACCTCCAATGCCACTTGCTTATTCAAAATGTCTTCATGTTTTTAGTGTGTGGATGCTTTTCCCACAGCAGGAGTTGGTGACTAGCAGGTTAAGTGAGAAGCCTTTGTAGCATACCTGCTTGTGTTTTTAAATAAAGTGCATCCAATTGCAGGGCTGGCGGTCAGCACGCTTCTCCGTGTTTTGCTTAATCCAAGGAGGCAGTACTATGAGCTCCCTCCCACAAGCCATATTACTATGGGTGGATCAATCACATCTTCTAACCCTCAATCTCCCCATCTGTCCAATGAAGAGGTTCAACTACTGTGATCATTAAACTTCAAGCTCTGATTCCCTGGAGCGCCTGCCCCACAATATTGCCTAAAGTACAAAGACTGTGTCTCAAGATGAACTTTTTTTCTTGAAGTCAGAGGTAGCTGTATTTTCGTCAGGGCAAGGGGCCTTAAACTATTCACCCCAAGCTATGTGTACCTTAATTAGGTTGTGTGGACATATTGCAGTACAGAAATTACTCCAACAGTGAAGGGTGAAATCACTAAGCTAAACAGGGTGACTCAACTGATTAGATTTGGCATCTGAGCTGCACAGAGAGAAACTTTTGTTGATACCATTTGTGTACGTGCATGTGTGTGTGTCCCCAAGCTTATTTAGTAATTCAGATAGAAGAGGGAAAGTGTGAATAATCTGAAATGATGTCACTAAGAGACAGCTGAATTCTGAGTTATACTTATAAGAAGCACTGATAACGGGAGGGAGAGGGATAATACAGTAAGAGAATTTGAATATAAGAACTGCTGGCATTTCGTTGAGGGGAAAAGAAATAGGTATGTGGGATGACATGAATTCATTTAAAGTGCTTTACTTTCTCTAAATATACAATGCCTAACAGCAACTTAAGTACTCTGAGAGAAAAAAGCAAGGATAATCAAGGTTCAAAGTACTATTTTTCCTTTTGCACTGTTTTAAGTTCTTTTCTGCAAGTTATCCCTGAATCTTAAATTGCATAGACTCTTGGTTCTGACACTATGATTTCAAAGAGTTACTTTCACAGTCTGGAAATTAGCAGATCTGTACAAAAACTAGCTCCAAAGAAAATGCAAAATAACTATATATTACAGTCAGATTCAGAAATTACTTGTATGGACTAGAGTTTAGTCTCTGAAAATTATAATAATGGTAAGTGTACCTAAAAATCAGGGAAGGATGTAGTATTTAAATGAGTGAATACACTATTGCAATGCTTTTCAAACTTTAGGGAATGCAATGGACTGAATGCTTGTGTCCTACTCCACCCTAAATTCATATGTTGAAACCCTAATTCAAATGTGAAGGTATTTGGAGGTGGGGTCTTTGGGAGGCATTTAGGTCATAAGGGTGGAACCTTCATGAATGGAATTCCTGCCCTTTTAAGAAGAGACCAGGCTGCTTGCTAACCCTCTTTCCGCTATGTGAGGATACACTGAGAAGTTGGCAGTCTGCAACCTGGGAGAGAACCTCATCAGACCCCAACCATGCTAGCACCCTGATTTTGGACTTCTAGCCTCTAGAATTGAAGAATAAATTTCTGTTGTTTATAAGCAACCCAATATACTGTATTCTGTTAGTGCAGCCTGAACTAAGATGGGGTGCATTTGAGTCCCTTGGAAGTCTTGTACAAATTTAGATCCTGACTCAGTAGGCCATGGACAGGGCTGAGATTCTCTGCATTTCTAACAAGCTCCCAGATGATGTTGCTGTCTCTGTTTGTACCCAGACCACCCTTTGGGTAAAAAGGCTCATATGTGACCAATTTCAAATAATTTGACTACAGCCCTGTACACTCAGATTATTCTAAGGACAATTTGATACTTGATGATTTGGAAGGTCTTCTAGTCCCTCCCGAGCTTTTTTATTACAAGAAAATACTCCCACTATTTAGGCTTTCTTGTTGTTTGGATTCTGGGTGGTTAAAGGTCTATATTCAATGGAGATGAGAAAAGGCTAGGGCACAATTGTGGAAGTGAGTTTTTCTTTTCCCCCATCCTTCCTGTTTCACTCAAGCGTAAATTGACAGGTAAGTTTTGACTTGTGGAATATGGCAGCATCAGACGGGGGCGGGGGGGGGGGAGCAGGTAGCAGTAAAAAATTGGACTGTTGTCACAAAGAATGTGGCCAAAGACCCCTCTTCATCATCCCCTGTGAGAAAACAACTGAGACAGTCCTACTGGTGAGGACAGCAGCCAAGGTCCACCTTGGGCTCTCAGCTTTTAATGTCATCAAGAAACTGATTAAAGAAAGAATGGGAGCTTGGTCTACATGGGACCTGAAGGTAAAGGAGATAATATAACTCATATTTAGAGACCATTTAATATCACATTTGTTACCCCGATTCCTTCAAAAAATATATATTTTTTACTGTTACCTCCTCCTGACTTCTAAGCCACTCAGCAAATATATTTGAGTACCTACTTCGTTCCAGATACTGTTCTAGGAGTTGGGAACATAGCAAGGATCAAAACAGACAAAATTTTGACCTTCTAGTCTAATGGAAGATGCCAGATAAAACAAGTAAGTGCTTAGTTTAGAATATGAAAAAGTGGAAAACGCTGTGGAGACATGTTGATAGCAGCATTATTCACAATAGCCAAAAGGTGGAAGCAACCCAAGTGTCCATTTACAGAGGCACAGATAAACAAAACGTGGTGTATGCACACAATGAAATATCATTCAGCCGTACAAAGAAAGGAAATTCTGACACATGCTACAACATGGCTGAACCTTGAGGCCATTATGCCAAGGGAAATAAACCAGTCACAAAAAGACAAATATTGTATGATTCCATATATATATAGTACCTAGAGTTGTCAAATTTATAGTGACAGAAAGTAGAATAGTGACTGCAGAGAAGTGAGCTAGGGGCTGTGGGGAGGGGGACAGGGAAATTAGTGTTTAATGGGTACAGTTTCTGTTTTGCAAGATGAAAACGTTGTGGAGATTCATTGCACAAGCCTGTGAATATACTTAACACTACTGAACTGTACACTTAGAAATGGCTGAGATGGTACATTTTATTTTATGTGTATTTCAGGTTTTGTAGATAATTTTTTTACATGCTATGGAGAGAAACATAAGCAGAGAAGTGGGTTAGTTAGGCCCAGTATGGGGAGTTTGCAATTTTAAATAGGGTAGTTAAGAAAAGTCTCATTGATGAAGTGACTTTGGTACAAAGACCTGAAGGAGGTAAGAGATTGGGTCACATGGAAGAAGCGAAGAGTCTTCTGGCAGACGAGATGGTGAGAAGATGGTAGAAATGACAAAGAGTCCACAATTCTCACCATTTTGTCCTACCATCCTCACCAACTAGATGGCTGAGTTAAAGCCGCGATCCGCTCCCATCTCCATCACAGGGCCACTGATTGAGCTGGCATTTGGTTCTGTTGGGAAACTTACCAGCCAAGTCCTAACAGAAGCAAGCAAGGACTCATTTAGGATCATCTAAGCTTTTCAGTTGCTCTGGCAGCTATTCACTTCTCAAGTTTTGTTTTGTTTTGTTTTGTTTCAACATTTAAAATGTAAAGTGGAAGGGCCAGCAGATGGATGTGCTCTCAGTGAGCCAAAATTAGACTCTGATTAACTGATGACCTGAGACAAAAAGAAAATAATAGGAGCATATGAGGTCTCTACCTGGCTCAGGTCCTGGGGAGAGAGAAGGTTGTAAGACAAAGCTGTTAGCATAAGGGACGGAGGGGTACCTGAAAGACAGAAGGACTGCTGTGGAGAAGGGTCACCCCATTCTTCATGGATTACAGCCTGGTCCAGGGCAGTTTGAAGGGCACCAGATGCCAGTGATGGGTGTCTGGGACCGGAGCTTAGAGACGGTCTCAGCAAGAAAAGGTGTTCACACGAGAGGCTCCAGCTCTGCTCTCCATTTAAAGGAGAGCAAAGAGTAACACGGTCATTGGTGAATAAACTTGAGGCACCCCTCGGGACTCTTAGAAATAATACAGGGGGAATAAAGTGCAGCGAAATGTGGGTGATATTTATACCGGGAACTCTTTTATTGGTAAAGTCTGGGAAAATTGGTTTATTGAAGGGTTTGTTGAAGGAATTCATTTTAAGTGTCTTGTGTGTTTACTCAAAGACCCTAGGATTCCATGATCTAATCAAGCTCCTACCTTTAAATGTGGATCAGCTTTATTTTCAGTCAATTTCCTTATCCTGTTTGTTCTTCAATTTCTTCAGAAGGAAAAAAGGGGCAATCATACCTGCCCCCTTGGGGTAGCTGTGAGTGTCGTGTAAAAGAACAGATGGAAAACCACTTGGAGTAGCTAAAGGTCCTAGCTAGCTCCACCAATAAATAATTGTGATTATTATTATATTCTTTTCATCATCATTTTATTACAGAATTCTTCTTCCCTCTCTCCACCCTGGAAAAAATAACCTGCCAAGAGTCTGAGCAAAGAAAGTCTCTAAAGTTAAGTGCCCGACTTATTTGTCATGGTCTCTAATGAGGAATTTAGTTTTAAACCCTTTTGAAACATCTGTTGCGTTTCAACTCAGTAAGTGCAAATAATAGAGAAATAGTAGCATCTGGGCTAGAAATGGAAAATGTCTGCTCCTATTTGCAAAAAAAAAAGAGAGGGAGAAGAGAGAGAGAATGAAAAGAGGAAGTAAGGCTGTTATATTTCTCATTCTGAATACTGAGCACTTATCACTAGAAATCAGGCTCCACCTGACGCACAGGAAGCTGCTTGATTAATGTGCACGGCAGCAGCCGTCTGCTCCAGCGCTGGGCTCTGAATCCCAGTGCCCCACGCTGGATCAGCACTTTCCTCTGCGGGTGCTGAGAAGTGTTTCTCTGCTTCCCACTCCCTCCCTTGTGCCGGCCTTTGCTTCTGGGAAAGGAGGAAGAAATGGTCCATGCAGTTTCATTTGCCTTGAAAAAAGCAGAAACATCTTTGGAGAAATTACAGGCCGCCGTCCTGGCAGGGTGCATCAGAGAAGGAGCGTCTGGCCAGCCCAGCCTGCTGCCTGCCAGAAGCCAAGAAGGCCAGTGAGGATAACACTCAGAAGGCCCCGGAGGACACTGGAGGAATTTGACCATTCGCAGAGAAGCAAAAGCCTTAAAGGAAAAGATCTCTTAGGTCATCTAGGTTTGGTTTTTTTTCCCCTTGCCTTTTGAATGAGTTTCTTGGGGTGGTTTTGGGACTGGCCTGAAGACGGTCAGCTGGCCAGCGGAGGGGAGAGCTGGTCCCCTCCTGAGGTAACCGTCAGCCCCATGAACTGGATATCAGGACAGGCAGCTGTCGTCACAGAGGGAGTGAGCCACTTGCAGTGAGGCCGGAGACTGATGCTGGGGCTGGTCTGGGAGCTCAAGGAGCAGGGGTCCGAGGTGGGGCAGCGAGGTCTTTCCCGGCCGTTAGCACTCATATCACCACAGAGTCCTCCTTCCAGGCCACAGGAGAGACCCGGCATGTCCTTTCCCAAGAGGCACAAGTTCACACATAAACTCCTCGGGGCTCCTCCTCTCTCATTAGGACCCTCTGTGCCCCATATTTGGTCCAGACATTCACAGGCATGTGGGAGAATTGTCTCATTGATGAGATTTCTTGCTCTACCGACCAGCCTTGCTAATAAAGAGCATCCAGAAATGCTGATGGTTAAATGGAGTTTAAGGACCTTAGACTCCATTGGGTCAGACTCCTGCATTTGCAAATGGACACCCTGAGGCCATAGGGGCTGTGACAGGCCCACATGTGTGTGCACTCAAAGCCCAACCCCTGCACAGTCCATTCCAGCAGGACACATCCAATATGTCCCTGTGATGCTCATAGAACAAAATGCTGCATTGACTTGAACCTATCTGTACGCTTAGAGTAACTTCCAAACATATTTCCTCCCAAAATGGAGTCTGACAGATACAGGAAAGAAATGTCTGTGGTTATTGTGAACCAGTAATACCTGGCATGAGGTCACAGGGGGGTGAAGGAGAGACCGAGAAGAAGAGGAAGGGGCCTTAGGGTGCTGGGTGGTCAAGAAGAGCAAAGGAAGAAGGGAGGAGAATGTGATATAAGAGTAAAGGGATGAGGGTGAGAAGGAGAGAGATGAGGAAGAAGCAAGGAAAGCGCCAAAAGCTTGGACTAGAGAAGAGAGTAGGAAGATAGGGCAGTAAAGGGGCGATGAGTGAGATGTAATGGAAAAAGGGAAAATCAAGAGAAAACTTAGCCAAACGTAAATTTCCAAGAATTAAGTCTGAAGGATCAGAGAAGTCAAATCAGTATCTTTCTGCTGAGAAGACCAGCAAGGTATTTTTTTGTGTATGTGTCAGAAAATGTGTTGCCCTGCACTCCAACCTCAATTCTTTGTTCACAAGAGTATAGAGGCCTCTGGTGAACAGGACCAATTTCCCCAACCTGGAGGTGAGAGCCCTCCTCCTAGAGGCATTTTCACCTTGCAGAATCCAGTCACTGCAGAGGACACAGAAGTGGGAGTCTTAAGTTACACACCAGAGGCCAATAGGACTGCACAAAGCTCATATTATTCTTACTTTAATCATGGTTTTAACTTCACAAATCCTTCTTTGAAACCATACACTGTGCTGAATTTTTATGGCAGCTCTTAGGGTGGTTTATGGTTTTATCAGGGATTGTTTCTTTATTTTCTAAAGTTTTCACAGAATTTCCTATTTTCCTTCCTCCAAATAATTATTGACAAACATATATATAAACAGAAACCTGGATAATGATGGCACCACCCGTTGGATTTTCTCCCAAAGTAAATGAAGTCAAGCCCCTGCTTTCCCATTCTCTTTGAGAGAGAAAGAGGGAGAGAGCGAGAGGAACAGATTGAGAGAGAGAGAGAGAGAGAGAGAGAGAGAGAGAGAGAGAGAGAGAGGTAGAGAGACTGAGAGAAAGTGTGGAGGGGCAGTGAGATTACCTTTTAAAAAAGTCAGAAAACCACATTCTCACACTATTTAATAAAGCTTTTTTTTTTCTCTGTGTAAGGACTTGAAGGCGGAATTATTCCAAGGTGTGACAATTAGAAAAATTCTGAGTCAGGCAAAGTTTACCTTAGCCTGATTTCATGCCTTCAGTACGTGCTTACATTCTAAGACCTGCACTTAGAGTGGGGATTTGAGATATTAGAGAAGAAGTTAGGGAAGCCAAAAAGACACATTTTCTCTAAATCATGGAAAAGGCACTTCTTTTACTTACCGAAGTACCCATGTGAAATTCAGTGAGGACTTGCTAAGTACTAGCACATGGCTGCCTCTGCTAGGTTTTACGGGCTGTAAGAGAGAAGGGTCCACCTGAAAGACTGCATCTCCCTAATCCATCTCCACTGTCTTCCACATCACCTTCATCTCTACCCTGGACCAGGCAGGGCAAGAGCCTCCCCCAACTGGTTTCTCTATTTCTGTTCTTGCTTCCCTATAGTCCATTCCCCCCACCAAAAAGTCAGAGTGATCTTTGGACTACACATCAGATAATGTCACTACCTTGCTCAAAACCTTCCAATGTTGCTGCTCACACTAGGAAATAAAATCCACACTCCTGGACCATGACCTGGCTTGCCTCCACCAGCATTTCCACCTCGGCTCCTCCCACACTCTTTCCCCTTTTCCCAAGAAGCAAGGTCACACTGGCCCTTTGGGATTTCTGTTCTTTCAGCGAACCTACCTTGTTCTATCTTAGAATAGTGCCCTTCGAATATTTCGGAGATTCTTCTTGTAACTAAAATGATGGAGGAAATTATATGACCAGACCAAGGTTCCATGCACGGGACAAGGGCGAAGAGTCCAAGAATCAGTTTACAAGGACCAATGGTAGGAAGACTGTGAAGTCAATTTCTGCTTGCCACCTTTCCAGTTTAGCTCATTAAAAGCATTAGTAATGATATTTGATGTTTGTGTCTCCCTTTTGCCAGAATGGAAGTCTCAGGGAAGCAGCAACCTCATCTATTTGTCTCATATTCTCCACACCTAGAACCATGCCATGCACTTAATGCACGTGCCATAAAGAGTTGAAAGAGTGAATAAATGAAAGAAAAGAAAAAGGTCACCACACATTATAATTTTAAATACTGATTCACAGCTATTTCATGATTAGGTACCAGAATGAGGAATACAAATTCTAAATTGGAAACAAGTTCTTTCTTGCTTAAAGGATGCTGGAACAAAAATGGTGATATCATCAAGCTCTCATGAGTTTATTAAAAAAAAAAAAAAAAAAAAAAAAAAAACAGCTTTCTGCAAATCTTCTGGCTGAGGCCTTTTGCACTCTCTACTTGACCACTCAAGGAACTCATTACTTCAAAAAGAAGTACATGAAGATTGCTTTGTCTTCGAGGTCATGATTTAGCTTTCCACGGGACATTTATTTGCAGCAAGGTAACATGGCTGAGTGGAAGGAGTTTTGCAGAGTATTTGCAGTGATGACTATTGTGGGACTCAAGAAAAACCCTTTGAGTCTCAGGATCCGTGGCTGCAAAGCAGGGTGATAAGTCTGCCTCAACTTCCTTCTTTAGCCTTTCTGGGGATATGTTAGATGCAGATCAAATCCTATGAGCTTTTCTGGGAGGAAAAAAAAAATAACATAAATACAAAATACACCTAGTAAGTGAACCATCTTGTTTTCAAATTCTTATCTAGGTAATTAAGCTAAAAGGTGACAGACTCATTTCAGCAATGTGACCTCCTCCTCTGAGAACATGACATGATTATTATTCCCAGCCAACAGAAACCAGAGGTAAAAAAAGGGGGGGGAGGGAGAGAGAGAGAGAGAGAGAGAGAGAGAGAGAGAGAGAGAGGCTCAGTTTAGACTATGGCCTTATAGAAATCTCAGGGATAATTCCAGCCAAGATCCAGGTTGAAAATATGGATTCAGTTTCCTGTTCCTGCTGAGTCAGCTCT
Source organism: Rhinolophus ferrumequinum (assembly GCF_004115265.2). Lineage (NCBI taxonomy): Eukaryota > Metazoa > Chordata > Mammalia > Chiroptera > Rhinolophidae > Rhinolophus > Rhinolophus ferrumequinum. The sequence goes on along the minus strand of NC_046296.1, from coordinate 22,711,870 downwards.
CCATGGTGCATCCTTGCGGTTTTGCTTGATTTGATACAAATTCCCAAAACATCCAATTGATTCATATTAAACAGAGCATGTAAAGACAGACCGTAGTGGCGTCCAGATGACCTCCACTACTGGGATCACCACTTCTCTGGGATTATATGAAACAACACAGTTGTCTAACACTTACTCTCCTTCCACCATAAATCTTTAATAAATTGTTGTGGCATTCCCTCCTCATTGCCTAACTGATGTGCATTTTTCCCTCCTTTCTGGTTCACAAAACTCTGATTGTTTTCAAGATGCCTAGTCCCAAGCGAGAGGCTCACTTGTCCAGCTTCTTTCGCAGTTCAAGATGGCAGTGTGATGTAGTTGGGCGAATGGGATGAGAGCCAAAGTCTATTGGGAGCCTCTGGAGCAGGTTTGTTTCTCCTGATGTGAAGGGGCAGATGCTGATGGCTCAGTCCTTCCCTTACTGTCTTATACAGGAGGAGACAGATGCAATGGCCACCTGGTCACCACCAGAGACAAGCATGAAGACAAGAGCCGTGGTATGAAGGACATAGCAAGAAGCTGGAAAGAGTTTGAGTCCCTGATGACATCCCTGAGCAACCATATTTACACCAAAAACTGCCTACCTCTGGTCTTCTTTATATCTGAGAACAAGAAACACCTATTTGCTTCAGTCACAAAAATTATGTCATGCAATACTCATAGCCAAATCATTACTAAGTAATACATATAACCATATTATTTGAGAATAGAGAAATGGTCCTATAACTAGAGATAGCACCGGGATCAAGAGGAATGAAGAGCCCTTGAAGGATCCCCTTTTTCCAGGAAAAAGTATCGCTAAATCTCTACCATTTTGTCCCCATCTTTCATGAATTAATTATTCCTTAGATCCTGAATCCTTGGCTTCTACAGCCTCGCTCTTTCCACTAGCCAATTCCCTCAGCTGTTCCACATGTGCCCTCTATTATTTTCCATCCATTAATCACTTGCATTGTCCAAGTTTACAATTTTCCAAACTCTGCCCATTTCAATTAGGTGCCAGGGTCGCAGACATAACCCGGCAGCCTTGACCTGCGCAGGGCTAACATCAGAGACGGCCGGATTCCTCTGTTTCCATGTATGCCATCTTGAGTCCAGGACTAGATAATTTCACTCATCTAGAAAATTAAGGTGAATAAGAGACTAGAAAACTGGAATGGCATATGGTCTAGCTTCCTGAATTTGTGTGATTATCCATTATCAAATAGCAGGCACTGAGTTATTAAGTCTATTGACAGATGCAATGTAATTTTCTTCAAACAGATAACTGATCCTGGAGCTGATAAGGTCTGAATGTGCAGTGCACACTCCCTCATATGTTGATCATTCTTCACTTTCTTCATTCAATGCACTGTTATCAAATTACCAGTACAAATATATACCCAGAAGTAAAGCAACGTAGGATGCCTTAAATTCATACTCAGGGCTCTCATTTAGTTAAAATTTTCTGACTGTGAGCAGTATTGCTTTGTTGGCTTGGGACGAAGAAACATAAAAGTAAGTAGGAAAATTACAAAATGAAATGCTAAAAAATCTGGGTCTGGGAAAAGTTTGAAAGAAATTGCACAGAAATAGGTGAGACTGGGCTTTAAACTTAGACAATTTAAAGGATCTAAAGTTTAGAGACAACACTGCTCTGATACCACTGAACGTGTGAAGGGCTTGCCATTTCGTTTTGTCACCCTCGGCAAAGAGATTCTCATACAGGTAATAAATCAACAGCAAAATGTAGCTCAAATTATTTAAAAAAAATAAAATCCTGAGTACAATACCTGATACAAAGTGACTACAGAAGATGTTCCACAAATATTTTTAAAACCCCAGTGAGTTTACACAGTAGGTCCCCAAAAGGACAATGAAAGGGCATACCTGTTTCCCAGCACTTGAGAATAACCTTCCATACTTGTGAATCAAACAAACAAAAGTCCTCTTTGTCCCACAATTTAGCCTTGGGCCCTAATTCCACACTATTCTATTTTTCTCTAATCTTTCTCCCACACCAGGAATTCTTTGTCCAAGTTCTGGGTTCCAAAGTGTTAACAACAACAATAAAAAAGAGTATCTAAATGTTTGCTTTCAAAGGGGTTCATACAGTCTACACTTTAGGATTAAAATACAAATACCAGAGGTCTCATGGCCCCTTTGGGAGGGAACACATGGCTTGGCAGTCTAGTTACTCTTTGTTTGTGAGGATGTAGGTGAGACCTTGTGCTTCACTATAGACACTGCAGACTAGTGTTGAGTTCCTACCGGAAACCAAAATATTTTAGAAATGCAGACATGTTGCCATTCACTCGTCAGTAATTTACTGTATACTGCACTTTAAAATAAATCATTGACTATTATTCTTACTGTAAGCATATGATCAAATATAATAGTGTATAAGAATCTTATTTAGTAAATGCAGGGATCATGATCCTTGGGATATCAAATATTTCATTGCACTTTAAAGAAATACACCCCAGGTATCTTCTTTGTTTTCCTATCTTTGATATATGTTTGAGGATTAATTAAGATTTTATCTTTTTTAAATCTACTAGGAAAACATTCTATTTCTTCCTGGTTGGTCATTTTCAAAGACTAAAGGCAATTAGGCGATTCATTTTTTTCTAATGAGTTGAGTCTGTTTAATTTATATAAATGAAAATCCATAGCAAATTTTAGTTCTCAAAGGTTTTCATGAAGTGTTTTTAGTGTATAGATTTCTAGATGATTTTGTTTGTTTCAGAATACCTCTTCCCTTCTAGAAGAGCCACATGTAGATGTGAGTGAGAGAGTTCAATGAAAGAAATAAAAATATTAACTACCCAGAGCTGCCTGAAATTCTAACAGTGGCACTAAATGTGTGGGACACTGGTGTAGGCATGCAAGACGCATCAATACTTATTATGAGATGTGTGTATTGATTGAGCTATAAAAATCATTCAGAGTAATATATTCCATCCCAATAATAGAACTCCATTCAAAAGAATACCAATGTAGCCACAACGAAAATTGAAAGAGATGATTTTAATTTATTAAATTACTCTATGTAGCCACAAGATACTGAGCAAAGCGAGAAAAAGTTAACATAAGTCCATGATAATGCTGTGTTGCTGTTCGAAAGGACCAGAGGCATATTAGCCAGCAGAACTAAGAGGTGGCTGATTCCTAGGGGCTGGCCCCACATTCCTTCATGGACTGGTGCCCTTTTGAACAAGCATTTGGTGGTCCTGAAGCAGAACTCTGAGGCCACGTCTTTTCCCATCCTGTCCCTTTGCCACATCACCTCTTCCACAAGACCTTCCCTGGTCGCCCCCAAACAGTTGTTTCTCTTCACTCTAAGCTCCTATGTCTGTAGGTGGATTTGGGCATAAAGGGAGGTGACAGCGATGAAGTTCACATTTAAGAAAACTCTAATGGGGCCTACTTACTCAAAAATCCTCAACTAGCTGGAAGCCCTCCCTACATTCTGCTTAAACAGAAGACAAATCACGTATATCTCACAGCACATTCAGGGAGGACATGGGGTCAGTTCGCACATTTTTAAATGACTTTAAGAGTCTGTATTGCTATTAATAAATTCATCTCAGCTTTTTCAATTCTCTATATCTTTAATTAATAGTGCAAATTTATATTCAAATTGGAAACCCTGCTTGGGATATTATAAAGATATCTATTATTAAAGAAACATATAATTATCTTCATAATACCATAATTATGAAGACATGAAAGTAAACAGAAAATGTTTTAAATATAAATTAAAACAGATTTTATGCAACATCAGCCAAAAAATATTAATTCCCTTACATAGCTCCATCTCATTATTTTGATTAATCGGGGTATGTTGGGTTGAAAGGTGGCCCCTCAAAATACATATCCACCAGGAACCTGTAAATGTGACCTTATTTGGCAAATGGAATCTTTGTAGATATAATTAAGTTAAGGATCTTGAAATGAGATCATTCATCCTCAAGATTATCCCAGTAGGCTCTAAATCTAATGACAAGTACCCTTATATGAAGAGGAAATGACACAGAGACAGAGAAGTCCAGCTACAAGCTCACAAGCCCTGGAGCCACCAAAAGCTGGAAGAATCAAGAAAATATCCTCCCCTACAGTCTTCAGAGGGAGCATGGCCCTGCTGACAACTTGATTTCATACTTCTGTCCTCCAGAATTGGGAGAGAATCAATTTCTGTCATGTTAAGCCATCAAGTTTGTAGTAATTTGCTATAGCAGTCTGAGGAAACTAATACATGGAGTTTTACTATATTCGATAAAATGCCATCCAATAAATGTAAATAAAATATAATTAAAGGTGAAGATTCTTCAGTAAGTCATTCAATAGCACTTATTAAGTGCTACAATGTACCACACGCTTGTAAGACTCTGGAGATACAGACAATATTTTAAAGATACTACACTATAAGACCCTCATAGACCTTACAGTGAAATCTGAAAAGACATTTCTTTGCTCAGTCTTTATAGAAAAGAGGAAAAAATATATATATCCATATATATATACACACATACATATATATATATATACACACACACACACACATATATATGTATATATCAGAGATTTTAAAGAGAAGAATATTAACTGGGGTGGCAAAGTGGAATTCTTTCGATATAAAAGTTATTAAGGCAATTTTAATGCTCGGAAAATGTATTGTTACTAAAGAACTGTAAAAAGGCTTAAAGATGTTCAATTCAAACTTAGTTTATCAGTACCCAAAGCATATAAGTGTTTTCTACATCACCTGCTAATTACAAAGGAAAGAGCAGCATAGCATGTGGAAACCCCCAACAAGGCTTGAACCCTTTCCCAGGTAACCTGGTGAGGATCTTTTCCTCTATCCTATTCAAAGAATTAAGAAGTTAAAGTGGCTTCGAGTCTTCTGTTGTTTTTCTACATTTTCCAGATGATATTTTCCATTATGATGTGTCATCCCATGTTGTATCAATCACATTACAATATGTCACTTAATGTAACATAAGGCAATATGATTGACACAATCTACTCGGGCTTGTCACAACATTGCATATCAACCAAGACATTTTTATGGGTTTTGTAAAAAAAAAAAAAAAAAAGACAACATGTTTCACTGAATATTGCATCCAAGGTGTAGAGGAGGAAAAGAAAGACTCCTTTGAAGATTTGTGCAATATTCCTGTTGAAGGCACTGATAAACATCTGCTAAGTAAATGGAGTCAAATGTCTTCCCTATACCCACATCCAATGACCGTGATAAACTACTGCCAGTCTGTCTCAGGTTCATGGTCAACTCTTATTGCTCCCTGTTCCTGCTTGCCACATTTAATCCAAGACACCTTATAAGATCACCTTTAAAAGAGGGAAGAGAACTATTAAATGGAAAGCCAACATCTGAGCCAAAGGAGGTTGTAAAAGCAGGCAGGCCTTCACAGCAGATTGGAAATGCTCTAGGAGCCATCACTGGTGCAAATGTGGTTGCAGGTAACAACTCAATACAGAAAAAGGGGGTTTATTCTAAGGATATGGGGATTTCTCAAGAAACAGAGGGCTGGAATAGAACTAGACCTTAGGAAGGGACTAGAAGCAGTGATTATCAGTATCTCTTCTCACCTCTCTCTCTGCCTCTCTAGCCCACCTGCTTTCTTCTGCCCACTCTGCTGCTGCTCTATCCTTTGGTAGAATTCACCCTATAACAACCAACTTGACCAGTTAGAGTCCCAACCACACAGGAGATGTTAGTGCATAGTAGTTGATTTCCTCTGTGTGATGTTTTCCCCTTCCTAACAGTGCTCCAGTTCCCCGGCGATGCAGTGCATGAGGGTGACCCCCACCAGGGATCGACCTTACCTCTAGCTGCAGAGGGAAACTCAAATTTGCTTCAATCAACCAGTGGATGTCATTACTCTGGCCAGTGATTTGTTCAGGGAAAGGCACATGGCCTCAATAGATCCGGTTAGATTAAACCCAGGGAAGATTAGCCTAGAATGCTGGGACACAAACTTACTCTTCTCCCCTGGACCTCTCTGAGTGCAAATGCGAGTTGGGGCTGCTGAGGGGAGACCACCATGAGGGGAGCCAGCTTGAGGGTTGAGCCAACTCAGAAGAAGGGAAGCCTAAAGTTGGATCCTGGTGATGTTATTTGGGTCCTCGATCAAATCACTCCTGTAGCCTCAGTCTCTCCTAGAGAAGTTTGGGTACATGAGTCAACAAAATCCCCTTATGCTTAAGACAGTTTGAGTCAAGTTTTCTGTTCCTTGCCACCAAAGGAATCCCAACTTAAATGAGAGATCAACTTACTATCTTCAGGAAAATCTCCAGCCCACCTACCTTGAACCAGCCAGTCTAATCAGCCATGGCAAGGGTTCAAACACAGTTGCTAGGTGCCAAAGCATTAGCTTTGGGTAGAACAATGGTTCTCAGAAAGGGGGTAGAGTGTCATTTTGAATAAAATCTATTATCAGTGAAGATACCCATTTGCCGTAAGTCTGGATACATAGCCCTCTGTGTTTTGGTTCTTTTCATTTTTAAGTGGCTTGGTCACATCTCTACCCATCAGGTCCTCCCTGGTATGCCAATACTCACTCTAAATAGGGTTTCATACTTCACAAATAAGCTCTAAGAAAACTACTTTACATCCAGATAGCTTTTTTACGTTTTTCAAAATTCTTTTCCTCTCGTATTGCTGTCTGTGCCTAGAGGAAAACAAGGAAAGATTTTTTTGATTCTTGCATTTTTGCAATTCTTTTATTATTATTATTATTAGTTTCAGGTGTACAAAACCATGTAATAGTTAGACATTTACACCTCTCACAAGGTGATAACCCCTTCCTCCAATCTACTACCCCTCTGACATCGTATATAACTGTTACCGGTCCACTGACTCTATTCCCTATGCTGTACTCCACATCCTGTGACTATATATATATATATATATATATATATATATATATATACACATATATATAAAATTATAGTTGACATTCATTATTATTAGCTTCAGCTTCAGGTGTACAGTGCAGTGATCAGGCACCTGCACCGTCCATCAAGTGGTCACCTTTTATAGGGTATCCCTGTTTGTAATTCTTCATCTCCCCCTCTTGTGTCCCTCCTCAGGTTTCTATGGAAAGACATCCTCTTTCAGGGCTGGTCCTGTGGCTCCTCGCCTGCTGCTGAGGGTGGAAGCAGCTCAGCCTTTCTGGCCTTTGGATGAATCTGTGATATGACGTAACGGGAGGCTTAAAGCTGCTCGTACCCTTTGTTGAAAGACCTCCTCTCGAACGTGAAGCAAAAATCAGGGCCATGCATAAAGAGTTATGCCTACTGTTATTATTCAAGTGTTTTGCTTTTAAAAAATAATGATTAAACGTTGGAAACAATTAAATGTTAAAAACATTAACCTTGTTAAATAAAATATGATTTATCTACGTGACAAGATTCTATTAAGCAATTAAAAATCTGTTTATGAAGACTATTTCAGGAAATGGAAAAATGCTTGTGAAATACTGTGAAGTAAAAAAAGCTGGTACCAAAATGTAGATACATGATGGTCATAAATTCCACACTACTCACACACTACAGACTGGAAGAAAACAAGAATTAACTGTGGTTACTTCCAGATTCTCAAGGTAGTGAATTATAAATAGATTTTATTTTCTTTTTTATACATTATTTTACTTTTTCCAAATTTGTCCATATTTCTTGAATAAATATCACATAATTAGGGAGTGGAGGTTATAAAGAACTCATTCCGTTTTTGTAGATGTGGAATATATTTAATTCTTTGAATTTTAGTTTTAGAGACAGTAAAAGCAGGTTGACATGAAATAGTTTTGAGACAAAGGAAATGTGCCATATCTAAATCATACTGAAGAAAATGCAATAGAATAACTCTTAAAAATAACAACAAAAATGGGCATTACCTGCTGAAGTAAGGAACGGGTATTTTAGTTCAATGTATTTCCTAGTTGAAGAATTTTGTTTCTACTACAAGAACAAAGTGTTCACTTTAATGTCTACCTCTGAAACGCCTCCAAATCAAAGGTCAGAACGACTTCCTCTGTATGTGGCAGCTGTATGATTTATACCTCTGATTACATTTTTGTCTCCTATAATATGCTAAAATGAGCTAAGTCAGAGATTCTGCTTTCACTCAGTTTTCTTGTTTTTGTGGCTTGGAGTCAAATTATTCATATCGCTTTAATGCAGTTTTGTTTAGCTTAATTATATACTGAAAGCCTGGCACACGTAATTAATCAATGTATCGCTAGGGACTGTGGAGCAACCCCTATCTGTTGGCAATTTTATTATAAAATACTGGATGTAAGGGGAAGGAAGATAGGAACAGATGAGAGAGAAAAACCATGCCATCTTTTCCTCAGACGAGTGTTATCAAAGTGGTCATGTGTGTTGAGAGAAATCAATTTAGTTTTACAGATATGTCCTCACTTCTGGAAAATCCAAAATATATCTTCTACTGTTCTTTTGCCTGCCAGGCTGACACACCAACAAGACCTACTTCACGTATTTTTTTACTTCACCTCATACAGATAAAAAGATACATTGTTCTGCAGGTCACAGAGGAATCCTGGGCACAACCAGCGTGATTATAACATTCAGGGCTTTCGCAAAGCCTTCACCTTCGCCCCCATATTCAATCGTTACGCTTACACCTGCTCCCTTACTTCATAGGAAAAAGTGGGGGAGAGAAATGGTACTCCAAATTATTTTTTCCCAATGAAGCCCTTTTATTTTCGTTTCCTTAGACTTCATGACTCTTAAAGAAGTCTATTTCTAAAAAGTATGAAAATTGCTTTAAAAATCATTTGCTTCAACAACATACATTGCCATGAGGAGCCGATACGTAGACGTTAGCAAATCTAGTCTCCTTCTGAGCACCCGTTTTAATGACAGAGTTCATTTGTCCATCATTTGACTGCCTTTGCTGAGCCCCTGCTGGGCTGGGCTCTAAGTTTCATTATATACATGATGACAATCATTTTTCCTATCCTCTAGGAGCTTATAGGCAAGTGGTAGAATAGCCACATAAACCCAGGGTCACATGTAGTGTAATAAGTCCTCTCTCCGAGGTGGGCACGGGGCCCCCAGCCTCCCAGAGGTCCAGGAAGGCTTCCCTGAGGAGGTGATACTAGATAGCATTTTGAAAGACAGCTCCAAGGCAGCCAGGTAGTAAAATGGAGGCTTTTCATTCCCTGCTTCCTCAGTGCTTCTCACAGCACTGTTTACTTCATTCTGGAAATGAGAATACTGAGGAACGAAGAAGTTAAAGGACTTGAGCAGTGTCCTACACCCAGAAGAGTAAAACGTCTGGCTGCAAACCAGGCATCCTACAGATGAAACTTTGCTCTTCCCACCAAGGCAAAACAAAGAACCTATCGTTTGCTAGGGTGTATAATGCCCATACAAAGGCACTTCACAGAAAGTGCATTATTTGTAAATAAAGATCTTTAGTACCTCCCAGAGATATCTGGGAGCTAATAAATTGCTCATGCAAGCACTTTCTTCAGCCAAAACCAATGTAGCACACATTAAATACCTGGCCCAAGATGACGACAATGGGGAAACTGGGGATCCCAACACACATGTTCTTTTCCTTCCCCTGAAACGCTGATCATTCTATCAGGGGCTCCTGGGAACTGACCTGGTTGTTTCTCCATTTTACATAACCCCAACTTTGCACCTCAAACAAAGTCCCTTTTCTCTTCTATTTAATTGTTATGGTCATTGCCACTGTTGAGTGAAAAATAAAATATTTCTGTGCTGACATGTCACTCTATTTTGTTCTATTTATTAAAAGAGAGAGAGTAGAACCGAAACCAGCAGAAAATAAGCTTGTTTGATGAAAGGCAACAGAATTATAAAAGTGGTCAAATTCCACAGAATCCAACCAAATATGAAGAAACTGAGATCAGAATATGCTTCTAACAAATACCCCTGGTTTCAAAAGTGGCTGTTGCTGGGATGAGTCACTGCCCTACCAAGTGCCAGATACATTTCAGCAACTTCAAGAAATAAAGACAGGAGCACTTAACTAGAGTGCCTAGATTTGATCACCTTGGTGGTGGTGATTCCTTGTCATTACTGAGCTGGATTTAGAAGGTGAACTCTCCACCGAAAATGGAGAGTGCCCAGCAGAATGGGTGGTCCCTATGCTCTCAGCCGCAAATAGTGAATGGCTGAAGTCCATTTCTGAGCTCTCCGTAGGTCAAAAATAATCCAATGTTGACCTCATCTTATCCCACCCTTCAGGTGGGATAACTGTTGCTTTGGTTGTTGTTTGTGTCAAGTTTACTTTAAAAAAAATTTAAGCATGTGTAATTGAGTCAAAACTGTCCTTTGAACATAAGCAGTTAGAAATGAAAATGAAGATCTCTTGTTTATTTGTCTTATCAAACAGTTTGCATTTGCAAAAGAAAGCACCTGGGAGGGTTATTTACCAGCATATACCTTGGAGAACCAAGCTCTTCCATAAGACACTATGAATACATTGCCATGTAAACCAACAAAAAGACACTTTCCCCTATCATGGCCTTGGTGATATCATTCATGGTTCTTGCTCTATACCAAGACACTGTTTACTTCTACTGGGCCAAAGAATCCCCCTGAGAAAAGATGATCCTGTGTCTTTAGCCAAAGACAAGTTTGTATCCTTAGGCTTATTGGGCATCGTTTGTGTAATATGTTGATGTTTTGCATCCCTACCATTTCTCTAAGAGTTGACACGAAGCTGAAGATCAGAAAAAAATGGACTATCCCTCATTAGCCCTATCCATCCCAGAATAAACCCGTACATGAATAAAGAAGAGAGAACAAGAGCAGAAAGATATTTGGAGTTATGATGGGGGGGGAATGGGTGTGCACAGGCATGCGCACGCTTGCACACGCTCACTCCCTTATGCATGTGTTGATCGCTACCCCTGTCCGAGGCAAAGATAAAACACGATCCTCATTCATTTACAGTTAATCTCAAAGGTTAATTTTGTTGCCTCTGCGCTGTAAACAAAGAAGATATTTCTTTACGGGCACGGGGCCTTTTGCCATGAAGGAAACAGAAGAAAGTCAGTGCGTCCTGAGGATTAAGGAGAGGTCGGAAGATCCGAAGAACCTGGTGCTGACAGACCTGCTTATTAAAAAGCGTACTCTGGTGGCCGGGCTGTGGCTGACGGCCTGACACAGCCGGACTTCAGAAGGCAGCGCACAATCAGTGGACTGTGCTGCTCTGGGGACAGCGGGCACGGGGGAGCCTTTTCTAATTTGTCAAAGTTGTATCTAATTCCACAGAACAAAGTTCGCAAAGAGAGATGAGCAGAATCCACAATTATTGCTCAGTCACCAAGCCCTTGATGGAGTGATAGGAGCTGCGCACAGCTAGGGTTTTGTAAAGTAACTTGACCCTGCCCGTCGGCTTTGGGTAATTCCGCCTTGTGGGCATAACAGTTTCCCTTGTTTTTTGTTTAATAGGATTATTTCTCAGAATATTAAAAAGATAACATCAACATCTTTCAGTGGCCCCATAAACTATTTCTGGAAATATAAAAAGAATGGTTCAGGTCGTTTTCTTACTCCTGATACGACTTTTGTTCTCTCATAAGCTACAAAGAAAGGAATGCGGTTTTGTGAGGGGTGTGCCTGGAGCAAACAGAGCAGAATGCTAAGTTCTCTAGACAGGCAATATCATTTCAACTCACATCGCCCACTGAAACTACCGCTTGCCTATTTGGAAAACAGGACCAACTTTCAAATGGGAGCTCAGAAGTCCCAACTCTGAAAATGTAGGAGTGGTTAAGGGGGGAAAGCATAGACATGTTAGTTTCCACGTGTCTGGAAAGGCTCTTAAAAGAAAACACACTCCCCAGAAGAAAATGTATTGAACAATTTTCCAATGAAGTCTCTAGGGAAACATTGCCTTCTTGTTGGTAAGGAGTGGCACATCGGAGTGGAGCAGGTACAGCTCTGCCAGGAGTTGTGTTGATCCAAGTCTGCCCCCTCCAGGAGCCAGGGCGGTGGAGGCAAATGGTGGTTGGGTCCACCCAGGTCGGTGACCTCTCCACAGTAATACCTGAGGGGTTCTTGTAACTTCTTGTTTTATAATGATAACAAAAGGATGACCTGGGCAGATTGAACTCAGGCGATGGAATGCACCAGAGACCACTACTAAACAGTTCACTGGCACGTAAGATACAATTTACATGTGAGTAGAACCAGAGTCTAAATCAGGTCCAGCTACCCAGCCCTCCTCATCAGCTATTTAAAGAAACTCTGCTGGGAAGCTGTCCTAAGTCTCCATGAAGCCCCATTTTTCTTTGTTGGGTGATTCTTCATCCCATACCCAGTCTCCCTCAAACTGGTCACATTCTCTTTTACCCAATAGCAAAGACTCTCAGTTCAGACATTTAAAATTCATCAAAATTCACTACTTGTCTTGTACTGAATTTGTTATGGCTCTTCAGCTCTAGATATTGATCTCTTTATTACATAGAACCACAAAAATATAGCGATTTCAGCAAATGTGACTCTCTTCCCAAAGAGTGGACTCGGTTGTTGTTGTAAAAATTTCTTTTGCCAAATACCTATGAGAAGATTGATGTTAAAGATCATCCTAGTTTTAGGCAAGAAAAACAAAAACCTCTAGGTGGAATATGCCTGAAAGACAATTCTTTTTACATAGAAACCCTTTGCTACTTCCTGTCCTCCTCTATCAAACAAACCTTTGGATGCAAGGCTAGAGATTAAAGGAGAACCTTGCTTATTTCACACCTGAAGTTAAGCTTTGTGGAAGCAGCCTGCCACAGTGAACAGGACCTGGGATTTTAAATTAAGATCTAACGTTAAATCCTGGCTAGGGCACTTACTTCCTGTGAGACCTGGGGCCTGACTCCTACCATACCTGAGCCTCAGTTTCCTCATGTAAAATGGAGCTCAAAATAATGCTTCCTACTTTGCAGTGCTGATGTGAGAAATGAGTGAGCCAGGATGTATGAGGATACCTTGTAAAATATTCTATACATGTTAGCTACTGTTTGGTTGTTTGGCATTGTTTTATAATTATTAACTGCTTTGGCTTATTAGCAAACCCCACCTGGTTGGTCAGCCCACATAACAGTCTTGACTTATAGTTCTTTCTAAGAACGATTCCGTTTTGCTATTAAATGGTGTTAGGGTGGGACCTTCATATCCTAGTCTATTAAAACATAAGTGTTTATGTAAAAACCAACTTTGCCATTTTGATTGGATTTTTGGTCAAATAAAAAAAAATTTTTCATGAGGGTAAGGGGGATCAAATGTATGGTGATGGAAGGAGAACTGACTGGGTGGTGAACACACAATGTAATTTATAGATGATGTGATACAGAATTGTACACCTGAAATCTATGTAATTTTACTAACAATTGTCACCCCAATAAATTAAAAAAAAAATTGTAATAGTTGGTATATACCGATAACAACAACAAAAAAATTTTCAAAGCAGGTATGTAGAACAGGGCATAGGGTATGTATATATAAGAAAAACCACCCCTGTGATATTATTCTATGGTATTTACTTATATTTCTCTCCTACAACTTTCAAAAGGATTTTCAGAAAGCTTAAAATATAAGGAACAAATATCATAAAACTGAAAAATTATGACAATGAGTAAACAGAAAAATAAAAAGTGAATCTATGGTAACATAAATTTCTGCAACTGAACATAAAACTTCACACCAAGTTTATTCAGAATCAAAGCAAAATGGACAGGGTTGTGAGTGAAGTGACTTTTCTAACATAAGAAAGCCTCAGAGGGAGAAAGTAATTTCCTAACTCTAAATTCTGGAAGGAATTTTCCACAGGAGTCTTCACATGACTGATTTTGAACAACACAGTAGTCTCCATAAAAGTTTTTCTAAATATGACCACTTTTATTGGTTATCTGTCCTTGTGAAAGGGACTCTGAATTTGGAAACCCCATTTGGAAAAGGAAGCTTGTTATTTACAGTAAAAACTTGGTAATTCTTGACTCATTATATATCTTACTATAATTTATATTTTCAATAATGATGAACTTACACGATACAGGTTTTATAATAAATTTGTTTGTTGTATTATAATTAGCTAAGATATATTGAGTTCTCATTATGAGCCAGGCAAATACTAAGCCCTTTATCTGCATTGGCTCATTTAATCCTCCCAAAAATCTTACGATACAGGGATTATTATTTCACTCATCTTACACATGAGAAAATTGAGACTTACGGAGGTAAAGTATTTTGCCCAAGGCTACACAACTTGCAAGTTATTGTGGAGTTTGAACTTGAAGCCAGCTCAAGGTTATCTGCCAGACGCCCATACCACTGTGCAAACCTGCTCACACACTTTCAGATTGACTTTATAAGGACTCCAACTAACCATCAAATGAAAGCAAAAGTGTATTGGATTTGATCAGAAAAGCACGTTGCCGGCCAACACAGATTCTAATATTGTACACTGAGAATTTATTAGAAGTAAGTTTATGGAGAAAAAAAAGAGATGTTATTTCTGGTCTGCTGGTGGCCAAGACTGAACAGCCAATCAGGGCACCTTAAGAGAAGTGTGAACACTTCATTCGAAAGTTGGGTCAGAAGCCCACTGGACTTCCACTTTGCTTCCCTAGAAAGTCAAGTAGACCTCTCCCTTGCGCCATAAGGTATGAGCATTGTGTTAAGTTATCTGATCTTTGCTGCCCGATCCTTGTGCAGACGGTCTGGTTATGCCAGCAAAGCTGGCAAGCTTCAGTCTGCCTCTTTAGGCAGCTCAGTGCTATGTATTTTGTTAACCTGCAGCAAACAGGTGATGATTTAATCAACTCTCAGTTTCTTCATCTAAAAAATGAAAAATTATTATGAATGAGAAATAGATCATGGTGCTTTAAAACTTCAAAAATTATGTGATTCTATGATCCATCTTGCCCCCTGCCCGCCCCATCCACCCCTCCCCAACCAGATAATTTAACAAGGTTTACAAATTTCTTTTCCTCAAATCTAAAGAAAATATTATTTTACACAGGAACACCCTGAGGTAAACTCCCTCTCTTCTTTTGCCACCTGTTATTGAGACATTTTGGAAAAGGGATTAAGTGCAAAGGCTCTGGATACAACATACTTATAACTGTGTCTGGGCAAATTATTTAAGTGTAATGCCTCCGTTTATTCATCTGTAAAATGAAAATAATAATAAGCTCTACTTCATATGGTTGTCATGAACTTCAAATGGGATAGTAGCTACAGTGTGCTTACAGACATGCTGACAGCCTAGTAAATAAATGCGCAGTCAACAACAGCCCTCAGCGATCTGTCTCTAACTCAACTCTCCTATTCTTCTCAAGACATGAAGCTCATTGTATACATTTTCCAGTCTCCCGTCCACTGGAGCTGGGACTTATCCCAACCTGACGTACAGATCATTCCCTTCCACATCCACAGCCCACTGAGGCCTCTCTCTCCAGCCACTCCAACAGTAACTGGGAGAAAAAAAAAATGTTTTATGAGACTTCCCCAGATGTTAGGGCTTCAGATGTATGACTCCTCTGGATTTCAAGTTCACTTCTACTCCACCCCCTTCACGTACTTGCAAATACATTTGCTGTTTATATGTGTTGCAGAGCACTCACTTATTGTGGAAGATACAGATTTGCACATGGAGTTTGAGGCCAGTACAAGAGTTGAGTACTACCCTTTTTTGGTAGAATTTAGTTTCTTCATGCATTTATGAGGCCATCGGATAATTAAGTACACTAAAGTGTGAATAAAGCCATGGTGTGTGTTGTCTTGAATTAGAGAAAAAATTACAAGTTTTACCTGAACAAAGAACAAAAAGTGTTATTGTATCTATTATTTCATCATTCAAAGGTACTGGCTTTGAAACGCAGGAGTCAGTTTAGCTATTCTAACTGTCTTACCCCCGGGATCTAATCATGCTAAGTCCTATTAAACTCTTCCTTCCTAGATCTCTCTGAGATGCACTCAGAGTCTGTCATATGAGTCTCGCGTAGCATCTCTCACAGCCTGTTTCGTATTAAAGTTATTTATGCACATGCCTGTCTTCCACACTAGATCGTTTGGATTGGGGAGACCTGGAGCCTGATTTATCTTTATATCTCCAACAGCGTCGAGCACACAAGGCCTATACTACCCTGCACTCCCCATTACACACACACACACACACACACACACACACACACAGTGCTGGTTCACTCTTCCATGCTTTTTATTCCTGTTCTTTTCACCTCCAATGTCCTCACCTCCTACCCTCTTTACATGATGAAACTCTTCTTATCCTTCAAGCACCAACTCCTGTTCCCCACTCTCACTCACATACCTGCTGCAGGTGCCATTGTCTGTATGACAGCACAGTGAGTATCTCATGGGATTAGAGATCTACCATACTCTCCATCCTCCCTACCTGATTGTAAAGTCTTTGAGGGACAGAAACACATCTTCTTCATCCTTGTGTTCTCCACAGCACCTGTCACAGAGCCTGACTCAGTGGACTCTCACAAATATTTGTGAAACTGAATTCATTTGAATCCTTAGGACCAACTTCAAGAGTAAATGGTCTCTTTCAACAATTACCCTGAATTTTTCAGATAACTTGCCAGAAGAGTACGAAGGACAGTTTGCCTATCTGGATATGTCATCCTATGCCTTTGACACATGACTGCGGAGTTTAGCACAAAGCATGAATATGGATCAACAAGAAACCCGTTCCAAGAAATCTGACTCCACTGTGGGTAGCAAAGTGAGAAAAGGAGGAAAAAGACCAAACCTAAGGCTCATATAAATTCAAAAGCAGAAGCTTAAGAAATACCACAAAATGAGCCACATGTTGGTTTCCAGTAAGTAACTGGTGACTCTGCTGGGAGGAGCCCATGAGCCTGCTCCATGGCAGGGTATCAGAGGAGCGTGGATGTCCTGAGGAATATGTGTTCTGTGTTCTCATTCATGACAGGTGCCCTCCTGAAACATTGGTCTCTCTGCCCCACAGGTAGCTTCAAATCTCACTTCTAAAAGGTCTTCAAAAAGAAGGACATGCCTTGTGGCCCAAGAAGGAAAACTGTTCCCCTTGTCTCCAGAGCGTGAGATTAACCTTCATTTTAGGGAGCACCACAATTCAAAAAGTCTGCCCCAAAGACATCTGACAGCTACACAGGTGATTTTACGATACTGTACTCAAATAAAAAGAAATGGTTATGTGAAGTCTTCCAGTGGCATTTCCACCCCTTCCCTTTCTATTTCATCAGATTAAAATGATTTCAGTGTTTTTAGAGAGGGTTCCTCTTAAGAAGATGCAAATTTATACCATCTTTCTGCATTCTTAGGGTCACATGCTCTGCTTAAAATCCACACTCCGCTTCAGTTACACACACGTAATTCTTCCTGACCTAGATGGAACGGAATACTCATCGCAAATTGAGAATACGGATCAGCCTGAAAGGCAGCGAAAGAAAGCTAATGGTCTGCGTGTCATTCCCACATGCAGACTTCTCAGGGACATTTTTCTTTAATTGAGCCTTTTTTAAAGGAAAGTAAGCTGTTCTTTCATTCCTTATTACAGTCTAGGAGAGATCAGCACCTAAAGAGAGAGACTGCAATATTGAGAGACACATGTGGAAATCCCTTCCATGATGGCAATTTCCTGAACTGCTTTCAAAAGTGCCCCCACCCCTTTTTTTGGTTTAAAGAGTCCATGGAGCCCTTTTAAGATTTTATACAAAGAAACTGATCAGTTTCATAATGTTGTGATGAAATTAGAGCCCAGATTGCTTAGCTGGAATGAGTTTACACACAGTAGCTATCCTTCTCTTAGAGATGGGCTGCAATTGTCTTGCGGGGGATGGGGGTGGGGGTGGGGATCGCCTTTTCAGAGGATTTAAAAGGAGGTAGAAAGGCATGGAGTAAGGAACAGAGGCTAGAAGCTCATCTGCAATAATTCAAACGTTTGAAGAGGACATCCTGACTTCCTGATTGTGAGCTTTTTTTTATTCCCACAGTCAGGGAAGTAATTTTGGTGAGAGAACTTCTGGTTTTCTCTCCTCTTATTCAATGGGCGCTAAATACATCTGCATTCCCTCTATCCTGGAAGCTGCCAGGCTGAGGAGTCAGCACATGATGAGTCGGAGAATACCAACTTAACTCTACATTTGACAAAACCTCTCCTACTTTACCCAATCCCAGACCTTTTTTTTTGGCCTGATGGCAAATAAATCCCACATCAGTTCTCTGGTCACAGGAAATCAAGTACAAGTGGAAGTAGCCAAGGGACTTTTCTGCATTCAGAGGCTGAGTCTCCTTACCCACAACTGCCTCCTTGGTAAGGAAAAGAGGCACATTTTATTTTGGTGACTGTCACCGATTCCCGTGGCGTAGAAGTCACCAGCATTAAGTGGCTCTGCTTATCTGTGGGGAATTTTCTTCCCAGTTCATGAATGAAAAGAGGAACTTCTGCTAAAAATGGTGATATGTTTTGTGTTTATTTGTTTGTTCTGGTTTTTTAGATTCCACATATAAGTGCAACCATGTGGTAATTGTCCTTTTCTGTCTGACCTATTTCATTTAGCATAATACCCTCTAGGTCCATCCAGGCTGTCACAAAACAAAAATAAAAACAGACTCATAGAAACAGAGACCAAAGGGATGGTTACCAGAAAAGAGAGGGTGGGAGGATGGGAGATAAAAGTGAAGGGAAATATAGTCAATAACATTGTGATAAGTTTGCACGTTGACAGATAATTACTAGAAATAGTGGGGTGATCACATTGTAAGGTATAAAAATGTCAAATCACTATCTTGTACACCTGAAATGAAGATAGCTAACATAACATTGTATACCAACCATACTTAAATTAAAAAATAAATAATACCGCTAAAAACTTATGGTAATATATGCATTAGTCATTGAGATTTTCAAGATAGTCATGAAGTCATGGCCACACATGACCTTTATGGGCCACGTGGGTACACTGGCCTTTGTAGCCCCTTACTTCATAAACAAAAAAATATTAAAAATTATATTTGCAACATCATTGTTATAAAAATACATCTATTGCCATTATATATTAAAGCTTTTTTTCAATCTAAAAATTTACTTTTATTCTTCTGATTTAATGAAAGAAATTAAGATTTTTTGTGGGCCCCTAGAAGCATTGTGGGCCATAAGCCTTGGGTAAGTTGTCTACTAGGTAAGTTGGCTCTGATAGGAAATACTTTTCACCACTTGGATGGTCCCGATTCTCAAATTTCATCACTGGAGTTGGCTAAGTGGGGCCTCAGTCTTTTTCAGTAAAGATGACAGGACTTGGACTTCCTAACCTGCATTATCTTGTTGACTCTTCCCCTAACACAGTGGAGTAAACATTATTGTTCCTATTTTCCACAGACCCAGATTCTAAGTGATTGGTACAAATGACCTCATTTGGTAATTGACGGTGCTTTTTGGGAAAGGCGAGGGAATAAGAACAAAGAATTACCTGCTACTCTGTATTAGATGTGTCACAAATAGACCACCATTAGATTCCTAGCAGCCCTATGGGGTGATATCTGAATCACCAATCCAAGCTGGCCAGCCAATGGCGAGCTTGGCCAGGAGTGGAGGCATAGGTGTCACTAGCAAAGTTGAGAAAAACCTAATGACAAAACTAAGTCCAAAGGGTAGGAGCAAGTCTCAAAACAAGAGACAGAGTCAAGGGCATCCAGACAGATAGAAAATGGAGTGAAATAGGAGCCTGGGGTCAATGAGAAAGGTGGTGACCTGTTGCTGCAAACAGGCCAACGTGGCCCCAGGACCCACTTGTCATAAAAGGTGTAAAGGGGAAGCTAGATAATACCATCCCCATTTTGCAGCTGAAGAAACTGAGCCACAAAATGCTTAGGTAGTCGCAGGTCACACAGCTAAGATGTGGCAAAATTACATTTGACCCCTAATGCCATGTTCACTCACAGAACAGTCATCTATATAGAGGCCAAGTCTCCATTCTGAGCTTTGTCAATGGCCTTCTAAAAAGATATGGCATTCTTGGACATTTTTATCCCAAGCAAGCCATTACTTGAAAACTTGCCAAGTTGGTCCTTCACTAACTCGAATGAATGTCCATATCCCCAATGAAATACTTGTGGATCACAATCATAAAGAAAGCATATAATAGCAGAGCCCTTGCCAACATTCTACGCTCAATGAATACACAGAAGCTATGGAGAAAGGCACATTTTCCCTGTTACATCTTTTCAAAGAAAAACTTAGGAGAAAATGGAGTCCTAAAATAAAGAGGCAGAGAAACCTGACTATTCAGTGTGTAGTAAAGAGAAAAAAGGGCCCTAGGGCATTTTAAGTCATCTATGTATTATGTGTTTGACATTTTCCAATCAATGGAAGCCCTCAGGGTCCCCATTTCTGTTGAAGAAACTAGCTCTAATACTGGCTGGAGGGAAACTACCTGAATGAGACTCCATTTCAGCTGCCTCCCTCCAGCCAGCTTTTCCGAATCCTTGTGGCCAGCCACCTGCTCACAGCACAGAAGGGAGAGGGTTGCGAGGGTGGTGATTAGGATGGGCTAGCCAGAGAAGGTGGCCATGCAGAGCAATAGCACAAAAATTAAATATACCAAGTCTCTTCTATTTCTGCCAACAACTAATTTTAGGGAATGAAATCCAGTTCATTGGGTTTGTTTCCTAAAAAAATGAATTTTTTAATAGAATTTTAAAAATGCATTTCACCAAAATCTGTATCTGTGCTGTACCTACCTCTTTTATGCGGTTTTCCTAAGGATCACTCACATCCCTGAGGCTCCTTCCATTCAAGCTTCATAGCCATCCAGGAATGGATCACCTGATTAATTCCATCATTTAATTGCAAACCCAAGCAGAGAGGCCTTTTATCAAATGTCTCCACGCGCTAAGTCAGATAACATGCTAAGTGATCGAGCTTCATCGCTTGAGAGCTATGCCACATCTTAAATGCACAAACATATTTTTCACAAATCAAACAAATTCCTGGAGCCTGGTAAGAATTTTTCCTGAGAGCCAAAAGAGAACAGAGAGCCATGTTTTCAACTGTTTTCAGGAGAGATGGGTTCTAGCCTGTGTGTCAGGGCTCCTTGTTGAATGCAGTCTCGGTAGGAAGCCAGGAGGAGGATGGTACACTGCCATTAAATGCTAATTATGAGACTCTGAGAGCACCCTCCCAGAAGACCCCACAAGACTTTGAGAAGTTAGTTCTGGCTTTGGTCCCATGTCTCAACGCAGGGTAGAACCTGCATGGTCCTGCAAACCAGACTTTACAGCTCCCCTGAAATCTGATGTTCATTTACTGAAGCATTTATTATACATCTGCTAGCATATGTACATCTCAGCTTTGGCATTTGATCACAAATACAGGCTGGGAACGTTTAATGCACTAACATCCACATAAAACAGTGAGGAGTCCACCACCAAGAAGATCTACGTAGAGTCTTCTCAAGGCAGTTGGCCCACAGATGCTCAGCATGACTGATGCCGTGTTTACTTGATGTTCAAGTTGGGGTCCAAATTCGAACAGGCCGTCCAATGCCACATTAACTTTTCATAAGGAAAGCTTGTGTGTGTATGTATCTGCACTCATGAATTTGGGGGCATTGAGGGGGAATTGAAGTCACAGTTGACAACACGTGAAACCTTTAGATGTGTCACAGCTGCTCCAACTGGCATTTGTCCCCTGAGCAAGGAATTCTAGAACATCACATTTTTAAGGAGTCCATTTTCACAGTGCACTTTGGTGTCTCAGAATGCTCTCTTGGAGAGCAAAGTCAATCCTAGGTCACCATTTCAGTGTAGTTTCCTTTGTACTAAATCCTACTTTCAAGAAAATTCTTGCCATAGTTCACTGGTGTTTAACCTATCATATAATATCCAGGTTTACTGTGTTAGAAGAAGCAGAACAGTATTAAGCTTTTCCCACAAGCCTGTGATTGCATTTGACCTAGTAACCTGTATTAGATTAACATTTATTCTACAACTGCACAGCAAGCCCTGCACCTTGGCGAGCTGCAGTTTATAGAAGACACTAACCATTTTTACAAGTGGAGCAGGAAAAGGGAATTGAATCTGAGGGAGTAATTCCAAGCAAGTATGTGGCTGCAGCAGTTAAATTGTTTATACGAGGAGTAGGGGAATTACTTCTGACTGACCTCTCTTTTTATCTGCTTAAAAGACAAAGTGCAGGTCTCCATCGCTGGGGCAAACTCTGGGGAGCAGAGCTTTCAAATGTATGGGAGCCATAGGGCTCGCCAACCCACCAATAAGGGGCAGCTTCAAAGGCAAAGCAGAGCAGGAATGTAAACAGAGTTGAGTCCCTGGACTTAGGACATTTTAACAGTAGCCAGTGTTCACATGTTCTCTCCCCCCCAGCGCCCCTTCTCCCCCATCCTGCAGGCCCTCCAGGTCAGATGGGACAGAGTGAAACACAAGTTCAGAATGAGAACAGGCTTGCCCATCACAGATATTTTGATGGAATAGCCTCTTGATTTTCCTTGGCCGCAGCTTAGTGTGCGGTGGATTCATGAAGGAACAAGTTAGGCTTGGAAGGGGGCTGAGAGTGTCAACAAGGGATTGGTAGAGGCATTTGTTTGGGATCCCTTTTCCCCCCCAAAAAAGGCTGAATCCATGAGGAAGGAATTACCAAGAAATCAAAATCAGAACTGTCTCAGCATCCACCCAACATAACAATGGGACGAGGTCACCCCACATTATACATCATGTAATGAAATCCAATTTCTTTTTACAATGAACGCTGGATTCACCAACAAGTCCATGGTGATGGCTGGGGAGTGTCCCCCCTGATGGAGTCTGAGGGGAAGCCGTATCTAAACGATGGGCACCTCTAAGAAAGTCCAATTGTTCTTTGAATGAAGAAAGAACGCAGCAATAAAAGAGAAAGAGCAATGTCCTTACACTTGAAAATTACACAAAAAGAGTGCTAATGTATTCTTCATAATATCCCCTCCCATGGTAAAAGATGATATTTCCCCATTCCAGCATGTCTTTGTCTACTTAACTTGGTAACTTTGTCTTAGTTTGCAATGGAATCCTTCAGAAGGTTCTGAGCATTCATTTATCCTCATTAAAATGGCCTTAATAAAAGAGTTTATTAATAATACAATTACCTAGCCTCTTGCCCAAACATTGAACCAGAGTCAGCTAGATTGAGGCACCACTTTCTATATTTTTAACTATGCCCCCAGGTAATTCTGATAAACATTCTCAGCTGAGGGCCAGTGTTCTAGAACCCATCACAGGTAAAAGCTTCCAAATGAGGGTCTGTTAAAGAAATGCCAACTAGAGCTCAGTCACAGCAAAAGCTGACCCTGTGCTATTTAGAAATCAGCTCAATTAAAGGTTGATGAAACATTCGCTCCTACACCACAATCAATAGGTCCTATTCTGCAGCTGTCAATGTCATGCGGTAACTTGGCTCTGGGCTGCCAACCCTCCAAGATTTTCCTTCCCATTGTCTGGAGATGTGTGTAAAGTTGTCACTGCTTGGGACATCTGTCCTCCCCGATTTGGGATTTGGCAGGACTTTTTAAGCTACTTTATTCAGAACAACAAAAAGTGAATTCTAAATTTTTTATAAGGAGCGTGAATACCTTCTAGCTAAACATCCCAGCAGAGGTGGCTGTTTTGTTTTCTTTCTCTTTGAGGGTCAAGGAAGGAGTAGGCACAAGTAAGGGGAGTTTCAAGGCAGGTGAGAAAGGAGAAATAAATAAGGTGCACCTGGGAATTTCAAAAAGCAGTAATGAATGACTTCTGAGGCTGGGATAAGAATGGAATCTGCCCTGGGGATGCCACCTACAGACAGGCCTGAACACAGAGAGAAAACTGTTCAGCCACAGCAATGCCTGTCAATAAGATGAGCACTGGGATGAAAAATCAGTGTGTGCAAATGTTCTGCTTTTAAGCCCCTTGACTCAAGTAGGCAAAAGGGGAAGATTCCAGACAGCCAAAGGAGACAGCTAAATGTAAAGGGTGTAATGTGATCCCCATTCTTTGCCTCACCTGCCGCTACAAAAGCCTTATTCTCCCGCCTGAGGTGTTCAGAACAAGAGAATGAGACAAAAGAAGGTGCTTCTTAGGGACAGGTAATCCTGCAGCCCACAGGCTATGGGAGTGCTTTCACCCAAATTCACCTTAATCCCAGGCACTTCAATTCTATAGGTAACCTCACTCCTGCCACCTAACCCTTTGGGGGAAAAAAAATGGGAGGATTTAAAACTGTGAACATTGACAGTAGAAACAGAAACTTCTTTGACATAAATCTCTAAGGTTGTGTTATTTCAAAGACACATGTGTGCCAAAAAAAGGTAAATATGGTAAATGCCCGTCCATGTCTGTATAGATATACTCACTCTTCTATCCAGATATACCATATTTACACAGTTACAAAGTAGGTAAGTGTTAATGGTGGTATGGCAATGAAGAGCAGAGAGTCTCAGAATTCAAACTGAGAAAGACTTTTTACAGACTATCCAACCCCACCCCTTCACCTTACTGATGAGGAAATTGAGCCAAATAAAAATAGGAAGTAACTTGCCCAAGGCCACACCCCACCTCCTGGGAACTGAATCTGGGCTCGAACCCCCTCTCTTTTCTCCCTGTCTGGTGTTCTTCCCACGGAACCACTAGGACTCCATTAGGAAAAGGGATGGAAAACATGGCCTCTAATGTCACACTGTCAGTATTAGGGGGAGTCATAAAGCATCGAGAGACCCCTCTCTATATGTTGTGTGGAATTTCAAGTTGTCTGCTGTGGATAATGTGTCCATTTAGCCAGAATCTCTAGTATTAATTACCTCTGTGAGATACAATATGGCATCACGCACCTTTGGAATCTGTACCCTTCATTAACCGTTTCCCCATTAACCTTGACTGGAATCACATTCCCATTCTAACCAGTAAAATGTGTTCTATTTGTAAGCACTCCCATTTTCTCTTTGAAACCATTCTCATGTTCTTATTTCATTGTAAATGATCCTACTTGCAATAAAGTGCCATTGAACGTATTTACTATTTGCTGCTTAATTTTGTCCTCTTGGAAGGAGACCGATGTCAGCTCCAACAGTAGTTAATATACCTTTGAGCACACACTGTGACCTTTCTCCTGCTCATGCCTGACTTCATTCTCAGATCTCATTAAACTGCAGAAATTATCTTCCGAAAGAGCAAAACCAGAAACGGTCAGGTTTTGTGCTCAGCTATAGAGAAGAATTTGATTTAAATAGCACGCATGTAGAAAATAAAAGAGAGGATGAAACTTAGAGCTAAAATGGCCTGTTCTCTCTACAAACTAGGCAGTATTACATATACTCACTTGGAGATGGAGAGGAGTTGAATGATTTTGTGTACCTGACTGTCCTCCCTCATGTGTTACAATAAGGAATTGATGGATGGTATGAGGTAGGAATGAACCTTTGGGATTTATCAAACCACTAAGAGAGCCCTGAGGGAGTACGACAGGGGAAAGAAATTTTTTTTTTTTTTTTTTTGATGAGTAGAAGAAGAAGGTTA
Source organism: Rhinolophus ferrumequinum (assembly GCF_004115265.2). NCBI lineage: Eukaryota > Metazoa > Chordata > Mammalia > Chiroptera > Rhinolophidae > Rhinolophus > Rhinolophus ferrumequinum. Next base: position 22,686,286 of record NC_046296.1, on the reverse strand, counting down.
GTGTTTGGAAAAGATCAAGGAATGGAGTCAGCTCTCAAGAAAATCAGATCTGGGTAAGACATTGCAGAGATTCTGAGTCATATGTGGTTCCCCAAACACTAATAGTGAGGAAAAGTAACCCTAAAAGCAAATAATAAAAACCAAAGATGGACATGGGGTGGGAGAAGGGGGTGGACCAAAGAGAAATGTACATGGAGGCAACCTCACCCCTGGACATTGACCCTGTGTTAAGGGGAGAGAGTAGGGAGAGAGATTTGGCCCAGAGTAACCAAAACACCAAAGCTCTTTCAAGCTCCACCACCTTCCCTGTTTTAGTCTCTGACTTACTGAATTTTTTCCATCACGACGCCTGCTACCATTCCCAATAACTTCTACGTAGGTGGTTCTTCTAAGCCTCTGGCCTCTTCAGTTCCTTAATTTCTGACTGCTGTGGAACATTTTCCTCAATCCACCTCAGCCAACCACTCCTGTACTCAGACCCTAGGCTAGTGGTTCTCAACACTGGCCCCACATCTGAATTATTTGAGAAAGTTTTTTAAAATTACAATTTCCAGGGCAGATATATAGGCAGGACTGAGAACCAATCACCTGGATGTTGTTATCAATAATTGCATCAGTCATAAATGTTCTATTCTAAGCACTCTCCCCTCTGAGAACAGTCCCGAGTTTTCAGTTCACTCATTTTAGTACCCCAACTCCAAAATTTCCCTGACCCCATTGTGACTTTCCAACAACAGACTCCACCACTTTTTTGGTCTATCCACACTGCTCGTGCTCGCATTTCTCTCTTTATTCATCTCAGAGTCCTTTTTCCATCATCGTCTTTCCTTTGCGACACCCACAAATGCCATGTTCCTTTCTCCTCCTGTGAGGCTTGCCTGACCACACCTCAAACAAGGTTTGCGTCAGTCAAGGACTTACCTAGAAATTAATGAAACAAAGGGAGAGGTGAATTGATGAAGAGAGGTTAATAAAGGGACTGTTTCTAAAAGTGTAGGCAAGTAAAGGAAAACACTAAGGGATAGGGAACACCCCAAGGCTAACAGCAGTGGGAAGCAGTTACCAGCCCTACGTATGAAAGAATAAGAAGAGGAAGTTGTTTCCAGAACCTAAAAAAGAGCCACAACTACAAGAGAGCTGCCTGACGGGAGCTAGAACCTTCATAGAGGGTATAGCCATGCCTACCAAGGACCGCCGGGAAGGAACTGGGAGAGCACTACAAGCACCTCACTGCCTCCTGTCCTCCAATCCCCTGCCTGTACCTGTCATTGGTAAAGCCAATTCAGAGGCAAAGGAATCCACTGGGTCATTCATAAATGGCAGCCACCCAGACACCAAGCCAAGTGAAGGAAGATGGAGACTGGGTCTAAACAGGAAAATGGAGAATGCCCAGCACATGGTTAAATTCACCTTTCTGCTTACATCTCCCTGGCATCCAGGCAGAGCTGGAAAAACTACACGGCCATATTGATTGGTCTCACCTAAGATGAAGGCTGCAGACTTCAAGTGGGCCCACAACCCTGCCCGGCGGCCCTTTGGCACTGGTAAGTAAATTCACTTTCTCCCCACCCCAGAGGACCAGTAGGCCCTTCCCCTTCTTATCCCCGTCTTCACCTGATAGCTTACTAACAAGACAGAACCAACCAGAAAAGAATTCGTTTTTCCAGCAACTCTGCCATCCCTTCCACATCTGTTTCCTTCTTCTCTACCTTACCTCTTGTCTCAGAGATGACCTGTCCCTCCTCCTAGCCAAGACCTATCTTTTTGCTTATGCATGGAATTCATCCCCTCAGCTACTCAAAAACCTATTTTTCTGAAAGTTAGCTACTTTCTCTCTCTCTCCTGCAGCTAAAGCAAAACAAAATCATCAAAATAAGCATTCCTTACGTTCCTAGCCCCACTGATCAGCTTGCAATTCCATGACTGTGCTGAGCATATTAATTATCTATATGCTCTTCTATTTTGGGGTACTCTTCCTCAAGATATTTGCATGGCCCTCCCCTTCCTTTCATTTAGATCTCTGCTCATATACCACTCATCCTTCCCTGACCCCCTATAAAAATAGACCCTCTGTTCCTACCCTGCCATTCTCATTTTGTTTTCTTCATAGCAGTTATCACTACTAAGTTTTCTTCATGGCAGTTATCACTATGTGAAAATACAGGGTATGTTTAGTTATATTTCATTTTTTTGTAGCTCCCACTAGAAACTATTAATAAGTTCCATGAAGGTCCTGTAGGTCTTGTTTCCCACTACGTCTCCACTATCTAAAATAGTATCCAATATATGATGGACTTTTGATGGGAGCTGGGAGAAGGGAAGGGAAAGAGGGAAGAAGAAGAGAGCCCAGAGGCCTGGTTGGTGAAACTATTCACTTGCTGCTCCAGTAGAAACCAGGCTCATAACATGAAATGGCTTAGGTCTCTGTACCTTAGGGATGGTCTTTATACCCTCGGGATGGGTGTAAGTATATACAGGGAAATGCATGAAGGTTCCAAGGTCCTGAACTGGATCCTGTTTCTAGCACTTCTTCACTGTGCCACTTTGGGCAAGTCACTTTACCTCCCTGTGCTTCTGTTTCTTTATGTGTAAATGAAGAAAGATGGAGGGAGAAGACAGATGCAGCACTGTTTTGTGAATTTTAAAGCATTATGCAATTTCTTCTTCAGAACTATAGGACCCCATTGATAGTGTACATTTTTCAACTCTGGCATTTCCCTCTTATTTTGAAATGAAATTGTTTCTTTGCAAAATCACAGTCAAGGTCAGGACCCATCACCAGGCAAATAACCAACTAAAGTCTTAGTATTTAATATATTATTTAATCTCTACTTTCTGAATTACAAGCATTTCAATTCTAATTGCTTACCAGAAGCATAAAAATTATCATTTTTAGTTCCACATCTTACATAGATAAACAAAGAAATAAAATACATATAAGAGTGAGGCACTATGGCTGAACTGTCCAGTGAGGCATGGTGTTCAGGATAAAGAGCCCTTGTTTTCCATTTCTTCCACCTGCCCCCAGAACTCTAGAGAATCGTGGGGCACTCAGCTTATGGTTTGACATCCCCTGGTATACCCTTCCATCACATCAACATCAAAGGGGTGCTTTGACAATCTAGATCAGCCCTTTTCAACTGGATATGCTCAAGGAGTTTCAGAAGTCAATGGAAATTGGAATGTCCCATCTCTGGGAAGTACAAATACTGATTAAGGCAGCATCAAAGTGCCAACCATTAGACCCGGGGTTGACAGTCTTCCCGCTCTGGTCACTATGCTTCCCAATCTTGGCCAGTTACTGCTGTGATGGAGACATGGATGCCGAGCTCTAACAAGTAGCACAGTGATTCACACATCATTAAAAGCCCTAGGAGAATCATCTAGTTGTACCCCATTCTTCATTTTTCCATTATTTTACAAAATAATAGAACCCAATGTTTTTTATCCGGGTACATGACATAGAATAAAGACTGCATTTCTAGCCTGTTTTGGTTATATGGCCATATAACCAACTTCTTCACAAGAGAACATGAGTAGAAGTGATATATTCAACATCCAGGCTATGTTCTTAAATAATAACAATCCCCCTTCCCTCTTTCCTCCATCCACTTACCTGCATCATGGATATAGGGAAGACATTTTGCATCATACCATTCATATGAGGGCAACATCCTAAAGAGGGGGGAAAAAAAGGAATTAGGTCTTTGGACAGCCTTGTTGAACAAAGCTCCACAACAGCCCTGGACCTCCTGCTTTCAGGCTATCACATGAAAGAAAAATAAAGTCTGTTTTATTTAAGCCATTTTTGTTTGGGGTCTTTAGGTGAATGTTTATCCTAACTAATAAAATAACCAAGGTCAAAACATGAGAGCATCACCTGAACCCAACTAGTCCTCCAGCCAAAACACTTGGTGCTGAAATCAGTCATCTGTGAGGGTGAATGGAGCCCCAGGGCAACCCCTGGGAACTACCACCCTCTAGCATTCAAAATTCAACCCTTATTTCTCATCTTAAGAGTAGGAGCCATTGGAATAAGGCAAGTGCAGACAAATGTGCAACCCCAGCCCCTCTGGGATCTATTTCTACATGCTCTCCAGACCCCATTGTGACTGTCCATTTCCAGAGCTAATAGTCATAGCCAGGCCACGGTGGCCCACACTGGGAGGGCTTGGAATATACTAAGCTCTGGTGAGAGAGACTTTTAAAGGCAGCAGCTGAAACAAACCAGGACCCCTGTTTCCTAGTATGCATAGCCTCTATTCCAGCTGCAAGACAGTTATACCACGCCCCCTGCCTAGCATACTCTACCCCTAGTCCCAGGCCCCATTCCTCCTACACGTCTTATCAGACACTGCCTTCAGAAGAGATTTGTTTGAGAGAGGAGGTAACCAGGAAAGAACAATACGTTTTAATGGAATTTTAGCAAGTTACAAAATTATACATTGCCCTGTAAAAATATTAGTTTAAAAAATCTTTGTAGCATTCTTTGATAACTTCCTTTATACTGTGTGTGGTTTTCCTGGGACCATTCATTAGTATATTTGAAATCTCAATCAGATGTGCTGCCCCAGAAGGGATGTAGGTGTGCACCTAGACATCTGTGGTAAAAAGGTGGAAAGAAGCTCCCAAGCTGAACAAAGAGACTGGCCATCAGCCAGCCACCCTTCACTGCCTTGACTCACGTCTCCCCGCATCCTGCTCACACCCACCTTATAGGGTGTTAGAGCTGCAAGGAATCTTGGTGCTTATCTGACCTGGTAGTTTTACTTGCAGCAAAGGTACCCTTCATAGAAATGAAACCTTAAGTGAAATCCTAATGTTTAAGACAAACAAAAGCACAAATTCACTAGACATTCATTTCATGAGTTCAAATATGTCACATATATAAAATAAAGTATTATCACTGACAACTCTGAGACTGATTGGGTGAATGTAAAAATTTGGAATAATCGTAATCATATTATCCTCAGCATCCAATTTATTATTATTTTTTTTATTTTGGTTTAGTTGTGCAATATTTAAAACATACTGATTCATCTAGCTAAGTAGTTGCAAGTGTCAATAGTTTTTGTACTGTTTTGTTTTAAAACAACTTGCCTTACAGCTTGGGTTTTTACTCAACAAAATTCATCCAGAAGCTTGCAAGAAAAGTAATATGAAATATCTGCTTCAAAGTTGAATTGTTAGTAACACCTAATAAATCCTTACATTTCTAATAGCAAGGTCAGAAATGAAGCATTCATTCTAGCTCTCATGTGATTTTTTCAAGATGTGAAAGAGTCAATTGTGTCTGCACAAACAAGTCTTATGCCATGAGGAGAATAAATGAGAATAAAATTGATCTGGCAATTAACTGAGCAGATGCAAATGTCCTGTGGCCACAAACATGCTGGTGCAATTTTACATCAGTGGAGACATGCAGCAGTCATGTTAGAATTTAAGAGAGACAAACAGATAGACCAATGCGGGATATCAATATCCTTCATTAAATATGTGCTCCCAGATGGCAGAATTTTATTCTGATGTTCATTCCAAGTAAGTTAACCTAGCAGCACATTTTAATATGCTGATGCTAATGTTCTTCGATCTGTTAAAATGTGAAATGAAACACATCTGAATGTGTGTTATTTTTACTGCAGTGTTTTAAAATCGTTAAAATGTATTCCACAAGGGAAATTCAAATGAAAAGTTTGCAGAACTACTAAAACCCTTCCATGGAACCCTCTAGGGTTTCTAGCCTTCTAGGGACCCCTCTGACTCCTATTCCAGTGCCCTTTCCACTAGCCTGACCTGCTTGTCTACAGACATGCCACTCACATCTCTTATCCAAGAGCAATTTCCAGACATGAGACCTAAATCCTTGGGAGCCCGAAGTGGGAAACCCATTAGATGGGCGTGTGCCGAGGAATACCTAATAACTATGAATGCTGAGGTTTTTTACATTCCCCCAAACTGGGGCAATTAGAAACTGAAAACTTTTGCCTTGGAATTGGGCCCTCTCTTTACAAGGTGCTGGAGATGAGGTGGGTAGGGTGGACCTCCTTAGAGCTCAGAGCAGGGGTTTTTTAATCAATGGTTTCCTATGATAGAACTTGATTTCCAAGCCAGTTAGTGAAGGTTGTGGCCATTTCCACAGGGCACTGTATTAGTTTGATAGGTCTGCCATAACCAAGTACCACACACTGCGTGGCTTACACAACAGAAATTTGTTTTCTCTCAGTTCTGGAGGCTAGAAGTCTGAGATCAAAGTGTTGGCAGAGTTGGTTTCATTCTGAGGCTCTCTCCTTGGCTGGCAGATGGTTGCCTCTGTGTCCTCAAACGGTCTGCTCTGTATGTCTGTCTGTGTCCTAATCCCCTCTTCTTATAAGGACGCCAGTCATATTGGCTTAGGGCCACCATATGACGACATTTTACCTAAAGACCCTATCCCCAAATACAGTCACATCCTGAGGTACTTCAATGTACAAAATTAGGAGGGCGCAATTCTTATCAGAATAGGCATAATGGTCACTTTGGTTTATCAAGTTCCCTTAAGGTAATCAGAGTATGAGGATCAAGATGGCAACATCTTTCAGAGATTTGCTCTTTCAATACTCTTCTTCCACCCTACTCTGGGCATTATCTTAGACACTCCAAAGAAAAGGCTGAAACTAGGTTCAAATACCTCCTCATTTTATATTTCTGTGCAGATTAGTGATGTGAGTTATTAAAAATACACGTAGATTTGAAAAGATCAGGATAGAATTTTGGTACTTTTACTTTTCCGACTTTAGCAATCTAGGCTTAACATTTTTTTTTAAAAAAAAAAAGCTTAAGATTAAGAAGTATAGATTCTGAAGGTTTCTAAACACCCAGAATATTAGAAGAGTGGACAGTTTGATAATCCACGTCAACTTTAAAATCTAGGAAAATTTAGGTTTTTGAATTAGCTTTGATGAACAAAACTTAATTTTGTTACTAAACAAAGAGCTTTTATAAGTGAATAGAAAGGACAAAGGATTCCATTATAAAAATGGGCAGGCAGCAATAACAGGTGTATATATAAAAGGAAATATGAATGGTTAATTTATATATAAATGATGTTCAATATCACTCATAATGAAATGCAAATGAGATTAAAATGAGATACCATTTTCTACTCATCATTGAGAAAAAGATTGAAATATTTGATAACATGCAGTGTCAGAGAAGGTGTGAGAAAGCAGACACTGTTTATAGATATATAACGAGGTAGGGAAATTTTGCAGCATTTTTAATCTAGAATCAAAAGGAAAGCTTCTAGCATTTTCTGCAACAGATAAAGAAAAGAGGTTTGTGCCCAAACTGCCAAAAGGAGCCTGCCCAGGACTCCAGAATCATCTATCATCTATCATCCCCTCAAAATTAGGGCTCAGTGGTTGACCATAAAAGAGAATCTTTGAGGTTGAAGTATATTTATTTAAAACATGCTTCCTGCAAGCTTTCAGATGTTCTGAATGCCAAGTCAATCAATAAAAAGAATCTTAGCTCTCATATAGTCATCTATAACCAAGTCTGGCATTTTTTTTTCCTTTCAAATTCCTCCAGGATGAAACCTCACCCGTGTCCACTGCCCCATTCGCACTGAATCACAATGGCCCATTTTACACCAAGCTCTTGCCTCACCAGTATAGCTGCTGCTGACACCCGTCTCTGCCTTAAGCTGAATCTTCCTGACTCACCAGTTATGTCAGGTCATTTCTTGGTTAGGAAACTTCAACGACTACTCATTACCTATTTCATCTCTTTCAAACTTTCTCAAGGGACTCAGTTCTATGGGCCCTCCAAACATTATGTCCTATCATTTCTTTCACTACGTCTTCGAATCTAATTAGTCACCTCTCCCTTTTTACTCACAACTCACGCTCATTTCCACCTCTCTGCCTTTGATCCTATAATTTCCCCACCGATAATTCCCTCCATCCTGCCTTCCCAAATTCTACTTCTCTTCCAAAGTTTAACAATTCATTATTAGATTTTTACTAAGATTTATTTAGTGTTTTCATGGTCCATGATTTCCCATGGCAAATATCACAAACACCTCCTTTCCATCACCTATCCACTGAATTGGTCTCTCACTTGGACACCTGCGATATGCCAAACGTTCTGATTGACACATGACACAAGATGGACTTGATGTCAACCCTGCCAGATGGAAAAGTAGAAGAAGGGCACTCCAAGCAGAAGGAATAGCACGAGCAAAGGCATGGAGCCATGCGTGTGGCTCACACGGAAAGTAACGCCTGATGAAGATTCAGGATGGAGTGCGTCAGATGGGAGATGAACATTTTTACATGGACTCAGTACATGTTCCACAAGTTGCTACAACAGGCATGTCGACACATGTCATTAGAGAGAAATATGTTTTAGTGAAGCTGTGAACTCCCAGAATTAAGCTCTCAGAGGCTCCCCCCTATACTGTATTTCTCTAGGTTCACTTTAGTAGGGTATTCACAGCTTTCCTTCAGTAATTAATATGGCTCTCAGATTTAATTAATCGAAAAAAAAATCTCAGGAGAAATTCATATGTGGTGTAAGGCTCAGGCAAGGCAGGACCAATAGTGCATTGGGACTGAGGGTAGGAAAAGCCGGGAAGAGAGGTTGGCACAGTCGGTGGTGACCAGCGTGTCCTCACCTTGGAAAAGGGGTTAGCAAGTGTGGGATAAGAGGTTTTATACTGCTGTGGTGCCTTCCTTCAGGGGATCTCGAAGCTTTAGCCAGCACTGTTGACGAAGTAACTTGCCAATTCCTAGGCCCCTGACCTGAATCAGGCCCCCAAAGGGCTGGTCCAACCTGCTGTGGGCTCCCGTTCAGGATTTACACGATGTAGTGAGGGACAAGATTGTTAAGTGTCACCAGGTCCTATCCACCCCAGTCATCGGTGGCTGGGTGTGACTTACATTTGTACATACATCTGCTTCCTGCAGTGCCAAAACTTGAAAATTCCAATCCTGTTTTCCCAAAAGCCGGGCTTTGATGCCCCAAATATGGCAGTTTATAAAGCAATCATCATGCTTTTTTAAAAAAATTCTATCTGATTTGTCTGTAAATTTGGGTTCTATGACCTCAAAACTATCACTTCCATCTTCCTCTATTTTAGCTGGTTCTGATAATTTTTTCCTGCCTTACCTGTTTAAAATCACATTTGCAGGGTCACTGAAAGGCTCAGTAAAATGCTTCAACCACATAACTCACAGAACGTCTGCCAAGCAGCTCAGATTTTCAACAACCCAAACAAACTCAAATTTACATTTCAGGAGCGCAATAAACTACTAGAGAAAATGTTCTCTCTACACCAAGGGTTTCTGTTGTTTTCTAAAGCCATGCATTCAAGGTGATGTGGGAATCTAGAATGTTCCCTCTTCTTTGGTTGGTGATCTCTTCCTCAGTAGCGAACATCATTAAAAATACTTCTCAGTGGGATCAATAAGAGCATCTTTTCCACAGTGACACACAATCTCTGATACTGGACATACTCAAACCTTAGTAACAAGAAAAACAACAATAGTTTCCCCAAATTCATATTTCCCTTTTTCCAGTCTTGTTCCTGGTAGTAAAACCAAAAATCAAACAAATAAAACAACAACAACAAAAACCCACGGGAGTCTTTGTGGAGTTGTGGAGTATTTTCCTATATTTGTTTTCTTCCTGAAGCATTTCCCTGGGGACTTGTGTGTTCCCTTTCTCACTGTCCTTTCTCTTGACTATAGCCTGGCTTTGGAGAGCCCACTGTCTCTGGATTAATAATGACAAAAAAAAAGGAAATAGAAAAGTTGCAGTCTAGTCTAAGCCTTTTAGCATAGTCTAAGCCTCCTGCAGCTGTTGTTTGGTTGATGTTGGGTGGAGTGTGGGATGTGGGATTCAATCTAGGACAGGCCTCCAAACGAGTCAAATAAAACACCAGATTGGAGACAGGCTGGAGCAGGAAGGGATGACTGCCATATTAGATAGCATACTTATGCCCTGGGAAAGAAAGAGCGCCAAGAGAACATAAGTTCAGAAACCCATGAACCTTGGGAATGAATCTCACAATTATCTCTGTCTCCACTGCTTTTGAATCAGGAGTAGCTACAACCTGCAAGACTTATTTTAAAGCTACACATAGTCTGCATCCCTGAGATTTGGGACTCATAGTTTACTCTTGGAGAGATCGAAGACCTTTAAAATACGAAGGTTACATAAATGATTGCTGCCCTACAGCTCTGTAGGGCAGCTGAGTACCTTGCTCTGAAATTTATTAGAACATTCATCACATCATTATAATCAATGTTTACATTTCTCTCTCTCTCACCACTGGACTGTGAGCTCCCCAAGGGCAGGAATTATTTCTCATTCATCTCTCTATCCACAGTGTGTAGCTCTATTCCAGTCACAAAGAGGACTTCTTACAAATGCTTGCTGGTGGGTGGATGGATGGATGGATGGATAAAGGAAGTTATCCTGGAGTTACAAAAATTAAAACCTGAAATAAACACACAAGAATAACAACAACAACAACAACAACAAAACCCTATCTCCCAATCTTTGCTTATAGAGAGAAATCCTTGCACTAGGTATATAAAGACTGAAATCTGTATTGAAGGACATTTTCAGTTTTTTATAATACTATTCAAGTACTCTCACTCCAAATCTTTCTTCTTTCTCTTTGGAGAAAAAAGTCTTTAATTAATTGTCCAAAATATATCAAATATTTCTAAACAAGATTTTGGGTGATCAGTTGTTGTTGGAAAGGCAGAAATAATTTTCCCCTCCAGTGTCAGGATGGCCAACAATAAGTACTCAGAAAATGTGACCTTATAACAGGAAGAGGGGACAGCAAAGGAAATGTGGTAGGGGAGGGGCAATCTTGGAGGTTTAATTGGTTAGTCTCTGTGTCAGTTCCCATTGGACCACCCTTGGTCCCATGACTCTAGAGAGTTCCCACCCGGGAGGAGAGTTCCCTAGGCTCTATCAACCCTGATCCTCAAGTAACTTATCCACTCTTTACCCCACAAGAATAAAACTGTAGGAAAATCCAAGCACCTTTCAAAATTATATGGAAAATTATGAGAATCCTGCTTTAAACCAAGGATAATGATTTAACCTAAAGTAGAGGCAGAAGTTATTGCTGGTTACACTCCTAGTTTAATCACTCTGGATACCTCTTTCTTGTATTTCCTTTTCTTTCTTAAGTCTCTACCTCTTCCCTTCAGCTCATCTACTTTATTCCTTTCCCCATGACCTGTACTTTAGCACAGTTATTAGAACGTACAGTCCCCATAGACCTTATTTAACCCTCTTAATGGCCCTCTGAACTAAAATGGGTTCCGACCTCTGGTCTAGACACATAAATATTCATTGCTATTTATTTCCATGGTCACTTTTCTAAAGGGCTTCTCACATTCCACTGTGGTCAGATATATTCCAAGATTTCCAAGAAACCCAGGTGGGCCAAAATATCAGCCACAGCTCCCTACCCCCTCCCCAAACCTACCTGCATCACCTCTTGACCCTTGTGTAGGGACCCTCAGGTACTATAATTTAGAGGGAAAATGTGGTTCCCATTAAAGAGAACTATTGTCTAATGTTTTGGAAAGTTGTTTTTCCTTCCTCCGTTTTCCCAACTTCAAACTAAATCTGCACTTTTGTGAAGAAAACAAAACGAAGGCCCTTTCCATGTGAGGAGACGAGAAGCAAAGGATGGCTTTATTATCCTGCGTGTGAGCTCACACTTCATCTGCAACATCCCGGGGCTAATGGGAAGGGAATAACAGAGACACGAGGTCCAATTGTGCTTTATTGAAAACACATCTGGGCAGATTCTGAGCTGAGAACATGTCTCCCATCTCCTCCACTGGGAAAATGGAAAAGGAACTCCCAGTGGCCTCATTTAAATTTCATGAGTGTCTTAGAAATGGTGGGTCTTTTGGTAAATAAAATGTAGGAAACGAAATCTGAAAAGACAGCCAGGACTAATAGGACAGTGTTAGTTTTATGATTGCTAAGTGTAATCTATCTAAATTTCAGATGAATAAGTTTTCCATCATAGCGTGAAGGTGACAGGCTTTCTTACAAGCTGCTGCCTTCGGTCATTTTGTGTTTCCTGTTTGGCGTGTGATTTGTAATGAAACAACCAATAATATAGGCAGATATAAGGGAAAATTTGAGGGGAGGGAGGGACGACGATATCTTGACCTTTTCAGCAACAAACTAAAGTTCCATGTTATCCAGGAATCCTTTCCCAACCACTCCATGAAGTCAGACTCTTAGTGCTCCAAAGCCAGTTCAACACCAGTTAGGATTTAATTGTTCTCTATGTGCTGGACATCTGGGTGCGTTAGTCCCCCCAACTGCATGGCAGGCTCCCTCAGGACAGACCAGGGTTACATTTCCAACGAGAGCTTGTGGAGCCAGCACAGGGTCAATACATGTCCGCTGACTAATGGCAGAGTGTGCCTTTTTTGCCTTCATTTAGTACCACAAGGTTGGTCAGTAATGATCAAAGCAATACAGTTTATACTCACAATAAAATTCCAGTGCCCAGATTACATAAGAAGTGTAATGAGAAAGCGCCTATTGGAATATCACAAGGGAATTTGACGATCAGGAAACCACCTTTTTGAATAGATCGTATAGTCCCTTTGGGCTCTTATATTTTTGCGTGTACTTTAGACCTTTGAAAATTTAATATTGTTCACAGTTGTTGCATTATTTCAATTATGTTTCACTGGATTATAACTTGTTACCCAACTTTAGAGTCATACATGGAGTAAATACATTTGAAATGGTTTTGGAACAGGACCAAGAATGCTGGAATTATACGCAGACAATTCTGAAAAATAACCAAAGGAACTTTCATAAGCTGGGGGGCTTAAACAACAAAAATGTATTGTCTCTCAGTTCTAGAAGCTGAAGATTGGGGTGAAGTCTACGGCCAAGGTGTCAGCAGAGTTGGTTCCTTTGGAGGGCTGAGAGAGAAACGCTTCGAGGCCTCTCCCCTAGCGTCTGATGGTTTGCTGGAAATCTTTGCCATTCCTTGGCTTATAGAAGCATCATCCTGACCTCTGCTTTCGTTTGCATGTAACATCCTTCGTGTGTGCCTGTCTGTCCCTGTGTCCGAATTCCCCCCTTTTACAAGAATATCAGTCATATTGGATTAGGGCTCACCCTGATGACCTGATTCTAATTTGATTATGTCAGTAAAAACCCTATCTCCAAATAAGATCTCATTCTGAGATACTGGATTTAAAACTCTACCTTTTATGGGGGCGGGGGGAGATGGGGAGACAGGACACACTTCCATCAATAACCAATAGGAATTAAAAAGCAAGGACCAGAGGCTCTGGAGTCCAGGAGCTCTGGTAGGAAAAAATCAGGAACAATAGTAATTGAAACCACAGTCTGGAACTATGGAAGACTTTCTTACGTATTCTTCCTGTCTTCAGTCTCTCCCTGCTTCTATCTACTTTCAACAATGCTGTCAGGTTTCTTACTACCCATAGAGATGACGATGGTGACTCGTACACTCAGAACAACCCATGCTGTCTCTGTTCAAGTATAGAATGCAAGGCTTATTTGATGGGTCAACTGTCCTCATTTTGCATGTTAGGAAGCTCAGGCCCAGACCAGAGAGAAAAAAAGACTTGGCCAATCTCTCATTTCCCAAACCAGGTGTCACTCAGATCTCAATCCCTTCCCCTAGTCTGCCCTGCTCCTTGAGTCCCAATTAAGAGAAAACCCTTACCCAGATTGATCAGACTCATTCAGCAAAATTAAGTAATCACAGGGCAAACTAGGAGAGGACATAGTCTTCCTCATTAGTCCAGGACGGGCCTTCCTCTAGGACAGACCTAGGCAGCACAGAGCAGATAAAGCTGCAGCAGCCAGAAACTATCTTCCTGGCCTCAGGAAGAACTATTCTTTGTTAGTTACATTTTCCTCTGGGCCAACCACCTCCATGAGGACTCCCCAGGCTGCACAAGTGTGGGTGGTACATGGATGGGCAGGAAGGAGGAAGGACACTGATGGAGTCAGCCACAGCTCCACAGGCCATGTGCCACATCAGCAATATATCCTCATTGGGCCCTAAGTGTAAATCTTCACCATGAGAGTCACCGTCCTCGGGAGGGGGCCAAACAGTGTACTCCCTACACCAGGAACCAAGCCCAAGGCCGGCTGCACACATATTTCTGCCATGGCCCCCCCAGAGCACTTATCTCAGTGTTGCACACATGGGTGGGGGGGTGATAAAATGCTGGTTGTTTTTCTTTCCTTGTCCCCCTTCCCTCCTGTCACACACTTACTTTGTTCCTCTGCCTTTGCCTCAGGCTGGCCATATTTCTTGAATCAAAAATCACATGGTCTGGCAAGCACTCCTTTTGATAAGTTATTTCATCCGCACCAAAAGTCTCATTCAGGTAGAGATTTCAATCGTATTTGATAACACAATTAAAGGCTTGACCTCATGGAACAGGGGAAAGAAAAGCAATCAGAACCTGAGCAGAAAGTGAGGTTTCAAAGATGGATGCCATTTGCTGATACGTACAAGTAAGTCTCCTGAGCCCAGAATACAGCCTTAAAATGTAGACAATGCACTGGCAGGATCAGCACAGAGCAAACTCTAGGGCAGCTGCCAGTACCTACCCTGCTTTAGGGTCAAATCCAGCTAAGGTTCAATAAATGCCTTGGTTTTCAACTCACCTGTTCCATAAAGGCAAAGATGGAAGGCAGAGATGACTCAGTTCTGCTGGCTGCACTCCAATGCTATCCCTATTCAGAGGCTGATAATTAGGCTAGCTAAGTCTTTTAATCTGAAAACTGGAAAACATGACTTCACGTGGCTCTGTAAATGTTAATGACCAATAAAACCAGCTGTAGCACCACATTTGGTTCAGTTTATTAATGTGCTATTTTAGATGAACTGAAGTAAAAAGAGATTCCATTATCCAACTTGAAAAGGCCTCTCCTGTGTGCATACATTTATAAAGTGTTTTTATCCTACCAGAAACTCACAGTCTCAATTTGTCCTTTTCCTTTTAGGGCTTAGTTTTGTTGTTGTTGCTTGGTTTTTGTTGGTGCTGGTGTGCAAGTATGTGTGTGTAGCAGCGTATTGGCTAAGAAGCAATTAAGTAAAGATGAGTAGTCCTAAGGGGTCGAGGTACCTGCAACCTTTCAACACCCACAGTCATTGTTTCTCAGAACTCAGACATTGGCCTCTACTTCTTGCTCAAAAGTCTACATTTTTCAGTTGTGAAGATCCTGTACTAGTATGCATGTCCCATGGCAAAATGAGTAACTACCCCACTAACAGACATCCAGGGACAGCCCATTTATAAATCCAATCAATGGTTGCCTCCGCCAATGCTTATGAAGCACTCTATCGGGCATGGGGTATAAGACAATTTAATTAAGAATAATTTATTCCTTCATTCATTCAGCAAATATCTAAAGACCTACTGTGTGCCAATCACTGTTCCAGATGCTGGAGATACAGAGCAGAACAAGCCAGACCACCCTCTGCCCCCATGAGCTTATTTTGTGTCAGTGAGACAGACTACAGATAAACACATAAATACTTAATAAAACACTGGGTAGGAGGGGGTACCATGAAAAACATAATAAAGTCAGGTAAGTAGGTAGAGAGCGATGAGGTTGCTGGTGTAGGAGGGGAAGCTGAGAAGTGGGCTGGATAAAATTATAACGTAAGCTATGTTCTCGCAGAGGGCAAAAATGCAAGAGACTAAGGAGAGAGGGGAAGGTTGTTAGCACATGGCAATACAGTCATATGGATTAGTCCTTTGCAGGCTGCTGCAGAGTTTGGAAGAGGAGAGGTTTATGATCTGATTGCACTGTAAAAGTATCACCTGGCTGCTGGCTGGAGAAAGGACTACAGGGATTCAGGAGAAGTTGGGGAAGGGGACAGGAATAGAAGCAAGAAGACCAATTAGGAAGCTACTGCACTAATCTCTAGGCAAGAGATGTGATGGTAGCTTAGCTGAGGTTGGAAGTGATAGAGGGGTCAGGAATAGCTGGATTCGGAAAACTTACCATCAGTGGGATTTGTCATCGATTTGAAATGCGAATGAAAATAAGAGACAAGGATGGCTCAAGGTTTAGCAATGACATAGGGTCTTTTAGTTTACAAGACACTTTCCCATATTTTATCCATTTAAGGTTCACAGAGACCTTGCTTTTCAAAGTGTGACAAGCAGACAAGCATCATGGACATTACTTGGGAGCCTGTTGGAAATACAGACTCCCAGGCCTACTCCAGATCCCAGGTAATCCAATATGTACCGAAAAGTTTGAGAAGCACTGGTCTGAGTGGCAGAAATAATGATGATGATAAAAGTGGTGGTAATGACGATGATAAAACCACCTCCTAGAGGTTAAATAATTTGCTTAAAGTCACACAGCCAGGAATGTGGGATTCTGATATCAAACCCTGTACTCTTTCCACCACTGCATGTTTTTGAGATATGATTTCTTCCCTCAGGGGGCTTATAGCCTATTAGGGAACCAGAATCTACGCCATGTAACAGCTATTGTCTGAAACATCTTAGTTTTATTGGAGGTCACAATTTAGCGATCATGGGATAGGCTTTAGCGAGGAGACTTAATTCATCTTGGTCTGACAGTAGAATTTAGACAAGGAAAAGAACAGAGAGGTGTGTGTGTGTGTTTGTGTTGGCACAAGGAGGGGGAAGCCATGATGAAACGGAGTCACATGAACAAAGCCCAGAGCTACCCCTGACAGTGATAAATCACCCTCCCCATTACATTCTGCCTACCAGACATATTGATCCTGAACTAATCAAGTAGAAAGAGTCATTGGGGAAAAAATAACGGGCTTAAAAAAATAAATCCCCCTCATACAATTACTGCTCTTGGAGGAGTGAGCTATGTCCAGCTGATGGTGAATTTGCCAAAGGGCACAGTGGACACGCATGACAGGGAGGGAGGGTAAGGATGTGGGAGGACGAGCCCCCACCAGAGAGAACCTGAGCCCACCGATGTTTGGTTTTAACCTGTATCCACTACACCAGCTCCAGCGTAACATCTGGGCTCAGTGCAGGCCTGATTTAATAATGTGTTGGGAGCTGGCATTTGCTGCAATCCCACAGCAGCAGTAAATAGTGGCAGGGAAGATGTGTACCAGACCTAATTTACCCCCTTTTTCTACTTAGAAAGGCACATTAATATTTAATAGAAGAAAAGTAATTCATGCAGATTTGAACGCAAAATCCATGAAAAAGCACATTAAAAAAGCTGAGGGGAAATGGGTCTGTTTCAGGAATGCTCAACAGTCCCTCTAAATGAACTAAAATTAGTGATTTATGCACAAGGAGGCAACCTAGGCAAATTTCATTCATGTGCCTCCTCCTGTATTTTGGTTCCGGGGCTATAAACGTCCCCTAATTTCCTACCCAGGCCTTGAGTCTCTGACTCCTCAGTCTGGTGCTGGAAACTCAGCAGCAAAGGCAGGGCCTGATGCTCCATGGCTAGCAGGGAAGTTGGGGAGTCTTCCTATGTCATAAATATCTTTTAGAACAACTTTGGTGTCTGGGTTTGGGGCCACCATTTCTATTAAGTACAGAACAGACTTTAAGAAAGCTAGATGGTTGTGTCCCTTAAGAAAGGACCGTATGTAGTGGTACTGGTCTGGGTGGAAAACAACATACTCCACCCAGGACAGGCCTTAGAAAAGAGAGCAAGACAGGTCTCCGACCATTCTCATCCACCTTTTGGTCGCTTTCTTCATGGGGATTCTAGGTAGCCAATACCGTCCTTTTGCACTTACAACCTTGGCTTGATTCTGTGACATCCTCTAGAAAAAACAGATGCATGCTTAGGCTTTCCCCATCCTCCCTGCTCTCATCAAAACTTACCAGTTTGACGTCCTATCACTGCAAGATCCTGCTCTTGGCGCCCCAAATTGACATTTGCCCACTCATCCACCCTGTGTGTTCAACTCATTGGTGTCACGTCCTAGAAAGCACGTTTGTATTTTGCCACGGGTCTTTCAGCAGTCAGGCCTTCCCTTTGAAGACTGGCTCCATGGGTGTGACATTCAGGCACAGTGGCATATTGGCTGGGGCATGGGTCAGGGCTTTTGTGCCCCTTACAGTACAACCTGTAGAGTCACCCTGGCCCTGCTTCTTCAAAACATGCTCTATAGTATGCTGCAATGAGTGTCAACCAAGGACCCCACGTCCTCTCCTCTCATATCACATTAGCTCCCCTGCCACACCAGTGTCTTTTCTCTCTGCATCCGAACCATTACCTGCAAAAACTGCCTCACACTTCTACAGCTTGAGAGTTAATTCCCTCAGCCCGTGACATACGCCAGCTTGCTAGGATGATGAGAGGACAAGGGATTTTTAGAAGCAGACAGGTGGACCCAGCCAGCCCCTTTGAGGCAGAGGGCAAAAACTCAACCCCAAGGGCATAGTCGGTATAGTGTTTAGTCCTTTCCCAAGCCGGCAGAGGTAATTCCCAAGCCACACCAGCAGGTTTTCATTTAGCGCAATTTTGCCTCATTTCCTCTAAAATCATTACAGCAATGATTTAATGTTCAGGGCTGAGAACAACACATCTCCTCCTTTCTCCCTCTCTTACCACGAGCTGCCTTCCCTTGGGGCTGTAAGGGAGACTTCAGCATGGCGGGCCAGAATCATTTAATAAATGTAAAGCAACATGGTCTTGCAGGGCAAATGTGTGACGACATTTTTTCCATGTAAATAATGTAATATTTGTGATGAAGGGACCTTGGGCTTTTTTTCCTTTTTCTATGTATGAATAGGCCTATTATAAGCTGCACCTGACCAAGAATCATTTTAGAATTGTTCTTTCCTGAGCTTTTTACTTGGCAAATATTTTCTGATGCTAAATCACCATAAGCTACATTTTATGTCACTGTGCATTTGCTCAAAATAAGTTCTGTCCACTTCTTTGGATTGTACTTGCAAAGATCCCTCAACAAAGATTTTGGCTGTTAAAGAGCGTTTCGTTGTTGTTGTTGTAAATCTAGAAAGATGTGGAGGGAAATGACTTGCGAAGGTAGGGTAGCATTTAAAAAGAAAGGGAAAAGACAGAATCCCTAGGAGTTTTTGCCACTAAAGCAAAGCTTATTTAGAATTTGCTTATTTTCTTAAAACCAACAGGAAAGAAAGAATTGCACTCACGCAGCGGGCTGTTCTCCAGCTACAGGCCCAGTGGAACAATTTGCAGGGAGACTAGGTCAGCTCAGCCTGTCTCTGCCTCCAAGAAAAATACTCAGGAGAAAGCTATACGTTCTCTAGGGGGCAATATCAGCAGGTAACCACGGATGGAAACTGAGTATTAATTATCCCTTCCTGTGTTTTATATTTTCAGATTTAACAGACATCGGAAAGCCAGACATTGATAAAAATGACAGGAAATAATCTTAGTCAATTAAATCGCCACAATGTCAGGCCTAACATCTGTTCTATGAACCCTGCAGAAATGTGTGGCATTAATATTTAATAAAAAATAGCCCTGGTTTGGACTCGACAGCCATTTCACACTGTTCTCCCAGGACATTCACTTCAGATCTTATAACCTTACAGAATTTAAATACATATGTGTCTCCCCTGAGCTGCCCTTCTCCTTAGCATTCAGAGGAGTTCTCAGAGGAAACTTCTTTTACTCTTACTGGACCACGTGACTTCCAACCCTACTGAATTTCTCACCAGTTTCTGCTCAATGAAGGCAGCTGTCACAGGATTTACCTTGGACCACACTCATCTAAATGGAGAGAAATCATGTGAGGTGACAGTAAGTATCCCAGAGCTCAGTCCCACCAGCTGCATCTAGTCTCTGTGGTCCCTAGTACTCAGCTGTCTCCCTCGGGGAAAGCCTGGGTTCACCAGGGTGTCTCTCAAGCTACCATTTTCTATTATATCCAGCCAATGAGAAGTGGCCACAAATGGTCCCAGTGTACCTGGGCACCTGTCACCAACATGACTTCATTGTTCTTGGGAATCTCCATTGTCATTTCCCTTTATTACCTAGAATACTCAAGTGGGGGCCCTAAAAAAAGTCAATCGGGAAGACTCATACCCTCTCCTTCAACAGTGCCATCATCTTTTTCCCTTCCTACTTTTTTACCTGGAATTTACATTACTGGGAGACTATAAGATCAGCCCCATGCTAGTCATGGCAGCCCCAGAGTGCAAATATCTTTCCTTTTTCCCAACAGGCCTGTGTGGAAGAAAATTCTCCAGAAACCAGTCCCTCTCCCCTTCCCCCCAGCCTTTCCAGACAACCATAGTTCCTGGAATCTAAGCCACAGATTCAACTCAAATTTAGGAGAGTAGTATGGGAAATGCCAAGGTCACTCTCTTGGAACGAAAACAAAGCTTCCTCTACACAAAGTCTGCCTGGGCAGAGAGAAGGAGAGGCAAGGTCCACCCACACCTGGTTAGAGGCTGGTGCAGCTGAAGAGATGGAAATGATGTTATCTCAGGTTCAGATCTCATTGGAAGAGTTGGGGTGAGGCTGAAGTCTCACTCCTCTTCCTTCCAGGATTCTGACCAATTGAGCCACACTACCCAAAGATCATGAGTGAAAGGAGTGGCAAGGCATCAGTTTCATTATTTGTTATTTTATTATTTGTGATTAATATCCAAACAAATATTTAATCACCCTCAAAGACTGAGCTCTCTGATAAGATTGGGTGGAGGGACACAGCTTTGACTTGGGATACAAAATAGAAGCTTCCTTCTCCATCTGCACATCTAGTCCTTGGGAGAATGGACTAGAGAGAATCTCTCTGTAAGGAGAATGGAGTCTAGAGAATCGATCCTAACATATGACCCAATAGCAGGTAGAGATGTAAGGGCAGGGAGAGAGTGGAGGACTTGTTTACTCTGATGACCACATGGAGGCAGGAAGTACATGTGCCCACCATACCTGGACACAGACAGAGGCACCATGCCACACTGAGCCAGCAACCCAATTAACTATACCATCCCTTGGAATGGAGAGAGCGGAGTAGGAAACATCCAACGTGTTCAATTCCCCGCTTATAGGGAATGGAGAAGTCTCTTTTTTGAGAATTATGATGAGGAAGAGCAGAGCCCTATTCTATTAGTATTTAAGGAAAGCCAGGCCCCCAGAATTCCTGGGGTTGTATAAGGCTTGGTTAGAAGGAGAAGGCTACCCAAGTCTTGGTATGATACGAGGCTGTGGAATAATCCCAAGAGAGAAGGAACTAATCTAAGAAAGTTCTGGGGCTATAATAAATCACCTTACCTGGAAGAGAAAGAGGAAGGGGCCCTGAGAGAAGCCACACCCTAGAATGGATTCCCATGCTTCCTCCCTCGGGCCAGCCCACCACTAGTAAGGAAGTATCTGGCAAAGAGAAGATCACTGGAATCCTTTCTCTTCTTTAGCAGAGTGGTGACTGCACTTGGGAAGTACAATGAAAAACTAGATCTAGCTACATTTTTAAAAAGTTCTGATGATAGAGACAGCATTCCAGAAAATGAATAATCGCCTTCCTTTCATGCTAAAATCAAATAACAGGTTCTGGGATAAATGGATAAAATGTGTCCTTCTGAGTTTACGTACTGCATTAGATTAGAACTGACTTTATTATACTGTAAAGATTCATGAAAATTAGCCAAACAAATGTCAAGTACAGAAAAATATTTGCTTTCGTTACTGAATTTTGACAAACATCTTTTCAGAGTCATCATTTAAAAGTGAAATCTTTCTGCAGAGATGGCACAGAACTGTGTTTAAAAACAAAAAACCACCTCAAATATCATGAGGCATAGAGAGATACAAGATGGCGGAGTACATATACACTCTACCTGCTTCCTTCCAGGAACACATTAAAATTACAACTAAATTATAGAAAAATCAACCTGGAGAACCATCTGAAATCTGGCTGAACAGAAATTTTATAACTAAGCATATAAAGAAAAAGCCGTGTGGAGACTGGTAGGAGGGGTGGAAGCACGAAAGGTGCTGGCCCCAAACCTCTGTATGGTGGTTGAGAATCAGGAGAGATATCTTGGCCACAGGAGTTCCCCCCAGAGGAGTGAGGGACCCCAGCCTCACACCAGGTTCCACAGCCCAGAGTACTGATGCAGAGAAGAGGAGCATCCACATCTGGCTGGGAAAAACAATGGGGATTCTGACCATCCGGGTGGGATGGAAGGCTGCGGGAAACCCAGACTTCCTCTTAAAAGGCCCACGCACAGACTCTCTCACCCCCAGGCACTCACCCTGGGCTCTGGCGGAGGGACGGTGACTCAGAAGGCATCAGAAGCATACGAGGGACAGAAGTGTGTGGCTTCAGAACAGGGCTGGAGGACAGTCACCATTTTCCCTGTGTGGAGTCCTCCCCGGCATCCGGCAGGTGGGCACCATCTTTCCTGTGTTGAGCCCGCCCCTCACAGGCCAAATCTGAATCTGATTGGTCTGGCGAGCTCTGCTGTTCCACTCTGCTACCTCAGCTGGAAACCCTATCCAATTCCCACAGAAAAATCTATCCTAAATTCTCCCAGGAAGTAAAGCAGGTACACAGCTGCCAGCACAAGGGCTTGGCGTCTTAATGTAGGTCCATATCATCATTTTTGTAGTGGAGGAGTTTCTGAAGTTAGCGTAACAATCAGATTTGTGTGTCAACTCCTGTTTTCCCATTATCTTAAAGTATTTAATATCAGTAATTCTTTATCGTAGTTTCAGGTTGATTTTTATTTTGCATAATGTCCTAAACCTTTAGCTTCTGGTTCCTCGGCCACAGCCTCTCCCAACCAAGAAGTTAAAAATCCTTAAACACTCATAACAGCAAACATCATTGAGCGCTTACTGTATCTGAGTCACTTTGTTACAACCTTGACATCAGTCATCTCATTTAATCCCTACAATTGTCTGATGAAAGCATAGATACTATTGCCCTTTTGCAGATAAATAAAATCGAAACAAGCAGGGGATAAAATGTCTACTTAAGATCACACAAAAGTAATAGTAGAAGTGGTAATAGAACTCAGACCCCTCAAGACACAAACTCTAGTCTAAAGCAATGCACAATCCTGTGTCCGTCAACACCTGCAGGTGAGACATGCCGTTGTGCCCGAGGTAATCCTCAGCTCAGCCAAAGGTGGCTTTCAGATCTCAATGTATCAGTCTTGATTTGCTCAGGAACTACATCCAGCAGAAGCTGGAGGAAACTTGAAAGGAAAAAATCAAAGGGAAAAATGTTAGCAAAGCACTCTATTTCTTCACTCTTTGAATGGAAACCATAAAAATAGCTGCCCGTACAAGGTTTACACCTCACAAGGGAAGACTGACTTGAAAAGGAAGGAAGCAGTCATGCCAATTAAATACCGTGTTTCCCCGAAAATACGACCGGGTCTTATGTTAATTTTTGCTCCAAAAGACGCATTAGGGCTTAGGTTCAGGGGATGTCATCCTGAGAAATCATGCTAGGGCTTATTTTCCGGTTAGGTCTTATTTCCGGGAAAACACAGTGTGTGCTTCTTAGAATTCCTTGCAAGTGGTGAGAGACAAAGAGCTAATGTTCTATGTACTCCATTGTCCACCACTAGAGTCAATGGTGATAATTCCTTGCATTTGTAGAACATTTTCTTTTCAAAATAGTTTCACATTTCATTTTTATAGCCTCCCTGTAAAATGTACAGTAGGAACTTTCAACCCATTTCACAGACAAGAGAATGCAAAGTGAAACGTTGATTTGCTCAAGGTCACTTCTCAGAAAGGATGATGACAAGATATAAGAAGTCTCATAAGATAAGCTAAACTAATTTTCTCTTTCCTAGTTTTTCTCACTCTCCCTTTATTTGGATTACGGAGTAGGGATAACTTTAGGCAAATGTTAAAAGAGTTTGTGTCCTGACATCTTCCCTTTATTCCCTTACTAGTGTCCCTCTCCTCTGGGGTCTCTGTCCTTAAGCCTCCCTCAGACCCCCCTCGCAGGTATCTGCCCAGGTCTGTTCAACTCTCACAGTGCTCCATGATCCAAAGTTCTTTTGCTGCCTTCCCATCAATCAAAATAAAAGTCCTTCAGAGACAAACGAGCCAAGCTAGGTGTTCACAGAAAAGGGCTCTAAAAGAATTAATTCATGGGGAAGCATGGAGATGCATTAGCCTTCAACATTTTTAAAAGTTGTGGCATTTTTTTGGAAGATGAAATTAGTTACTTCTCATGAATCTCTATTCATTCATCTAACTGAAATTCTCTGGATTAAAATGAAGAAATTCAGGTAACAAACTGATACACTTGGGTAGAGAGGCTACCCTTATATAGGGTAATATTTCTGAGAGTCTTAACAAGGACCTGATCTCAAGATACACTGAATTTCTCATAATTTCTTCCTTTCTCCTCCCTATTTCCAGATTCAGATATGTTAAAAACTCTAAATTACAACTCCAATGAGTATAGTACCATGGTATTGGTGGAGGATAGGACACACAAAGAACTCTTAAGTTCAGAGTTTATAAACCAGAGACTGTCCTTCAATACTCCATCATTCCCTGGGACAGAGATATGAGTATGCTAATGACAAAACAGGAAAATATCAAGCAATGATAGCTAAATGTCCCCCCCCCCACCAAATGGAGAGAAAAAATAAATACAGCATATGTATTTCTGTGCTTCAATAAGAAGAAAAGAGTCACTGAAAACATTTCCTAAATATTACTTTTAAATGTTAAATAATTCATTTTCTAAAGAGGCTGTCTATGTATCTTTCAGTTTTACACGTCCATGTAATTTCCAATTCAACCAGTCTACCACAGAATAAAGCAGCTGGCCAGGTTATACTACTAATATATAAGCAGGATCATTTTTAAGGTTAATAATCTGCAGATGGATATGTGTTTTTCCTCCAAGCCTCAGAAACACTTTGGGATGTTAGAGTATGAAAATAAAATGAAGGAGAGCAGATTGACCCATATACTCAGGAGGAAATTAACCAAACTAATTAACTAGTGGAGTAGTAATTATAGCTTCCATTTCTTGAATGACACCATATGCCATGTGCTGAACGTGCATATCTCATTTAATCATCACAGTATTGCATAGGAAGCATTATTGTGTCCACATTACAACAAATAAACAGAGACTCCAGCAGGATAAGTAATTTGCCCAAGGTCATCTGATTAACTCAAGATTAGAATCCAGATTTGTCTGATTCCAAAAGCTCAACTATTGTACCAGCTAGAAGTCCGTAAACTCTTGGTTCTCTGGACATATTCTCAAGGGTCCAAAATAATTATGAGAATTTTGGGATTTTTTTCCTCTTTGACTAAGAAAATGATAGATTGTAGAGCACACCCAACTCAGAAGTACCTTGCTCGGGCACTCAGGAAAACCCCACAGCCAGCAGATTCACTGGGTGTATCCTGACTTCCTATGAACCACTTAGAAATGCTGATTAACAATAAACATAGTAACAAATGCACAACAAATACTTTCTCTGTCCTAATTCAAGCGATAATTGGATTAGATATCCACTTAATGCGGGTTTAACTAACAATGCAGTACTAACCCTTCCCGCCAAAGAATAAGACAGCTAATTGAGTGAGTAGGAGATACCTCATTAAAATGGGCACTTGAGAATCACTCCATGCAAAGTTTGGGCTAGGAGAAAGGTCCAATTATCCTGAACTAGCAAACAAGGACCTAAAGTTTTTAAAGTAATTTTCTACAGCATTCTTATGCAACCAGACTTTCTTTCCATTAAGAATCACTGAAGTCAAAATAGAGAAATGAATAAAATGTAGAATTGAACTTGATGTATTATTCAACTACTAAATACAATGCACATAATTTTGTTTCAACAAAATATTATCAATCACAAACTGTATTTAGCCTTTTTATACGATTAATTAATTAATTAATTAATCTGGTGTTAGAGTTACATAAAAGCTATAAGTGAACCGAGTTTTTCTTTAACTTCATGTATGTACTTACCTAAAACAATTATCAAATAAAATGGTCCAAGAGACCTACTTTACCCTTTGAGAAGGGTTCTGTACATTCTCAAGTTTGAGAAACACAGGTATTGGTCCTATTCTCCTTCAGATGTGTTCAGAAGGAGAAACCAACCAAGGAAAATATTTACGATCAGGATAGAATACGCTCTACTATAATGATGACTAAACCCTGAAATCTCCATGACTAACAAAACCATGATTTATTCCTCATTCGTGTCCTTATTTAAGGCAAATGAGGCAGTTCTCCTTGTTATTGCTCCTCCAAGAGTGACTCAGGGCACCAAGCTATTTTCAGTGGACCACTCTGCCATCTCAGAGTCTTCTCTGCTGCCGTCCCACCCTTCCTGTAGATCAGGAGAGAGAGAACATGAAAAATTCACACCTTTGTCAGTTATAAAAATAGTCACGGGTATGTAAAGTACAGCATAGGGAATACATCCATAATTTTATAACTATGTATGGTGTCAGGTAGGTGATCACTTTGGAAGTTATATAAATGCCTAATCACTACTATGTTGTACACCTGATATACTAATATAATATTGTGTATCCACTGTAATTAAATGTTTTTAATTAAAAAAAAAGAATTCATACCAGCTCATAATTGTCTCAGACAAGAAATGACACCCCTCACTTGTGCTCGTATCCCACTGGCTAGAACCACTCACGTGGTCTCACATTAAAGCAAGGAAAGCTGAGAACTACAGAGGAGCACAGGGAATATTTGGGAAGCACGAACTATCTCTGTCACAAGAAATCAGAGATGAAGAGGAAACAAGCTTGCAATTGTAAGGTAGTTTCTTTATTAAATAATATTTCATTTATAAAGTTTGCTTTATTCACCTTTCCAAAACATTTCTGAAGTGTATAGAAAGCATACATTGATTCACTAAACATTATCTGAGTGGCTTTTACCTCCCTGCCACTGAGGATGTAGGGATGAATCAAAAAGAAGTAAGCTGAAAGAATACTCCTATTATCTAATACTTCAAATCAAAGGATTTGTGAAGACAAAATGGTGTTAGCTTTAATCTTTGAATGCACCACTCCCCAGTATTGCCCAAGCTCCTGTTCCTTGGAAAGGACCTCTCCGAGGTAAAGAGCTCAGAGAAAGATGAACTCAAATGGGTAAGCCTTACATCAAGCAAAGTCTACCTTCATGGCTGACTGATTAAAAGCTTATGTAAAAATGTCATGATTACTCAAAGTTTGATGGAAACGCAGAAGAAATAGATATTCTTAATAAAGGGCTGTCAGGGAAGAAGGAGCCATGGGGTCTAGTCCCCTATAACTACCATCAGACACCAAATCAGGTAGGCAATCTCAATGCCACTGGGCATCACTTGCCTCTGTCTGTGAAATGGAGATAATGCTGCCTTGCCTTCCCTCCTGAAGGTGAGCAGTGCGCTAAAGTATCGCAGGGAGATGTCACCTAGAAGTGATCCAGGTGAGTTTAAGAGGAGACGATAAGTTTTGATCTGAGACTAATTATGCTTTAGCTGACTGCTAGTATGCTCTTCCTCTCCTCAGCGTAAGACAACCCCGACTGCCTTACATGGTCAGATTGGAGGCAAAATTAGAAAGTAGACAGGGGTGCCTTATCCTCTCCAGCATCCCTTTTCTGTGTCCGTTTAGTGGCCCCTGCTGCATCGCTCCTCAAGGCACACAGCACTGCCATTTCCTCTCCAAGTTCCCTTTTAGCAAATCTGACTTCCAGGAAGGAGTTGATAAATGCATGTTCTTACTAAACAGGTGTGACAGATACAAATAAATATTTACTAAACACCTGTGACATACCAGGTAACATTCTGGGTGCTGGCTTATAATGGTGAGTGAGATATAACCCTGCACTTAAGTTCACAGTGCTCTGAGAGAGTCAAAAAGTAAAAATGCTGCTTTTATTTTTTTTTTTTAAGGAAAAAACCTAGAATGGAGCACATAGGAGGCTACATAACCTAATCACAGGGATCACGCTTCCCTTTAGGCAAGATTGATGAGTGTGAATACAGTAAGAACCTACTCTTGGAGAAATTTATGTTCCAACAGAAGCAAATTCTTAGAACAAAATTCTAATTATGTAATTTCAGGAATCTGAAAATCAAGATAAACTCTTATCTGAAGAGACAGAAATGGTTTTTCTGGGAAATTCTAAATCAGTGTTTCTTAAGGAGAACTGACTCTGGGTGGTGAACACACAATGTAATATATAGATGATGTATTATAGAAATGCACACTTGCAACCTATGTAATTTTACTAACCATTGTCACCCCCATTAAATTTAATTTTTAAAAATGAGAGAGAAAAAGAAGAAGACCCTATGAACCACTTTCCTCAGAATCACCTGGGAAACTTGTTATACTGGTATGCCGAGGCCCACAGTTATTAAATCCAAATTTCAGGGAGATACACTCTCTACAGAATATTTATATCAACTAAAATTTTAGAACCAATGTCTAAAATAATACCACATAAGCCACAACGTACACTTCAGATAGACCAGATGTGACTAAGCCTATCTATTCTTTGGAATAACTTAGATTTTCTTTCTTTCCTTCTTTTTAAATGTTTTTTATTGATGCCACTATAGATATTGGTTTTATTCATCTAGGATTGGGCATTCACATTATTAAAAGCTCCCCACCCAAGTGATTCAAATGGAAAAAAAGTTTGTTCTCAATCCATTAAGAAATTCCCTGCTCTCAAAATCAAATCTTATCTCTGTAGTGATGTCATTGTTTGCATGAACCAATTAAAACAGTGTTACAGCATCCATGTTCAACACTGTGTGAATTGTGACTTGTAACTTTGTGACTCCAATTCTGAGGCAGTAAAATCAGCTAAAATTCATTTGAAGAAAAAATAATTAGTAACAGGTTATGTTTTTGATGAGCTTTACCTTCACAGGACTATTAATTTCAGCAGGAACTACAGCTGGTATTAACTTTTTAAAAATACATAAGATATCTGCTAAAATACAACCAACATGAACATATGCACTTATTTCTAACCTTCCTCAAACCAAGCTAAAAATATAGTAAAGGAATGAACTCACGAGGAAAAAGAGAAAGGGAGAAGACAGCAGGAGAGTACAGATACCAGTAAATCTTGGAAAATGTCAAGAGTATGGAGAATGAGCTGAGAAATCAGAGTAGCAAAGTGCCCATCGTGGGGGATGAGAGACATTTAGGTAAGTGGTACACTTTACATGCAGGACAGGGAAGAGGAAAAAGTACCACAGAACCTAGCAACAGTGAACCTTGTTAGCACATTTTGGGGAGCAAACTGTAGCAGGTGACTAGCAAAGAGGTAAAGCTGGACCAGCCTTGCTAAATTACTCAACTTAACAATTTAGAATAGATTTTATATCCTAGGGCAATTAGGATATTTAAAATAATTATAGTTGGTAGGGACTCTCCAGAAAATTCTGAGCTCTGCCTGTAGAGGATATGTAACTGTCTCTCATGAATGCCTCAAACACAGCTCCATCATCTGAATTAGGCCAGATCTACCCCATTTTCCTTGTTAGAATTTCTCAGAAGTAAGTAAATTTGCTCAGAAGAGCTACAAAGGAAAGGAAGAGTCTTGCCACTGGGAAAAAAAATGTAAAATCTTTTTTAACAGGTTCAATTAGACACCCGGATCCCCCCATCAGCCTTTGGTTTTGAGTCAGAGAATTGCTCGGTGGTATGGGAAACTCCCTCACATACACATGTTGGAATTGAACTCAGAATATTAGTATTATATATAAATTTTGATTTACAATTAAAGTACTGGTGGGAGAGGAAACGTGTGTATGTGTGAGTGTGTGTGCAAGGGCAGAGGGGCTGTCAGAGACCCAAATTTTTACATTACTAGGAAGTCAATCAGTAATGTCTACATTTGGTAAATCAAAAAAAGCACATAAAATATTGTTTATAAATATGGTAATAAATATTGGCAGTGACAGCTGAAACAATTAAAAGCAGTTTTCTCTGGGAAACTTGATTTGATGATAGGCCTGGAGAAGGGATCTGCTGCTTTTTATTATAAGTCTTGCATGACTATTTAACTTTGAAAACTATGTGCATGCTTTGCTTTGATTAAAAAAACAAGAGAGACAGAAACACATCTCCAAATCTTTATAGTGGGTGGTTTAGGTGAAAGGATGATTTTTTTTCTCTTGATTAATATTTTCTATGTATTTTTGTAATTAGAAAATAATATGTTAATATTTTAAGTATTTTATACAAATAAATATATAACATGACCATACATGCCTGGTACAAATGTGTATATGTTTATATATACATGCATATACATATATGTACCTAAATATACATATGTGTGCATATATATGTATACACATATACACATGTATATATACACATAGGTTTATCTGTCATACACAAATACTTTAGGTGTTTTCTCTCTTATGTTGTCAAACATTCATTAAAACAAATTTAAAGCCTGGGAATATTTGTCCGAAGAACTCCATTTTATTTGTCCAGCTTCTCCTGACATCCCAAGATGTATGTCAAAGGGAAGAGTATCAGAGGCAGGTACCCCACCTGGGGGGCGATGCCCTGCCCGTCACTCTTCCCTCCCTCTCTCACTTCACTAAGGCCTGCACTTCAAAGTCTGCATGATGCACTTCACTGCCTAAATTGGTGGGTCAGAAGGGAACAACTGGAAATCAAAAGCTTTGAAATGAGGCCCAGAAGAGTCCAAATCAAAGGCTCTTAGAACAAAGTAGATAGATAAATATAGATAGATGATAACTAGATAGATAGATCAATAGATAGGCAGATAGATGATAGATAGATAGATGATAGATAGATAGATAGATAGACATAGATAGATAGATAGATAGATAGATAGATAGATAGATAGATAGATAGATAGATAGATAGATAGATAGATAGACAGATAGATAGACAGATAGATAGAGGTGCCCCCCCCTTTGTCTGAGAACTGATCCTATATGTTTTCTACTGCTCTGGGAGAACAGAGAAGGCTTGTGATTTGGCCTCTCCTTCCCTGGTATGTCTCCGGCTGAGTGTGAGATACTGATTATTCTACCGAGGTGCTAAGCAGCCGTCCCAGAAGTGGGTGGGGTTGTGAATGATTTGGAGTTGGTCTCGACAATCCTTTCCCAAACCAATCACCCACACTCCTGGTTCTAGGGCAGAAGAAGCCCTGTGAGCAGAGGGCTGTGCACACCACCCACCATGGCATGGGGTTGTTTGGATCGGCACCTGTTATACAAAGATTTCTTCCAGCATTGTTCAGAACAGTGCATGTAGGTGACAGGGAGATGGTTGCCGGTTTTGTGGGACCACTAAAAGCTCAAGAGAGGTCACTCTAGTATGGTGGTTCTGGTTACACGCTCTGGGCTGCCTTTGTATGAGTCCCAGCGCTTCCCTTCATCAGCTAAACAACCTCAGTTGTTTTAAGTCCAGTATCTACATTTGTAAAATTGCTTGATGGAATTGTTTCAGTATTGAATGAGCAAATGTTCCGGAAACGCATCAACATTACCTGACTTGTCAAAAATATTCAACAGGTATTTGTTATTTTTTTATTTAAATCTACTGACTTGTCGGAGTTTTCATATCATATACACGAGCTCTGCATGAAGGCCTGGGAGGGAGCAGTGAGGTATTATTACCATCTCCACTTTACCTACGAGGAGACCAAGGTTCATACAAGTAAGTGGGTGGCCTGGTTTGCACACAGTGAAACCAGGACATTTCCCCAGGGCTTCCAAATCCACTGCCACACCCTTCCCTGAGCCTGAAGAAGCACCTGAACTCCAACTTTGTATATCATGATATTGCTATGAAAATCTTATACTGGCCTAGAGTGAAATTAATATCACCAAGGGTCTTTTCATTGACCAGGGTCTCATCTGCTGACAAGCCTGAGTGCCGGATTGCAGACCAAAAAGAGGCAAACTGGAGTTGAGTCCAACTCTAACAACGTACACTCGGGTGAGTGATTTACCCTCTCTGGCCTCGAGCTGCTAATCTGTAAACTAGAGGGCTTAGACTAGAGGTCCCTAGATGATGAGCTCTGAAATGCACAATTCTTTTACCTATGTTTCCTTCTTTAAATAACTTGGTCTTTGAAGGACAAACATACCCAGAAAAGATATATCAAACCCAGACAGCTCTTGGACCCTTCAACAGGCAGCATTTTGGGCGGGGAGGGGGAACCAAATGGGAAAGCACTAGGGATTGTAAATTCAGAAAGCCAAATCTCAACAGCCAGAGAGAATCTGTCTCCAACCCTGAAGAGTTTTCCCATTCACTCTCAGAGGATCTGAAAGAGCCTTAGGAATCAATCCAGTCCTCTCATTTCACAGATCAGAGAATGGTGACAATGGGAAGGTCAATGCCTCATCCAAGATGACATAGTGAATTAGCAACAGAGATGTGACTTGAACCCAGGGCTCCAGGCTCCTCGCCCATGTTTTTTGCACTGTGTTGTGCTTTATTCTCCAGGTTTAGCAAATCCGCGTCAATGGCTCAGATGTCTTCCTGCCAGGAGACAAGCCGTGTAGGGATCAAAGCACATCTGTGAAGCTAATGACAGTCTAATTCACTATTGGCAGAAACGTGGGAGATTTGGGGAGAAAATTGCAACAGACTGTTACAGACCACTCTGCAGCACATTGTTGAAAAGGGAAAACACCTCTTAGATCACAAAGCATCACTGAGAGGGGGAGCCAACATTCCCAGCTCCCTTCACATTCAGTTCCTCCCAATGGTTGGTGGGTCCCCCAGACCAGCATGCTCCAAACACACATCTGCTTCCAGGCTGGAGAAACGATAGCCAAGGCTCCACTGGACGCATAATAAATTTATTTTTTCAAAAGCAGAGTTAAGAGCTTAACTGGATAAACTACAAAATCAAGTGAGCATGATGCAATCAACCCCTTCATGTTCCAAAAACCAGCCACGGTCCCTAACAGCTAGACAGCTATCTTTCCAGACTTTTCCCAGCCTTGCTAGCTGTCAATCTGAGTTTAAACTCACTTCCTGCAGAGGAAGAACACAGTAGTATTCTTACTTCGTTGGCTGAACAAGTTTTTGCTGACCACTTTCTAGATACCAGGGTCTATGCTGAATCATCTCAGGATCTAATTCCATTAGCTAGAAACTATTCTAGTTTCTGGGTTGATTATCAAGGCCACCCACTGACCAACTATAAATAGAATTCTGGTATAGTGTTCAACAGACCCCAGTCCCAAACCCAAAGCCTTTTCCCTTTTCTGGCTACAAAACTTTATTCTTAAAGGTCCTTAAGGACCACGTGATACCTATTTTTTTAAAACACCATCATTATCTAAATAGGTAATATACATACATAGATAGGAGTGTGTGTGAGTGTGTGTGTGTGTGTGTGTGTGTGTGTGTGTGTGTGTGTGTGTATGAATGAATGAACATCTCAATTTCAGGTACTTTCTTTCCTTATTTAACTTTTATTATGAAAATTTCAAACACACAAAAGTAGACAGAATTGTATAACGAAACTCCATGTACATGTACCTATCACCCAGATTCAACAATTGTCCACATTTTCCCCTTGCTGTTTCTTCCATTTCCCCTTACTAACAACAACAAATTTTTTTTAAATTATGCATTTTTTAGTGATGCCCTAATCTAGGTTAACCGTACATTTCCATTTGCCTGGGACAGTCACAGAATAGTTCTATGTATCAACTAATACTTGCTAATAAATTTTAGAACCCCTTTTATTTTCAAAAGTGACCCGGTTTGGATGATAAATTCTTACCTAGAGGCAACATTATTAGTTTGAGGCATTTAAGAAAATGATTGTATCTTATAGTATTTGTTATTACTCAGAGTTGTCCCGCTCTTCCAAGCTCTTCCCTGAACTTCAAGAGTGGAAAGTTTGGGAACTACAATTCCCAGATTTCCTTGCTAACTTCCATCACTGAAATAACCTGACAGAAGACTTGAAAGACAGAAGAGAAACAACGCATTATTGTCTAGTGGCAGCAGTCACGTAGACATTGGGAGACAGCAGATGGCAGACGTGGACTTTGTCCCATGGTTCGCAGGGCTGGTGACAGCCCAGATGATAGGTGGCAGCTCCCCGCAATCCCCAGTCTTTCTGAATTTCTTAAACGGGACCTTACCTTTGATCCTCAGACTCCATCTTTACATAGGCCATCCATTCTCCTCATGAAGCCTCTTCCCTCTTGAAATACCTCGAGTGGATTCCATTTTCCTGATGAAACACTGGCTGAAACTGTTAAAGAGAGAACCCCAACTTCTTGAGTTTGCTTAAGTTTTGAGTATGGCCTACCATCCACCCTTTCACCCCAACCTCAGCCACTCCAGTCATAGCAACAGCCAACAGCTTGCCAGAACACCACCCAGTGTTTCACTTCCACGTCTTTTCTCATGCTCACCTACAATTCCTTCTTTGCCTTAGCCCGCTGCACTGGGCCAGCTTCTACTACTTGTATGTTCTCTCTGATCTCTCACCAGGCTGCTCGCATGTCCCTCCTCTGTGCTCCTGCAGCAATCCAATATCTTACAGTGAATTTATGTTTTTAAATGTATGCTTCCATATGCTCACAAATGTATGCTTTTTTTCTTTTTCAGAATATTTTTAGGAGCTTTTCTTTTTCTTTTTTTAATTTTTTTTTAAATTGGGGAATATTGGAGAACAGTGTGTTTTTCCAAGGCCCATCAGCTCCAAGTCAAGTCGTTGGTTTCAATCTAGTTGTGGAGGGCGCAGCTCACTGGCCCATGTGAGAATCGAACCAGCGACCTCGGTGTTATGAGCCCTGTGCTCTATGCAACCAGCTGTCCTCACAAATGTATGCTTTAAATATGCATCTTCCTTGAGTGCAAAATCCTTGTTCTGTATCTTTGTTGCCTAACCTCAAGTTTGATCCATAGTAGACACTCATAAAATACTTGGGAAATAAATGAATGAGTAGTTCCTCACCAGCTTCAGCAGCTTGAGGATAAAGAATTCTGCATCTAAAAGGGACAAGGTCACCTCAGCATTGGACCCTATGCTCAGGTTTCTTTAGACATGCACTGCCCAATATGAGATGGCCACGACCCCCCCGTGGGTGTTGCAAATTCAGTTTCTTAATCACACTGGCCACATTTCCAGTGGTTAATATGTAGCCATTCAAGTGGTTAATATGTAGCATAGCTACTGGCTACCGTATGGGATAGCCGTTAGATGCAGCACATTTGCATCATTACAGAAAGTTCAATTGGATAGTGCTGGTCTCTAGAACTAGTAGAACAAAAGAACCATCTCAAGAGGCAGAGCTAGTCAAAGTCTTCTCATCTGGATGTACTTGGAGATGACACATTTTTATAGGCTGACTCGGGGACAAAATGACCAGCCAGAATGATCAGAGAGAAACTAATGCTAAGGGTATGGGCTCTAGCAAGAGGATGAGAATTTCAATGCGAACTAACATTTGTTGGACAGTTTGTGTATAGAAGCCACTACTGCAAGTACTTTACATGTATCCTACTTAAGAAAAATAACTTTATGAGTTAAGTACAAATTCACTATACCTTATCTACAATTCCAGAATCCAAAAAGCGCTGACAACTACCTAGTTTTGTCATAAGTTTGCCACAAGCTCACTTGGCAATAAAATCTGACCTGAATTTTAATTGCTGTAAGCCTATTCCTAATCTTTATTTAGCGTCAATGGCCATCTATTTTGCTCATAATGGATTATGAATAGATTATAGTATATAATATAAATATTAATGGGTTATAGGGCACCACCCAGACCTTGCCTTTGCTGGGGATTTAATGTAAAATAGGGTATACGTACTAGTTTGCTTTCTTAAGATATGAAAAAAACTGAATTCTATAATACAGCTACCCCCCCAAGGGCTTCAGATAAGCAATTGGGGGCCTGTGTTTTTATTTTCATATTTTATAAATGAGAAAACAAAACTTGAAGCAGTTAAGGCACTTGCCACAAATCACAGAGCCAGTAAGTGGGAAGCAGAGTTTTAACCCATACCATCTGTATCCAAAGCCCACTAGTTAACACTGCCTCCCTCTACTGTTGTTGAAATATACAGCCAATTCATACAATTAGCCTCTGCTACAAATGTACAGCAGAGGCCAAGCTACAGAATCTGCGAGTAGAGCAAAATGCATGTTCCAGAAAGTTCCTCAGGGCCCTAACTAGCGCCATAGACATAATCTCAACTTGACTGTATTAGACTCACCATTGCTTAATATACACGGAGGCAATGTGTATTTAGTATTTGCAGTAATTCAAAGGAAACTGAACCTCGATATTGAGTTCCGCAATAAATTACAGTAACTAACATTGTTGGGACCTGGTTACTTAATTCCAAGTACCTCAGGGCAGAGGGTCCTCAACAAGAGAGAAACAATGGAAAATTTTGCCAACTCAAGAAGCACAGCTTCTTTAATCACAGCTAAGAGCAACGACTCTGGTGCTAAGAGAGGCCAACCCAGTTTCCTTTCTCACTACCTTGCTGAGAAAGAGAATGCCAGGAAAGCCCTCGGAAAGTGGAGGCCTGGTCTCCGGGGGCACATTATACCCGCATGCTGCCACACCAGAGACACGGCTCCCAGGCAGAGCAACAGAAGAAGCATCCAGGCATCCTCGAGTTTTGTTAAGATACCATTACAGAGCTGGGGAAGAGCATCAGTTACTTTAGCAGTATTTTGCAGCATGGATAACTCTCTTACCTGGAATTGTTTAATTAGTTAATGAGGTTGAGGAGCAGTTCCTCTTAGGGATCATTAGTTAAGGTTGAACACATGAGACTGCAGTAAATTCTCATTTGTAAGATTCAGCACATTTCCCTTCTCTTTGATGGAGAATCAGTTGCCGTTACAGTGAGCTTCTGACATGCTGTCCAAGACGCTCACTTCAGGAAAGTTTGTTTCCAAATTCTCAGCCTGAGACAAAGTAGGGAGAAAAAGCCATGGTAAGGGTTTTAACACATGGAACTGGGGAGGTGCTGGGAAGGCCTGAGCTAGCCTTTCTCACTACTTGTATTTGGGGCTCCTAAAGATGAGTGTAGAGTCGCCCGGTGCTCCCTGACACCTAGCACTGTGGAAACTGAGAGAAGGCTGTTCATCCACACTTGTTTTAGAACAAAGGAAATACGCTCTTGTGGCCCGAACAAGGAGTAAAGCTGCCTGATCCCCATTCAAGCAGGGATTAGCACCGTAAATCCAGGTAAAAATACTGCTGCCTCACTCCATCTGGAATGTTCTTTACCCCCAAAAGCACAGTGAAAACTCACAAATCACTCATGTACATGCCCTTGAGTCCTTCGTGGAGGGAAATGACTTCAAAAGATTAGATCAGTTGATACTTCAGGAAGCCATTAGTTCCAGATGAACACAAATTCTCTCTTCCACACAGAAAGTTCAGACACAGGGGTGCAGATAATTGGCATGATTAACTCCAGGGAAAGAAGCTGCATTCCTCATTCCTCACCTGGAAGGACTGTCCTTTTAGGGTCAACAGGATGCAGCTCTGCATAATTCTGTGGGAGGGTCTGTTCAAACAGCCATCACTGTTAGCGGTTCTGCCTGGGCCAAGCGAGAGCCTCGGGACAGAAACCCAGTCACTGTGGTGACTCATGCCTGACAGGGGATGTGTCAGTCCAGTCAAGGCAAAAATAACAAAAACAACAAAAAGTAAAGGAGACAGATTTCAAGCACATAACTACCGTCTCTTTCGTACACAGAGTTTTTGAACTCCTTGCTCCATGCTGCTAGGATTGGACAGGCTCCTTCTAGCTCCAACACTATGGGATTGTCTGCAAATCTCCAGGTCTGCAAAAAGAGAGCTTAGAAGAGATTTAGAGAGTGTATGTTCTAAGTTTCTGGTCTAAAGGTCTTAGATATCCCCCTTTCCTCCTCACCATCCTTTCCGGTGACACCACAGACCAAAAGTAGTAGTAGGCTCCTCTGAGCTAAAACTAAAGATTTAGCAACGTAAAGCCTCATGGCACTCACTATTATGGTTTTCAAATGGTGGTATACAAAATGTGGTAGTGTAAGAGTTAGAATCCACTGAGGGATCATGGCAAATCTTTTAAGGTCTCTGGGTTTCAAGTTCCTCCTCATATGCAGGCTATGTTTGATTAAGACCATGAACCCTGGAGCCAAAATTCTCAGGCTCAAATCCTGACTTGACTTTACTGAGCACCTGACTCAGACTTACTGCTGTATACATATTGCTGTTATTGTTGTGGGTAAAATGCGAATTAAAACATTGGTCTTTCCTATAGCACGGAAAAGGAATAAGGGACAAACAAGTCAGACATTTAAAAAATATTTAAAAGAGTAAGAAAATTACTATATAAGCAAATTTCTTATTATGGAAATTTGCCTATAAACAACTAATGTAGTATTTCACTGATTCTAACACACTGTTTTAACATTTCTGAAATTGGATGCAACTTACAATTGATGGGGTGACATAATTAATTTGGCATTTTTTATTTTTATTTTTAATGATACAAAAATGATGTCACAATTAATGGTATCTTTCATTCAATGTAATATGACAGTACATTTTCAATAAATGCTTCTCAGTTGGTTATTATTTTTGGATTCAGACCTCTAAGCCTGCTGCTGATGATGATTTTATTTATTCTTCAGATGCCTTCTTTTTTATTTCAAGCTAATTTGGTCTAGGAGTACTGAACTATGAGGCAGGAAGACTGGGGTCCAATCCCAATCAAACAACCACAGGGGTGGTGAAGTGAGATGTACTTGATAAAATGACAAAAACAAACAAACAGCAAAAAACACAACAACTCATCCTGAGAAAAGCATATGAAAGAAAGCCAGAATGTTTATAAAAAATAGTTCCAATATAAATTCAGGTATAGATTATGGGATACAAATGATATTCCAAATCCATAGGGAAAGAATGAACTTACTGATCCTTAAATTGGCTGAAGACAAAAAGGCAGCTACTTAAAGTGGGAGAGAGAAAGTAGCGTTGAAGACCTACCTTACTCCTTACAGCAAAATAAATTCCAAATGTATTTAAATGTGAAAAAAACATAAATTATTTCAACATCAAAAACTCCTTACGTACCAACTGCGGGCAAAGTACTGCAGAGGATGAAACGAAATTCCTCCTATTAGGACACTTACATTCCAATGGGTCTAGAATAACAAGAGCTATGAAGACAAAGGAAAAGGCAAAGGAGACAGAATGACAGGCATTTGCTAGTTTGTGTATAATAAGCTTTTTCGGTGGTACATAAATACACTGGAAGAACATATTTCAATATAACCTAGGAGTCCAATAGATATTCCTAAATATGACAAAAATGTATCAACACCATGAAGAAAAGCTTTTATTTTTATTTTTAAATTTCTGAATGGGAAGAAGATCTATAGACAAATGGCAAACCAGGCAAGGGGGGTGCTACATTTGGACAAAGGGCACATTTCCTCATGAATATGCATTAGTTTTACAGTTTTCAACATCCAGTTTAAGAAAGGAGAAACAGGATTCAAACTCTGCCACACCTGATTTTGTGACCTTGGGTAAGTCACAAGGCCCTTGAGACTAGAATTCAGCTTCTGTTAACCTGAGAAAGCTGGACTAGCTCGTACACAGGGTCCTTCTAGCTCCAACACTATGGGATTGTCTGCAAATCTCCAGGTTTGCAAAAAGAGAAAAGGAAAAATGTGCATGGAAAGAAAATGACATTTCACAGAGGATACAACATAGATTAAAAGACAGGCTGTTGTGCTTGAATTCCTAAACAATTACACTGCAAAAGTACAAAATGAGACTTCTCATTTGTAACTTAAAATTTTTTTAAAGAACCGGTATGGGTTCTTTAAAGTAACATAGAATCACATTATTAGCCAGTTCACAACCAACAAATTGTAAAATATATCACTCCTTTTAGGGAGAGAAATAAAGGGTCATTCAGGGGCTACCTTCCCTAGAGTGAAAATTAAATTCCAGTAAATCTGGAAGGAGGGCGGCCTGTCCACTGAGTGAACCCAACACCTACCAAACCACAGAGGAAGTGAAAGCGGAGGGGGTTTTCCATGGAGAGCAGTGGGGAAATGAGGTCCTGGTAGGCTTGCCCTGCACAGCTCCGCCCAGCGGCTTCCCACTTCCCACGGAAGCCTGATTCACAGCCCACGTGCCTCGGGGGGCCTGAGCAAGGGCGTGGATTGGCCCCAGCGGGCTCCTCATATTTCCTAATCTCCAATGCTCTGCTTAACCCAGACTATGTCACCTTTTACTCTCAAACTTATCTGCAGACCTCAGACTGTAGGAAAATCTCTCTTCCAACAGCTCACAGCCTCTCTGACCCATGACGTCGTTCCCACAGCCCTCCGGGGCTCCCTAAAGCTGCTTCCCACAGTTCCAGAACAGTGGCACATCAATAAAACACAGCAGTCTGTGATTCAGGTTTCATTAAGCTTTTGAGGAAACCTTTTGCCTTGGACAGTTAGAAAAGGAAACACAGCAAAGAAATAAAACAGCAGCTCATTCGACCTGA
Organism: Rhinolophus ferrumequinum; assembly: GCF_004115265.2. Classification (NCBI taxonomy): domain Eukaryota; kingdom Metazoa; phylum Chordata; class Mammalia; order Chiroptera; family Rhinolophidae; genus Rhinolophus; species Rhinolophus ferrumequinum. The sequence continues at coordinate 22,645,756 of NC_046296.1, read as the reverse complement.
AGCACAGCATAGAGCTGAACCCCACTCACTTGGAAAGGGTTGCTGAGGGCTCCTCGGAAGTCTGCCGGCTCTATGAAAAGGAGCACCTCTCTTCAGACATGGAGCAGGACATTTTGGCAGTGGCATTTAGCTGAAGGGCAAGTGGTCTAATCCAAACACTAGGCTACGACTAGAACAGAACAAAATTGTTCTAAGCGTGTGAGCCCTTTACCTGACAACATCCGAAACTCACCAATGGCTTTGCCCACCTGAGGCTGCTTGGCAATCCTAGGACTTTACCCAGCCGGCCTTCCCCTTTTTTCCTAGAAATTCTTCCTTGAAAGGAGGTACGGTACGCTTTGTGGAAAAAGCTTTTCAAATAGATATGTATAAGTGTCTATTTCTAAGCAGGTGTCATGCTCCATGCCTCAGTGTACATTGCCCTATTCCAAGGGGACCTTATGAGAGTCTGCAGAGAAACTTCTGAGACCAGGTCCAAGTTTTCCAAGCTGGGGCTTGGAGCAAGAGAAGTCACCCAGCTCAGGGTTCCTTCAGTGGGGCATCTTATTAAAATGCAGACCCTGGTTCCACAGGTCTGGAGTGGGGCTTGAGGTTCTGCATTTCTAACAAGCTTCTGGACCACTCTGGGCAGCCAGGCCCTGGCTCCTGGAAGAGGAAATGCCACCTCCATTTGGTCACCCCAGCCCTGGCTCTTGTGGGAAAGGAGTGTGGCTTCTGGGGACAGCCGGTGCTGTCAAAAGATCCTCAGATTGAAAACACTCAGCCCTCTACTTTTCCCCAGTCAATTCCCCTAAAGAGATTTTTCTTTTTTAATAAACCCAGTGGTTAACAACTAGCTTGTTAGTTAAAGGCCTGAGGGACACAGAGGGAGGCTTATGCTCTACTACTCAGTTCATTAACTAGAGTAACAACCAATTTCAAGGTGATTATTGCTATTATAAGCTCTGATCAATTTTTTAAACATGTTTCTAGGTTTGGAAGCTAACGCAGGAATATTAGAGCAAGGAGAGCAGCTGTGTTGAGAATTATTCATATCCCCAGATTAATATCTGATCTCTCCATCAAAGGGAACACAGGACACATTTAGTTAGGGTTCTAATTGTACCTCCAATAAACCTCCACCACAGTGAAATATGAGTGCCCATAATTTTTAGTTTCAACTTCCTATACATAATCCATCTGACTGGATGGTCTCAAGTAAAGGCAGTTAAAGCAATTTGTTTCACTTATATAAAGGAATAAATCAGTGCTTAATTATGTGAGGTTTATTATTAACAGTGCTGGCAATCTGACCATATGCCATGACTTCATCTTTTTACATCCAGAAAAAAATATGAGAATATACTGATTGCTTTTATGATGCCTTTCCCCACTCCGGAGTGGCACATGGGGAGAAGGTGGCATATGGGACGGAAAGTGGCACTTGGAGAGGAAGGTGGCACTTGGGGAGGAAGGTGGCACGCAATGTGACCCAATGAGGAAAAGAAGGGGCAGGGTGCTTACTGCTCTGAGCACCCAGCTGTGGACCTGGGATGCATACAGAATGGTCAATGAATAGTTGCCGCCGAGCAGGGGCAGGGAAAATTCACACCATCCTAAGGATCACCTACCATCATGAGAACAAGCCAATCAAATCTTTTTCTACAGGATCTCAATGGCTTTCCTAAACCAGCAGTCAATCACCAGCAGGCAACAGAGGACAGGGGCAGTTTTGGTTTCAGAAATGTGGGTCTAAATCCCTACGCTAGCTCTTACTGTGTGTTAAGTACTAAGTGATCTAACCCCTCTCGACTTCCAGTTTCCCTAGATGAAAAATTGGGATATCAATGCCTTCCGTGTAGGGTCATATGAGGATTACACATAATTGATGGATAACACCTGGCCTCTATTAACTGCACAATAAAAGGTGGCTGTTACTATGGGAATTTCTATGCTGGGAAGAAATTGGAGACCTGAGACTTAATCATGTCCACATCCTGTTGTCCTTGGTGAACTGATGACACCAGTGACAATATTTCAAATTGTGCTTTTACATTCTTGCCTTTGATGTCTATTTCCAGCATCAAGGGCCAATTTCCACTCCTCTTTAGATTGCTGTGTGTCCCAAAGCAAATTGGTGAACCTCTCTGAGGTCCATCTCTACCAGTCCTTTCCTTTGCCTGCATCACACAGGATCCTGGGAGGTTCTGAATTTATGGAGAAAGGGTACTAAAGCCTTTGGGATCAGAACTGGGAGCAGGCAGGCTTGCGCAGGGAGTGATCAAGCCTCCCTGCTGTGGCCAACAGATGGCTGCCCAGTCAGTATACATTCTCCTGTCTTCCTTGGTCAAAAAATCCTGTTGCAGATGCCTGACTAAAATATCCCCTTGCAGGTCCAAGTGGCCAGTGATATGCTGTAGATATTGTTGAAGAGGACTTCCAGAAAACCTCTATGAAGGAGGGACACACAGCAGGTATCTCCTCCTTTTGCCCTTCACTCCCTACCTAGGCATGGAAGTGATGATAACTAGTCATATTGGACCATGAGGTAGCCCTGGGGACAGAAGCCATGTGCTACGATAGAGTAAAAGGAACATGGAAAGAACTAGGACCCTAATGATACCACGGAGTTGCCACATTAGCCTAAACTGTTTGTCTCTGGACTCCTATTACATGAGAAAGAGAAAAAAAATCCTCCTAACTTATATAAGCTACTGTTATTTCTGACTTACGTTATTAATAGCCAAATGAAATTCATTGTTGTGTTTTTGTACGTATCCCCAACAGACTTTCACCCTGGAAGAACAGTGTTCCAGATCAGTGCTAAAAATGCAAAAGGTTGAGCTTTTTCCAACACCAAGTTATTAATAAACCAGTATGTTTCTTATAGATGGCTGCAAATGTGGATGTTCCTTCCAAAGAGAAGGATTTATTTAATTTCATAATACTCTGGACTTGTAATAAATACCCAAAGACACACCTTCCTCAAGGTCTCCAGCTTAATTGGGTCCACGTTCTGAGGCTTATGAAGTCACCAGTCCTAAATAGCTCTGCTTTTCATCCCTCACCAAGACAGCCTTAAACTTTTTACTAGACACTGCAGCAAAATAAAATGTTCTTGAAAACATTAAGGGCTGATGAACTGGTTTGGATTTTCTCCAAACCTCTAGACTTTCTCTCCTCCCCATAGATCTAAAACAAAGTCCAGTCACTTTGAAATGAAGGCATTTGATTTGGGGCCACTGCACATTGATTTATCTAGCAGAAGGTGCTTGCATTTTTCAAGCCAGAGCAAAGAGCTTCCATATCACTCTGCCACCCCTTTGGTGTGGTGCTCTGGTTCTTGGCTGCCAGATTGAATATACTGTCCCATTTCTCGCTCCCATGAAGAGGCAACCAAGATGGACTGACTTGAGAAAATAACCATTCAGCACTGGAGAAATATGTAAGTCAAAAGAAATCCAAATCCTATTTAGTTTCCCTCACCATATCATACTTCAGGTAACTGAAGTAGAGAGAGGGAAAAAATGTAGGTGGAAACTATCCGAACTTGAATGAGGCATTCGATCCCAGACCACACTTTCCCATGTTGTCTTAACTTTCCTTATCTTATAGTGCTGATAAAACATGGATTGACTGACACTTAAACAGGTGAAAAGTAATTGTTCAATAACCTTCAAGAGCGTAAACAGGCTGGTCTCCTATGATCTGGTATTATTTAAAATCTATATAAAATGATAAAAGAACAACTGTATTTTTTTTTAACGTGGGCAGATGCAATAGCTGGGTGGGATCATTCCTATTAAAAACAAAGTAAAGGTAAAATTTAAGATGTCTTTATGTGATTAGAGAAAATGGTTCATTTGAACACAGATTGATATATAACAGAAAAATGCAGAGGAATACAAACACAAAAAACTATCACTGCCAGAAAAACACTTGGTGAAACAGAAAGGCCAAGGAAACCAGTAGTTATTCTGAATTCTCCAATGACAATACAAGGCTGTGTTAAATGAACTCTAGCAATTGGCCAATAATCGTTTCCCCAACGAAGGTAACAGGAAAACATTCTGTTTGACATCTAGAGCACACTCTGAAAGCTCGGGGTTCTGAATCTGGGATTCAATGATCCAAAATTCCACTTCATAACTCTAGAAAACCAAAAGGCAATTAGTGGCGCCAGTAGACCACTAGTGAGGAGATCCTAGTTCTGCCTTCAAGGGTCTGCAGCTAGTATTTAACGAGGCATGAATTTGCACAGCAAAGTAGATTTCTTCATTAAGTAGTTAATTAAACTCTTGAAAAAGTGATCATGAACAGGGCTAATAAATTCAACCCACATTAGAGCATTAATTAATCAGAGCAATAGGCTTCAGTTCAAGAGTACAAAACAAAACCTTACAATGCCCATCTCCTCACATACATTCACACACAAACACACACACACAGGCACACACAGGCACACACATACACACATTAGGTAATTACCCAACCCTAGTCCTAAATTTCCTCACTCTGATTAAATAGGGTGGAGAGGGACTTGGAACCTAAAAATACGAATGTAAGAGAAGCCACAGCTTAGTCCAATTTGCTCTGGAAGGTGAGGAGAGAACCTAGATGACCTCTGCTTCCAGCGGTGAATCTATTTCCAGGTCAAGTTAACATCTTGTTGTCTAGTTTCCCATGTTATGAGTTCAATAAATTAATATCTCCCTGCCTTTACCTGGAAATCTCAAAATACAATTTCCTCTATATTCATCTTTGTGCTCCTTAGAACACACTAGATTTCCCCAAACTGTAATCATACGCTCAGAAAAGACAGCAATATGACAGATGATTTAGTTTGCAGCACTTGATCCTTAGCCCTCTCTCACATACAAACACACCATGCTTAGTAAACTAGTATATAGAAAATAAGCGAAATAGGAAGTCCACTTTTTAATACCATTTTCCTCAGGATACAAAACAATACATATAAAATATTTGAAAATTACAAGAAAACACACCAAAAAGAAACATAATAATTTCCTTGACCAGAGAGATAGAACCTAGCAACATTTCAGTGTCTCTTTTTCCAGTCAGTTTAGAAAAGATATAACAGATATAATTTTTAGGAACAAAAATATGTACCATTTTGTAGCCCATTTTTTCACAAAGGAATACAGGCTGGACATTTTCCCATGACATTACATATTCTTCTACAAAGTTATTTTGAGTGACTGGATAATAGTCTATCAAATTTCTTACCATTCAGATGAAAGTTAAAATTTTACTTTAGCCCATCCTCTATTTTTGAACATTCAGATTGTTTTTAATTGTTCACTATTAGAAATACTGCTTTAATGCCTGTCCTTAGAGGTAAATCATTGCTCATATTCAGTATGATTTTTCTGGGATAAATTACTAGATGTAGAATTATTGGGACAAAGGGTGTGAACAGATTTATAACTGTGATACATGTTGGTAAAGTGCTCTACAGATAAGTTCCACCAACCACCCTCTACCATTAATGTATGAAAATGTCCCGTATGGTTAGTTTTCCTATGTACTCACCAGCTTTATTTTTTCTCTTTGACAATTAAAATAAAAAGGTGTATCAATAAAAATTAAATTTTTTATTGCTAGTGAGGTTAAACACATATTCATTTGTTGATTATCCATTTGTATTTCTTTTCTGTGAACTATTTATTCAAGGTCATTATCCATTTTTCTATTAGAATATCTATCTCTTTATGCGGTTGGTAAAAATGTTGGATCCATTTGGGATATGCACCTTTTAGCTGACATAAGACTCTTCATATGTTTTTTCCTGTTTGTCTTTTAACTTTCCTCAGAGTTTTGACATATACAAATGTTGGAGAGTTTTTGTAAAAAATCTATCCTTCGTCTCTCATAGTTTTTTATTATTTTTATAAAGTCTTTCTCTGTCTCATATCATCATTTACTACATTAATCAACTTTTTCTCCCATTACATTTACTGGTTTGTGTTTTGCTTTTGTTTTAAGCCTACACATTTAATCCACTGGAATTTATTTTGCCATCACAAAAGGAAAGACCTCTCTGACCCATTCTAAAAGGTTCTCCATGAGTCCCAACTTAGCCCACTGATACAACATGCAGTCACTATTATTTCACTTTATTTATACATCCCTATGCAGGACGGTAATTTTAGCATAATGATTAAAAGCTTGGGTTTTGGAGTCAGATAGACCTGATTCAAATTCACCCCTCTTACCCCTGTGACCTTGGGCCAGTTACCCAACCTTTTTAAGCTTCAATTTTCTCACCTATAAAGCACTTAGCAAAGGACCTTGCATGTATTAAGTGCTCAATAAATATTAAACATTAGCAATGTTTTCAATAAGGTCTCAGAGTGACCACCCAAATTCTACATCTGCATTTGGTTTTATTGTCACTTGAACATTGAAAAGTAGTTTGGACAATTTCCCCAATAGCCTGAAGCTAGTGAGACAATCTCTTCACATCAACCATGCCACGTAGAGCCCAGTGACAACTGGAGGGCAACCCAGAGACCCTGCATTTCTCCACCAAGTTTTTGGCCTCCTTTTCTCCTTCCGTCTTTCAGTATAAACCACCATAGGCCAGCAGCAGAGCAAGAAGGATCCACAACCACAGGTCAACACCTCTGCTTTCCCTGCCTCCAAAACACAGATGCTACTCCAGCCTTCTCCCTAGTTTTTAGAAGACTACTTGCTTTACTCCATGGCTTAAAGTATTTATTTTTCCTTAAGGAGACATTACTTTCATTACCCTTGGAAACCTGGAAAGCTCAGAATTCATGAGAAAAGGGAAGTGGGGGAGAGAGCTCCAGTGTAAGATACTCAGAGCTTTCATTGTATACTTAATTCAGTAAACTGTCCTAATCTCAGGTGATACATAAAGACCGAGAAAACACAACCTGGCTGAAAACACAAGCAGTTAAATCTGAGACATAAATCTTAGTTGCAAAGTTCTCGACCTCTCTCTTAAAGCATTGTGTTCCCTCTAATATTTCCTCTGCACAGAGGTAGGGGGCAGCTTTATATATAGTAGAAAGAACCCAGTACTTAGAGTTAGTCCTAGCTGGGTTTGAAGAATCTCAATTCCCACACTCAGCAGCTGTGTGAACTTGGGCAAGAGAATGGATTTATTCATCTGTAAAATAAAGCTGCTAACATCACAGAATTATGATGAGGATCAAATCCTCTAACACAGAAGATGCCATGAGTGGTAGGACTTGTTCCCTGTACTCATTGGCACTTCTATATATACATTGTCTTCTCTATATTCTCACAGTTGAGGTCCTAGTATTTGAGAGCTGAGAAGGATATATTAGATCCTATCATCTGACTCTTCGTTCTGTACACAGGGAATTGGGACCAACCACAGAGAGCAAAAGACATTTCTAAGACACACAGTCTGATAACCGCCACCCCCCACCCCCGTCACCTGTCTTCTAGTCTAGTTCAGTTTAGTATTTATTTTACCATCTACTGTGTGCCATAGGATGAGGGGAGTGGTTACAAAATGAAGAATAAGGCAGAGTCTCTGCCTTTGGGCAGCTCAAATGGCAGTTCCTCTCTGGGTGTCACCCATTAGATCATAAACTCCTCAACTAGGAAGGCTGTGTCTGCCACCACCTTCTAGAATCCCATAGGAGCCAGTGTCCTATGGTGCATACAATAGGTACCCAGCACATTTTGGAAAGAACTGAGATACACCTTTATTTCTTCATATCAGGCCTGCTCCAGATGGAAAAAAATCATTTTCCTAAGTAACCCAGAGCCCACAAAAAATCATTTTCCCAAGTAACTTGCCTCATTCTCTGGGGTACCATTCTCTCCTTAGCCTCAGTCCAGCCCCACAGAGTAAAAGAATCAGATTCCAGTGCTTCCAGGCCTCTCATGGCACCATCTCTTCTGTTTCTCTCTGGTAACCTAGAAAAATGAAGCAGTGGGACAGCCCACTCTCTGAATAGCAGGCAAGAGCCTCTTGCATGCATCCCCCCTCTGGGTACCAGTGGCACGAGGGCATTATAATCAAGTGCTTGATTCATTATCTCTTCTTCCTGAGCCTACCTTCCTCCATCGCTTTTATCCATCAGCCCTTAGATTTCATATTTCAGCCTTTGCCTTCAATGTCTCCATGTCTGCTGCACTATCAACTCATGGCAGCAAAGAATTTTCTAGAAGCCCGCCAGACCTTCCTGGCCAAGTACACTGGGGTCCAAGTGCCTCTTTTTTTTGGCAGATGGTGCCCAGGACTTCCTGCATGTTCCAGTCAGCATCAAGGCGATTGCAAGCCACTTCCAAATTGCTTACTCCCCACGTGTATATTCCTGTCTTCTTGCTCCGGCTAGAGTGGAGACAGCCAGAGAGTGAGGTCTCTCTGCCTCTGAAGAGGCTCTACCTCTGCACAGAGCCATAATTTGATGCCTCTCTCTGGGATACATATAGGGAGTTATTGAGCCAAGAGTTTATTATCGAGCTTAGCATGAGTATAGAGTGAGGAGAGCTGAGTGCAAAACCAAATGTTCCAAGTGTTCCTAATTCCATGTGTTTTGAAGTGCCTGAAGCAGGAATTTTATGGAAGAGGGAGAAAGACTCTTCCCTGGTGGTAAATTAAGGCTACATCTCTTTAGCTTTGGATCACGATCAGGCCCTTAGCCGTCAACTAATCCCATTTTCTCTTTATTTTCTAATTGCATTCTTACCAACAAGGCTGAGCCTTGTTTTCATAGGACAGTAAGCCTTGCTAAAAAGCTTCTCCATTCCTAGGCTCCCTCTAAAACATGTCTTGGCTTCCAAGGGTAATGAACTCTTTTTTAATGAACGCCTCGCTGTAATCTACGCTCTTTTTGGTTTCCAGGAACTGCCTTATAATTACACGGCTCAGTATTGCATGTCAGAGGTTTGCGTCGCCTTTAATATTTTATGAAGAAATTCAGATTTTGACAGTAAAAATATTTAACCCAGAGGACCTGAAACCCAGACTATTATTTTGTAAAGTAGCCATCGAGCTGCACACTTGTGCACCCCTGCTTTCCCCAGTGCATGCTCACACTCTTTGATACTCTCTGAGCAGACCCAACCACATGCTGTCCAGATGGAAACCTGGCTGTATCATTACATTATATTGAAATAACCCAATACCACCTGTTTCTGTTGGGGCTCCTGCCAACATTTTCCCATAAAACATTTATTTTGCTAATATTTTAGTTGGTCACCACAGAAGGACACTTGAAGTTAAAGATTTACCATGTGTTGCAGCCACTCGGAGCCAAGAGAGGTAAAAAAATAAAAAGCTCTTTGAAATCAGGCAGCGGAATTCAAGAAGAGCAAATGTCTATCTATTGTTTCCAAAGGTGGATGCCTCACCTGGCATCATGCAATCACGGGCACGGGGATTTCAAAACAAGGTTTTCTTGGCAATTTTCACAGAATGAACTATTTCAGCGTCTCTGGTGCTCATCCTTGGATCATAAAATTATTTTCAGCTTTGCAGAGAGATTTCCCTGCTTCTTGACAAATTTTCCTTCTCCAAAAATGTTGCATATATATAAATACATTCATAGAGATAGGAAATTGACTCATTTGACATATAGAAACACAGGCATATACTATTTTTATCCATCAAGAAGAACAAGATAGGGGTTGGTGCTACATATTAAGAACTGACCCTGAATATGATGTTAAAAGTCATTAGATGCCCTTGGAAGAAAAAGCCATGAATTTATCTTCAGGATTGAGCATTCAGTTGGAACCCCTTGGTCAAGACACATAATGTAACCTTAACAAAGCTGTTCAGTGATTTCTTTTTTTATTTCTTCTGCAACCACTTAATTGCTTGCCACAAAATTAAAGCAAAACTATTAATAGCTCAAAGATTGAGAAGCCATTGAAATGGTTTGCCAAGGGTGTCACTTGGAACTATTTGTACCTAGTTACACCTTTAAAAGAAATGCCTTTATCATCTACACCCTGTGTCACTGCAGCTGAACCCAGCTTTCCTGCTAGTTTTAGCTTATGCGGGCATTGCTATCTTAATTTTCTCCTACACATTGACCCCCTCTCCAAAATGAACCCCAGAGGACGAAGGAACGTATAAAGAGATTAATGGATTTTGGCTCCATATGCTTAGCTTCTCTACTCGTTTGGCTCTCACGGTGCCTGGAATCTCCATGAGATTTTCCCAGAATTCTGATTCACTGCAAAGTGGTATTCCTCTCTATTATTATAATTGGTGATTCAATTACAAAGGTTAACTGCATGGCCTTTGCCCTCTTCTCTCCCAGTTAATTCGGTGGCTGGATCTTCCCTTGCCCTCATTCTAAACTGACTGATCACTGAAACTCAGAGGAAGGAAAAAGGAACGAAGTTAGCCTGGAGCCCCACTCATGTAATGTGTCCATTTTTCAGTTCAAGGAGCTCTTTTACACCAAAATGCCCACTTTGCATTGTAAAAGTAATTTATATTTTAGATATTTGTTTTAAAAGTCAACTTGTAACCTGTAATGGCTATAGATATAGATTAATAATCACAAGTAAAGCAATGTACCTCTCTTGACAGCTCCCATTCATGTTCGCATATCCTCCCTAAAGACAGATAATCATATAATTAAGTGATCCATTTTTCAGCATATATGTGCTGTGCAAAAGACAGTGAAACAATGAATCTGGTGTGTGCTTTGGTTCAAAGTAGGAAATACTGAATAATCACCTTTTTTATGAAAGCACTTGACCTTTAAATTGATATTTCCCACCAACAGATTATAATTATTGTTCAAAGAGGTGTTGAATGCAGCACAGATAATCCAAAGGTGGACCGTCTGTTACTCTCTGTTACAGTTCGTGTCCAACTGACACTATCAGCTGACTGCCTTAGGGAAAGCAGACAGAGTCGCTTTGACTTTCCATCAATACCGGCTTGGATTTTTTCCCCCTCCTTTTTTAAGGTCATGAATCTAAATTCTTAAAACCAACATAAATTTATAAATATCACCTGTGAATCTACATCATTCTACTTCGAGAATATCAAAATTCTGGATGGCAGGAAGCAGGACAAGGGGTAACTCAGCCTCAAATGTTGAATTGCTCCCCAAACAGAAAAGTTTCCCTTAAGTAGAATTGCCAGATTTAGCCAATAAAAATATAGGATGCCAAGCTAAATTTGAATTTCAGAGGTATATGTATGTCCCATACAGCAAACTGTTCACTGTCTATCTGAAATTCAAATTTAATTGGGCTTCCTATAGCCAATCTGGCAGCTTTATACCAAAGCACTCAGTCTCTGATTTGCCCTCGTTATCTCTTTTTTTCCCTTTTCTACAAAGGGAAATATCAAATATGGACACCTACAGCAACCAGCATACACAGGTTGCTGATGGCTGAAAACTAGGAGGGCAAACAAGTCAATATCCATCATCCTTTCTGTTGTTTATTTGTATTCATTACCAAAATTGGACTATTTCCCTGCTCATAATTAAACAACTCTCTTAATCACTGCCTCAATTCCTGGAATCCTTTATCAAGAGCAAGGACAACTCTGGCCAGTCTGAACAAGGAAACATGTGAAATTTATGCTAATATTTAAAAGCTTTCTGTCTACCCTGCCAGCATCTATCAGGGTGTGCACATTGTATGGATTAATCATGAGAAATGCACGAGGAGAGGCAGGGTTTCCGACACAGTCAAATCCGTTCTTTTTGAGCACTGGAAATGTGCCCTTTCGTTCCCCAAAAGTGTCCTCCTAGCACTCCAACCTAGACCCAGGGGAAAAGCTGGAGCTGCCACGGTGGGCAGAGGGCCTTGAGTCCCAAGGCGGCAGAGAGGAGATAGATTCCCCACAGCTAGGCGGCCAAGCTGGAAGAGCATCCTGGTTCCACAAGAGCAAAACCTCCTTTATCCCTGGCATCTCCTCCCCCTTCCTTTCCGAGGATAGGCAAGAAAATCTTCCTGCCTGCCCTACATTTCCCCCCTTCCCTCATGCCATAGGGAGCCACTAGAGACTAAATCTGAAATGATAGCTTTTCAGAGGAAAGCAAAGCTAAGAATCCACATTAAAGCAGGAAACCAAGAGGGCAGACTGAAAGCATGAATCTTTTCTTTATTGAACTATTGAATTGATGAGAATCAATAACCGTTTTAAATGTTTCCATTTCACATTTAAAATGTTTTATATTTGTCTATTAGTTTAGAGTTAAAAGAGCATGTTCACTTACCTCATTTTATACCACAGTGATTTATTGTTCACAAGAAACTTGAGAGCACGGTGATCAATCTCTAAAAGGCATGAAGTGGTTTTCTTAGCCAAGTGGTTCTCAATGTGTGGTCCCCAACCAACAGCATCAGCACCACTCCAGGTCTTGTGAGAAATGCACATTTTCGGACCCTACCCTAGACCTGCTGAATCAGAACCTCTGTTATAACAAGACTCCCCGGGGATCCCTGTGCAGACTATGGTTTGAGAACCAATCCCCAGCCTACTAGAGACTAGCAGAGTAGCCTGAGTATCGGCGCCATCTGACCCAAACAGTGGCACCTTGAAGCATTATTTGTAGAATAAATGCTCTATTACCTCTCCTTCTATGTTGACACTGGCACTTCAGATTTCTGTGCTAGACTTAAGAACAGACCACTAAGGTAGTAGTTTGCCATATTAAGAAGATGGTCTCCATTTATCACTCTCACTCCTTCCCCATGAGACACCCACGTGCTACCACTGTCCACTTCAGAGAATCTCCCTCAGCCCCTCAAGCCTCCCTTTTGGGACACTGGTACTCCCTCTCCACATCCTCTTGTATAAAATACCGCCCTCTTTAATCTTAACCTCCAGTCTACCGTGTTTCCCTGAAAATAAGACTTACCCTGAAAATAAACCCCAGTTAAGATCATCAGCCAGACAGATGCATTTAATACGTTATGACAATGTTCCGGATGAAGATGACATGGTTGTATTTGAATAAATGTAGATTGTTGTACATGAAAAAATAAGAGATCCCCTGAAAATATGCCCTAATGCATATTTAGGAGCAAAAATTAATACATGACCCAGTCTTATTTTCAGGGAAATACGGTATAAGACCCGGTCTTATTTTCGGGGAAACACGTTATATCACCTCCGCCTCCACATTCACCCATTACCCATCACCCCTCTTCAGCCTCCATCTTTTTGCAGTTTCCAAAACTTCTTTCTCATCTATAGCCTCATCCTACACACCCTATCCTTCACCCAACATACTGTAGTAATTTCAAAAACTGTACTGTACTTCTCCCGCCTTCTGACTCCTACCCTGTGCTCATTTTTTCTCCCAAGTAAGCACTATCTTCTTTCCCACATGTCAGTCAGACACTCCATGTGTGGCTGCCCATCTCGTTTCCACCGTCTTCCTGATGGCTCTTGTTCTCAGCCCCCAGGATGGGAAATACCAGCCCAGACCCACTGACATCACCAGTCTTTGGGTTTTATTTCAGCAGTGAATGAAATATTTTTCTTCTCTGAGGCCACTGTCTTCTCCCGCTTTCATTTTCATCCTTTTTGTTATCTATCTATTCATTAGTTTTCTTTTAAAAAAATTGAGTAAATAAGCTAGTTGATTTGAAGGAAAATATTAGATAAATAACATTTCAGGTGATGTGAGGATAAACCATGAATCGTGGGGGGGGGTAACAGAACAAATGATGGTATGAAACGCAGATGTAGCAAGAGGGGAGGGCATATCCAGAAGCAGGAAACGTTAAATATCCAGAGAAAGGATCCAGGGGCAGAGGCAAGCATGTTGCTATAGAACACAGTGGGCGTGACTCTATGGGAAGAGTAGAGGGAAGGTTCAGTAAGACAAAGATTCTGAATCTTTCTTAGGTCAAAGATCACTTTGAGAATCTAATGAAATCCAAAGATAGTCTTCCTGTAAGTAAGTAAGTAAGTAAGTAAGTAAATAAATAAATAAATAAATAAATAAATAAATAAACAATGTGTTAAATACCTAAACAAGCAAAAGTGTGCATTTATTTCAGGAACTAGAACGAACCCATGAAGCCCAATAGTGGATGAGGTCCAGAGACACCAGGTAAAGAAACATGATAGGTTTAGAAAGATAAGTTTGAGTTCCAGTCAAAAAAGGATCAATGTGAAAGAAAATGTGAAAGAACTTGGGCTTCACCCTAGTGAATAAAGCAAGGTCTACCTAGTGCTGTAGGATGCCCGACTTTGTTTTCCTTTTTGACACAACTCATGTCCCCCGTTTTACTGTGAGTTTGTAAAATCCATGTTTTTATTTCAGAAACTCTGGGCCAGTGATGTTGGCTTGATGCCAGAAAGACCAGGCACTAACATATTTTGAATATGATGTCATAGACAGAGCACAGGAAACAATTATCACTGGGCAGATAAAAGGAAAACATCTTAAAAGAGAATATAAACTCCTTAACCTACTCTAGAGGCATCATGGTGAAAATTTCTGTAGACCAGAGAAAGAAAACTCAGTAATGTGTGTAAGTTGTGCTATGCATGTGTGGAAGATTAGAGAAAAAGCCACACCTGGATTGCAAATGTATTGGTTCCATCTACTAAGTGCTAGTCGACCCATCCAGAAAGACTATCGTTTTTTTGTTTTCAGTGTGACAGTATCAGTTAACATGTATTCAGACTTTGCTACATGCCAAGCACTTCACACTCATTTCATCCCCTCCATTATCCTATAAAGCCAACACTCATACAAATGAAGAGCTGAATCCCAGAGAGCTTAAATGAAGAGTGATTAAATCACTATCCTAGAACCCAAAGGTGGTATGGCCTAGACCAAGATTAAATCAGACAGCCTGACCCCAGAGGTCCATTCTGGATCCAGCAGTGATTCTCTCTCCCAAAGACCAACATGACTCAAACTCTGAATTCCCCTGACAGATTGTTTTCCAACCAGACCCACAAACCATAATTGGATTATGCAGTAGGAATCTGAGAAACAGGAAAGTGGGAATGGTCGAAATAATGAGCACTCATTAAGCTCCTCAGAAAGAACAACATAGTCTTTCAAGGCAGTTCCTACAAGCAAATTTTGTTTGAAGACAAGAACTATGAAGTTAGGCAGGACATCAAGGATGTGATCATTGTTTTTAGAGATCTTGGTTGTTTACCCCCGCAAACCCGCTACTCCACTTGTTTTTCCAGAGAAAATATGGAGGTGCTCACTTATTAAAAATAAACTTGCACCTCAGTCCACCCCAGAGTGAGATCAAATGGCCATCATGGGAGTGATATGAAAATGGAGTCATTTCCATGAAATTCCCAAGGGTGCTTTTTTGCTTTTAAGAGCAATGAAATCACTTTATGCTGGTAATTTATTATTTCCACCAGTTATTCAAATATTTTGTCTACATGTTGAAAAATTAGTCCTTATTCAAACAAGCTTCTGCTTTCAGAGCAAAAGCATTCTAAATATTCAGTGAAACTGGGACTCTAGCAGAAGAATACACAGATAAATTAAAGACACATGCTTTCTTTCCCCTTAGATAAGCAAACTTTAAAAAGATTTTTAAATAAAAAATAGAAGACTGTACTCTGTTGGGTTTTACAGACTGGACAGAATGCCTGACCTCAAGGAAGGAGGTTTCATTTCACCTGAACACCACTTGCTTGCCCATTGCCCTGATTTCCACTCAAAGTATGTTCAATCACTTCTAAAAATGGTGGTTTAGGCTGGTCTTTGTTTTGTCTCTGATGTTCTTAGCCTCAGATAATAATGGTATGAAGACAAACTTTACTAAATGTCAATTGTTGCTGATATTATCAGAAAGTATAGTTTATTGTTCAACAGCTGTCATGTTATAGATGTTTTCTATTGCTACAGTTTTCATGTTTATGTGGATAACTTGTCGCTTTCCCATCCCAAGTCATAGATGTGCCCTTAGATGAGAAGAGAAGGGAAATGGGAAAGGACAGTAGGGTGCATAAGTGGAGGAAAGGACTGTTTACTACATGCTTCCTGACTTCCAGTAGGGAACAAAGTGAGCACAGGAGACCAATTGTTGTACCCAGGACTGTAACTTTCTCCCTTCTACAATTTCTGTGCCCTTGGTAAAAGCAGATAGAGACATGAATGAGATTCAACAGCTTTTCTTCCTGGAAAATAGGGTCAATTATACTTTTTTTTCTAAATACCTCTTACTAAACTAAATATTTCCATACTGCTCCCGGCAAGCCATTCTTCACTAAGGAAAATTGTGTAGAAGGAAGAAGAGTTACATATAACTTTTTCAAAATTGAGGGAGGGTCAAGAAAATGAGAAAATACTCAAAGAAATAAACCTTGTAAATAAGTACAATAATTCATCCTAACAGCCTCTGAAACCTCACTCAAAGTGTAAGAGATGCCTGGAAGCCAAAATTTCCACTCAGCACTAGCAGTCAAATATATCATCATCTAGGGGATTACTTTTTCTCGTCATCTGTTTATCCAAACTACCCTCAGTATCCAGCACACAGTAAGTGCCCAATAATTACTTTTTGAATGAACAGGAAATCACCTCATAGAACATCTAGCATAGACATAAGATCCTTTTTTTAGTAATTATCAAATTTTGGATATGTTAAAGTTATAAAAAATCTGGTTTGGGTCAGCAAGTTCAGTAAGTCAGCCTCATAAAAGAAGTTTAAAGAGAACCTTTGCACTGACCTTTTCTTCACATTTAAAATGTTTCTGAATTTGACAGTAAGTATCAAGAGATGTGGAAAAGGTCATGCCTCTTGCCTGTGTAGCTCAACTTTCACTTATCTACCCCAAGGAAGTAATAAGAGGTGTGAATAAAGATTTATGTATGGAGATGTTCACCACAGCACTATTTAGAATATCCATGGACATACATGTCCAGTCACAGGGTCAAGTTTAAATTAATCTGGGGCCAAGGTACAGCCATGCAACAGTGATTAAATGTGATGTTTTTTAAAACAATTTTTACTGGCATGGAAGACATTCCATACTACAATGATAAATGAAAAAAGAAGGATACAATGCAATTGGAACAATATGATCCCAAATCTGTAATAGAAAGAAAGAGCTGTAGGAAGAGAGGGGCACACAAAGAGTAAATCAGAAGTTAATATCCCATGATCTGTATAGGGGTTACCCCTTATTTATGAAGTTATAGGTGATTTTTTCTTTTTCATTTTTTTTATATTTCCCAGTTATTATATACTCCCAGCTTGCTTTTATAGTTAGGAAAAATGGAATTTTTAAAGTCTTAGAATTGTTAACTGTTTAAACCAGGTTAGGAAGTCTAATTGTGTGGAAAATAACATATTCTAAATTCTGGCAGTTTCAATTGTATTGATGAAAAACAGGGGTCAGAACACCTGCTACCATAGGATCTTTACAGTTTGCCCACATACCCAACTACTTATGATCTGTGTGACAACAAGGGCCAATAATAATAAGGATTTGATTGGGAAGGGAAGGTGGCAAGGGGAGGTCAGGAGAGTCAGGAGAGTCAGCCGTATTTGTCATTGATTTGTTGGGCGAGTCACATAACCCCTTCAGGCCTCGTTTGTGTCATTTGAGTCAGACTAGGTGACTTCCAAGCGCCCTTCCAGCTCTAGTCCACGAAATAATTGCCTTTTTCTGTGCCCTGTACATGCTGTCTTAGGAGGTCACCACTGAATAAACTGCATTTGAAACGTGGTAGACCTCAACTGTTCCCGAGTGAAAGAGTGACTGTCCAGTAACTCTAAAGGACAGAAGAAGTCAACCACAAACACTTTGGCCACTAAACAGTCTTCTTCCGACCTCATCCCCTGGCTTCTGAGCCTCAACAACGTGATCTGCCGAGAGTTCTGCTTTCCCTACCAGGTATGATTTTTAACAGACAGTATTCACTTTTATCATAAGGGCAACCGAATACGTCCTCAAGAACTGAGACCCTCAGCCTTTGCTGGGACACAGCTCTCTTTAAAAACAAACTGAAAACGTGGACTTCTCCTCAGAAAAATGCTCTTTCATATCAAATTTTTGCTGACCACTTCACAGAGTCACGGACAGCCTAAAGCTCCTCATGATCCTCAAATGCGAAGTTAAAAATCCTCGGTGACCTATTCAACAGAGCCCCAGATAATTTTAAAGTATGTTTCCTTTTCAATAACAGGGTAATCTTGACAACTATTTATAATTCATGTAACTAAGGAGGCCCTCCCAGGACTCGTGATTTGGGAGGAAGGGAAGGTAGAGGTATAGCCTAGTAGGACAGCCTAGGACTAAACAAGCCTCAAGACTGCAGTGAGAAGGCTAGGATCCCAGACAATACCCCCTGCTCCAGAGCCCATCTACAACTCACAACGTGGCAACCATCACCATGGCAATCTCATCCCTAATGAGATTTATAACTACCAGGCATTAAGTAGTTCTAGTGTCCCACGCATTATCTCACTTGATCCTTGCCACAACTCTCTGTGGCACTAGTGTACTTTAATGGTACTCAATCTCTCTCCATTTTCCCGATGAGGAAACTGAGGATTAGGGAAGTTAAGAAACTTAACGCAAATTCACAGAATCAGCAAATACCAGGAGCGAATTTCACCCCAGTTCTGCCTGGCCTGACTCTACCCACCTAAGCTATTTACCAAGCAAATCTTCTTGCTTAGCTGAGTCATTGGATTGAGTTAAGTTTCTTGGGAAATATTGATATAAGTTGAATACAAGTAATATAGAACTTGCGGAAAGTTAGCGAGAAGTGACAACTGAATGGCAATAAAGCCTTGATGCCAGTGCTTCCTGAAGGTCTGTTCAAAAGAGGAAGTGAGGGGAGAGGTTGGTTGGGGGCTTCTGTAAAATAGCATCTTTGTTTTTTCTATTTGTAGAGTCATCATTTCCCTGTCTGTTCAAGGCTATGATTGAACAGCTGCAGGAGGGAACTCCATAGCTACAGATCATCATCAAGGCCTTTACTAAAATCCCAGGGTCAGGGAGCCACACGCCAGTACATGGCAAGTGTGGCTCTACGTTCCAGGGGACTGGTTCATTCTCTTAATAAAACCTTTGTCCCCTAATAATCTCACTCAGAATCATACAACTTTAGAAATGGAAAGAATCTCAAATTTTACTTAGTTTTACTCTTTTCTCTTTTTCATCACTCCCACCCTTCCTTTATTATGACTTTACGAAGGAAAAAATCGAAAACCAGAGAGAAAAAAACGAC
Organism: Rhinolophus ferrumequinum; assembly: GCF_004115265.2. Taxonomy (NCBI): domain Eukaryota; kingdom Metazoa; phylum Chordata; class Mammalia; order Chiroptera; family Rhinolophidae; genus Rhinolophus; species Rhinolophus ferrumequinum. Next base: position 22,626,593 of record NC_046296.1, on the reverse strand, counting down.
TTGCTTAAGATTATACAGATACTAGTTACAGACTGGAAGTTGAACTCAAGTCTACTACGGGCCAGGAAATATACCAGATATTTTATGAATATAATCCAACTTAAACATATAACCATTCACTGAAGTAGATATTATTATACCCATTTTATAGATGGAAAAACTAATGCTCATGGAAATAACTCACCAAGGTCAAACAAACAAAAATGTTGTTTTTTTTTTCATACAGATCAGTCTGAACCATAAAGCCAAAGCCTTCTTCAAAAAACACTATTTACCATTACAGTTGAGCAAGAAGTTACCCTGGTCACAATATTGTGAGGTATTAGTTGATGTGCTTCATTTTCCCCACACTCCCTTCATCTCTAGTGCTATGTATCACTTGCTCTCTCCCAGTTCAGAGAATGTAACACAGAATGATGATGGAAACCAAAGTGAGACCTCTTTCATGGGTGTAGTGGGGACAGAGAACAAAGACCAAAATCCAAGAAGGAATCATCTCGGATTGGATATATGCCAGAGTGGATGACAAACATACCCAAGGGTCAGAAGAGATAAGTGACAAGTCAAAGATGTCAGAATAGTAAAAGACAGATGGAGATAAAGGCAACATACTTTGCCTTACAATACCGGGATGCATCAATGCTTGGGGAAAGAAGAGGATACAGGAGAGATAATCCTGAACTTCACAGGGAAGAAAAAGGGCCTACCTAAAGTGATAAGATTACGGTTTCTGTGTCAGGCATAATAGAAGCTCAAAATCAGAGTAAAGTCAGTTATAGAAAAATAAAGATGGCATTTTTTTTTATGCTATCAGGTGACTACGAACATTCATATCTGCTACTTCTGAGGATATTTTTGTTGTCTAACAAAATAAACATATAGTGATGTTCTTGCAGTTGCATTAAACTCATTATTCTAGCATGCTACTAATTTGGTAATGCTCTATAGAAATCCTGGAAATTATTTTAAACAAGCTCGAAGTGGAAGAAGGAACCACCTAAAACCATGTGCTCAATTCTCATTAGAAGCCTCTCCTTACCACTCTTCTCCCACTACCTGTTATTACAGATTTGAGGGAGATGCAGGGTGTACTGCCGGGGAGCACTGGGGATTACACTGTCAAAAGGAAAGACAGATTGCACCTCCCCATGACACTCAAGAACTGAATCAGTCCAGAATTGCAAATTCTCAGCATCCTTGACCAGGATTTCATCTAGTTATTATTATTTTTTTCCTGTCATTTTCCAGAAAGCCACCGGCTACAGAGACATGAGCCCAATGAAATGAGAAATTTCCCAAAGGAGGATATTCTACAGTTACCCTCACACCTTCAGCATAACCTACAGATCCCTGCATTAGGTCTTCATAAAACTGATCAGCATTTGTAAACCTATATCTGTGTGATCATTTCATTCATGGCAGTCTCCCCATTGAAAAATAAGCCCCATGAGGTCAGTTTGTGACAGTGTTACTCACCAGTGTGCCTCAGAAACTAGCACAGTATCTGTCACATAGAATCTGTCTCACATGCCTTTGTTGAATGAAATAATAAACAGTACATCCTAGGAAGTGGGAATATACTGTTATTAGCTACACTACACGTAAAGTGGGACAGTATTAGTTAAAAATAGGCTTCGTTAAAGTTCTAATTTAAAATGTATATTGAAAACTCTAGAACAACCATAAAAAAATTTTTAAAGATGTATACTTGTTATGCAAAAAGAGGAGCTACAAGGAAATCATGTAAAATGGCCAATTAAAACCAGAGAAAGCAGAAAAACGGGGTGGGACAAAACAAAAATACAACAAATAGAAAACAGTTATGAATATGGTAGATATTAATCGAACTATATCAATAATCACTTTAAAGGTGAATGGTCTAAATATATCAATTAAAAGGCAGAGATCGTCAGAGAGGATAAAAAAACAAGATCCAACTATATGCTGTCTGTAAGAAACGCACTTTAAATATAGAAATAGGTTGAATAACATATCCCCATCTTCCTTTCCTCCTGGCTCTACACACACACACACACACACACACACACACACACACACACACACACACAGTAAAATAGAGCTACGAATGAGTTACTTCCTATTCTCAATATACTAGATCTTGTGAAATTATTAATCAAGTCTCTCACAAAAGAATTAAGACCTCAGATGATCTCTATCTTCTGTAAGCCATTCCCCAAATATGGAGCAAAAATGAAGGAAGCACTTAACAAACTTATTGAAGTCTTGTTCTTACATACACAGCCAGGATTTAACATGCAGTTGAAAATTAGTTACAGTTTCTTAGGACAATGATGAAAGAAAATATGCAAATATGACCCACATGTTAGCTTTGATATACTTGTCCCAAGGCCCTGTCAGGTTACCATTTCACACTTAGCAAATGACAATCTCTCTTGCTGTGTTGCTTAAAGAAAACTGAAGTTTTGCTTATTGCGTGAAAATAAGTTTGTTCCCACCTATTGATGCCCAAATTGTGCATATTCTTGCCCCAAACCTATTACTAATAATTTACATGTTTTTTTCTGAAAAAGAAACTGAGATTCAACTCACTGAATGCGATCATCCACTAATGGAAATAACTTTAAATGACACATACAGAAAATGCCAAGGGGAAAATAGAAGCGTTTTTAATTCAAACAACAAATATCATACGATTAATAATTTGTCAGTCAATTTCCTGTTAAACTAGCTATGCCTTGGTCTTTGCAGTTGTATATTCTAATTATATGAAGCAATTACAAAAGCTCTGCATGAAAATAGTAACTCTGTTCACAGAAAAATTTGAAAACATCTAATTCACATGTCATAAGTGTCCACTTATATTTTCTTGCCTCTACAGTTCCTTTTTTTTTTTTAATGAATTAGTTGCCAACATATTCAAATTGAGAAATTTCACATACATACTCTGATTCCAGGCTTCTTTGGAAAAAATGGGTCTTTTAAACTTGGGCTTATAATTCAACATGACAACGGTAAGCTGGGCTAATAGTAACTGTCCCTTTTAGACAAGGCATGAATTACCCAATTTGCCACAATCGCCACCATTCCATATTGTTTCCCAGACAATGAGGCCCAGTGCCAGTCCAGCTGCCATTTAGCATCATGATTCTGCAGTTCGTCTTGCAGTAAAAATATATATTAGATTGGTGCAAATGTAATTGTGGTTTTTGCAATTATTTTTAACCTTTTAAACTGCAATTACATTTCCACCAATCTAATATAATATTTTATATATATTACATATGTAATATATATCCTATATATCTATATATCTATAGATGTAACATATATATATATATATATATATATATATATATATATATATGTCAATAGATAGATTTCTCTGCATTTATGTTTCTATCAACAGTAGGAAGACACACTAAGAAGCTATCAAGTGTTTTACATTATTTACCTGCTTCAGTCATCTACATTCACTGACCAGCCCACATAAACATTTGAATTTGCAAGCTATGTCCTATCTAAGCTCTGTAAGTCAAGCGGTACAAGCCAGCCATAAACCAGGGCTCATAGAGCTTCCTTCCTGTAACAAGAGTAATCAAGAAGATGGCACTCCATGTAGGGAGAATGAAAAGAGATTCAGAAAAATCCAGAACACTTTCTGTATTAATTTCCTAGGGTTGCCATAACTAAATACCATAGATTCGATGACTTAAATAACAGAAATCTATTTTCTCACTGTTCTGGAAGCTACCAATCAGAAATCAAGATGCCAGCTGGGTTGGTTTCTCCTGAGACTTCTCTCTTTGGCTTGCAGATGGCCACCCACTTGCTGCCTCTTCACATGGTCGTCCCTCTGCGCATGCATCCCTATGTCTATCTTTGTAATTGTTAATGCTTTCTTCTTAAGGATACCAACCCTTAAGAAGGGTTGCATAGGGCCCAACCCTAATAATTTCATTGTAAGTTAATTATAGTGTAATTGTAATTTAAAGAGGTAAGTTAAAGAGATAAGTTAATTACCTCTTTAAGGTTCTATTTCCAAATACAGTTACATTCTGAGGTCCTAGGGGTTAAGGCTTCAATATATGAATTTGGGGGAGGGATGCAATTTAGTCTATATAACACTCCCTAACTCTGTCATTAAAGCAAGCGTAATTATATCTTCAAATATTTTTCTTCCTCCTTCTCTGTCTCGCTTTCTTCTTTTCTCTTTCTCTTTCTCCTCTTCCTCCTCCTCCTCCTTCTTCCTCTTCACTTCCTCTTCCTCTCTCTTTCTCTGTCCACCAAGATTCAAATTATACATATGTTAGTATGTTTGATGTGGTCCCAGAATTCTTGGGTAGTCTGTTCTGTTTTTGTTTTATTTTCACTTTTTCTCATTCTGTTTCAATTTGGGTAATTTCTCTAGTCCTACCTTTAAGTTCACTAATTCTTTCCCCAACTATGTCAAATCTACTGATGAGCTTGACAAATGGATTCAACATCTCATTGTGTTTTACATTTCTAGTATTACCTTTGAATTTTTTTTATAGTTTCCATCTCCCTGATGAAATTATCCATCTGATCTTGCATGCTGCCTGCCTTTTCTATAAGAGCCTTTAAAATATTACTTATACTTATTTTAAGTCCCTCTCAGGTGATTCCAACATCTGTGTCATATTTAAGTCTGGATCTGATGAGATTGCTTTATCTTTTGGAGGGGTACTGTTTTTTTCTTGCCATTTCATATGCTTTATAACTTTTGCTACATCCCTGAACAGAAACTAGAAGTCTAACACAACTTTTACATCAAAATATGAAAGAACCATTCAAAAAAACCTACAGACATCACTGAACAAAATATTGGAAAACAAAATAAAATATGCATAAAAAGGATAATAAATCATGACTACATTGGGTTTAATTCCCCCAATACAACTGGTTTAACATTAGGAAAATGAGCTAACATAATCCAGCATATTGAGAGATTACAGGAGAAAAATCATGCAATTATCTCAATATTTGAAAACGACAATTTGATAAAGTTTAAAACCATTTAATGATGTAAAATAAAAACTTAGTAAAATAGAAAAAGAGGAAAACTTTCTTAACTAAGTTTTAAATAATAATTTTAAAAAGATACATATATATGTTTTAAACATATAAATACATACACATACATGTATATATATCACACTTAAGAGTAAAATGTTAAATTTATTCCCTTTGTGATTAAAAATAAGACAAAGAATCCACTACCACCAATTTTATTCAACAATGTTCTGGAGGTCCTAGACAGTCCAGTAAAGACATAAAAAAATAAAATAAAATAAAGATTTGAAAAAATAAATAAAACTTTTTCAGATACATAATTAGAAGTCAGTTTATCAAGGGTGCTTGAAATTAAATTTATATATAAAAAAGATTGCATTTTTATATACCAGCAATAAGTATACTTAGAAAATAAAATTTTTTAAATGTTATTTACAAAATATATGGATTGTTTATGAATAAATTTACAAAAGAATAAAAGATCTTTATGGAAAAAATAATAAAACTGATTTAAAGAGATTTTTAATGTAAATAAATAGAAAGATAAAGTATATTTAAAAATTGGAAGGCAGTGATATCCATCCATCCCAAATGGATCTATGGAGTCAATAGAATTAATCCCAAACTGTTGATTTATTCTACTGAATAAGTAGGGGATCAAAATTCCAATAGTTTTTGCAAGTGGGAAGGAGTAAGGGAGGAAAGGAAGGGGATAGCAGTGGAGTTGAGGAGAGAGAGAATGTGTGTGTTGCTTGAGTGTGTTTTAAAACTTGAAAGCTGATTGTTATTCATGTGGAAGTATTAAGTATTGGCTGTTCTTGACCAAAACACACATGAAGAAGAAAATTAGGTGACATTTTCCTACTAATTATTAAAACTTACCTTAAAGCTACAATGATTAAAAAGCATGGTATAGGCTCAAAGATGGAAAAACAGATTAATGAAACATAATAAAGAACCCAGAAATTGAACAATATCCACCTGGACAACTGATGTATAGCTGAGTTGGCATTGCGGATCAATGATTTAAAAAATGAAATTGTGGTTTTCATTTACATTTCTCTGGTGATTAGTGATGTTGAGCATTTTTTCATATGTCTATTGGCCCTCTGTATGTCTTCTTTGGAGAAATGTTTATTCAGATCCTCTGCCCATTTTTCAATTGAATTGCTTTATTGTTGTTGAGTTGTATGAGTTCTTTATATATTTTGGATATTAGTCCCTTATAGGAGGCATTGTTTACAAAAATCTTTTCCTCTTTGGTTGGTTGCCTCTTTATTTTGTTGATGGTTTCTTTTGCTGTGCAAAAGTTTTCTTAGTTTGATATAGTCCCATTCATTTATTTTAGCTTTTACTTCCCTTGCTTTTGAAGTCAAATTCATAAAATCTTCTTTGAACCCAAGGTCCATAAGTTTAGTACCTATGTTTTCTTCTATGCAATTTATTGTTTCAGGTGCTCTGATGTTCATTGCAGCTTTATTTATGGTGGCTAAGACATGAAAACAACCAAAGTGTCGTTTGATAGATGACTGGATAAAGATGTGGTATATATACACAATGGAATACTATTCTGCCATAAGAAAAGATGAAATAGTACCATTTGCGACATCATAGATGGATCTTGAGATTATTATGCTAAGTGAAATAAGTCAGACAGAAAAAGCCGAGAACCATATGATTTCACTAATATGTGGGATATAAAACTGAAAACAACAAAAGAACAAGACAAGTAAATAAACAAAAACTCACAGACACAGACAATAGTTTAGTGGTTACCAGAGGGGAAGGGGGGAAGAGGGTGATAGATGAGGGTAAAAGGGATCAAATATATAGTGATGGAAAGAGAACGGACTCTGGGTGGTGAACACACAATGTGATATATATAGATGATGTGTTACCTGACGCCTATATAACTTTACAAACTTGAAACCTATGTAACGTTACTAACAGTTGTCACCACAATAAACTTTAATTAAAGAAAAAAACATGAAAGTGGAAAAAATTATACATATATGTATATATACACACACACATATACATATATATGATGTACTGGAACAATTGGGTATTCATTCATTTGGAACATAAAATGAAATTTACCTTTACCTATGCTTATATAAAAATCAATTCCAGGTGTTTAATCCTAAACACCTATATGTAAAAGCAAATAAATAAGGTTTTAGAACGTAATATTTTCTTGGTGTACAGAAGAATTTTTAAACAAGACACAGAAAACAAATGCCCTAATGAAAAACATGGATAAATTTGACTATACTAAAATTAAAAACTTCTGTCCATCAAAACACACCATGATGACAGCAAGAAGATAAGCCCCAACTTGGAGAAAATGGATACAATTCACATAACTAAAAAAGACGACAATCCAGACTATAGACTACTTTCTGCAAATTGTGAAAGAATCTACCTACCCAAATTTACTGACATCTTCCTCCCAGTGTCTCTATTCGTGAAGTCCCTAATGCTTCCATTCCTGAGGTTAATTCTGTTCCGCCAGCACCCATACATCCCAGACCTCTCCCTTCTGAGCATTGTAAGATTCAGGGTCTGCTGCCTGTTAGGGTCTCAGCTCCTCCTCAGCTGCTGAGAGAAGGATGAGGGGAGCTTGGAGTCCCAGGATGTGAGGGAGCAGGGCTGGTGGTCCACCACTCTGGCTCAGCTTGATATTGATTTCCTTTGCTCTTCTCAAGTATGTAAAAACAATTCCAGATGTGGCTGCCATTTGCATGGGGAGCCAGTCTCCTGACAACACTTGCTCATTAGGTCTGGGTGAGAAACTCATGCCCAGCCCCATCCTTGGCTAGTGTCTGACATAATATTACTTTATAATCCTACAATAACATTTGCCCCTTTCCAAGCGGAAGTTACATTACAACTTGACATTGCACCAAGCCCAGTTATCCTCTCCCAATTCCTGGCGTCCCCTGTTTAAGCAAAGGGGTGGGAAAAACAAAATGCTGCCATCCACCTAATACTTAGTTCCATGGCTTTCTGTTTATTTTAATGTCATTCCCACAAGGCATCTTGAAGACAAGCACCAAGTCTTGTTCACTGCTATATTCCCAGTACCCAGAACAGCATTCGCCAAGCAGCAGATGCTGAAAAAGTGCAAAAAATGAATGTCTCATCGTTTGCTTCAATTGGAAGAATAATACAGGGTTAGGATTTACTCCATGCACAGATCTTTAAGCAAGTCCATGAAAAGATGGCTGTAGAGAGGCTCCAGGCATCCACCATCCCATCTCCTTTGAATATTACCTGAGGTGTCAAGAATGCCCTGGATGTTTTGCTGCAATGCTGAATTTATAGTGAAAGCAAGGGCTTTGACTTAATTTGTGGGTTTGACTATCAAAGAAAAAGGAAGGCAAATGGGCAGGAGTGAGAAATGCTAGCTAAAAAAAAAAAAAAAAATTGGGGAATAGCGAGTAGATGATAGAGGGCCACAGGATTGAGAAAAAAGAACTCACGGCCTCCACTCCACATGTCTACTCCCTCTTACCCCCCTCTAGACTTTGAAATCATTTAAGAAGCACGCTGGTTTCTGCCCTTTCCGAGCTCACGAGTTCAGTCTCCTTGAGAGCCTCTTTTCCAAGTGCTTCAGTCCTCTGGCAGACAAACCAACAAAGTTCTACTGTGCTTCTCTTTCTGCTGTCCCCTGCACTGAATACCCTCCAGCCTTCTTCTGCACCATGTGAATTAAAAGCACATCAGTGAGAAAATTACTGGAAGGAATAAAATTTCATGGCTATTTGGCAGCCCTGTGGCGCAGCAATACCGGGAGGCATTCACCTTGGGCTGTGGGCATCACGCACAACAATGCTCCCACCAGCTGCCAGCCATCACCCATAGGGCCCCTCACAGCAATGGCCTTCATAAAATAATCAGACCACACAGTCAAAAGGTGGGGAACCCAAGCCCCAGGAATGCTGTCCCTCTCCTCCTCATTCCTCTAGCCTACTTGCTTCTCAAAATCTCTCGTTATCAGTGCAATCTCATCCCACAGATCTCCTCTCAGTGAAGATGAGAGGAAGGCACCCCCCACCCCATTTATGTTTTTGAAATGACTCCAGGAGTGCCAGATGTACAGACTTTTCCAGAAGAGTGTCAGAGGACAGTGCGGTGCATTGAGCTCACCAAGGCTCTCTGATTACACAAAGAATATGAGCGCTCCTCTATTCATCACCTAGAGGTAGACTATTAAGTCTCTGGAAGCCTTCCACACAGTTTAGTAACAGAGATCCATTATGCCCTCCCTCAGGTTCCACTGAACACCAGCAAACAAACATATGGTGCATAAGTTCTAATGGAATTCCACACCACATGCAGACTCTGTTCAGAGCTCTGTGCTGGAGGGAAGCTGGCCCCAAGCAGCCTTCGATGGCAGCTTTGCCGAGAATTTTCTGTGACACGATATGCCTGCTTTCACCATATAGGCATAGGATGCATGAAGAATTTGTTCCAGTAAAGCATTTGAAGAGGAGTATAGATACCTTCTTCTGTTCCCATTTCTTAGTGGCGCTTGTTAGCTGACCCCAAGGTCACTTGGCTCCCCAAAACCTCAGTCTTCTCCTCCTTAAAATAGCCACAGACAATAACGGTCCTCTTTCACAGGTGTTTCAATAATGAAAAATCTCAATGGATATAACCATGCTTTGGAAAGCGTTTCAGATTTGTATAATTGTCATCACAATCCCGCTCCTGGTTTTCCTGTCTCCAGCCCATGTCTATAGGCTTCCCTTGATATAGGAGCCAACCACATTCTCCTAGGTGGGTTAAAAATAAAACAATGACTCTAGAATATTGATGATATTGATAATCAAGAAAAAACAGATTCTCTGCCAGTACTCACAGATTAGCTCTAGAGTCACTGCCTTTGAGAAGGTATACCTTGAAAAACAAAAACCTGTCTTCTCCCTTTGCCCTCCTTCTCCCCCACTAGAAAAAAAAGTGATTATAGAGTGAGAGTCATACTGATGATTTTGACTGATCAACTGGAGAAATTTAGATAAATTTGGCTTTTCATTAACTGCAGCTGTTGTTTCTTTCAGTGCCTTAATGCAATTTATCATTTGAACGTGCTGGCTGAGGAGCCGTTGCTTGAGTTTTCTTTTTCCTTCAATCGTTAATCTTAACAGTATGAATCCAATTTCTATAGTTAGCCTCAAAAAAAAGTCCCTTTCCTCTCCTTCAGGGTTGTTCTTATTGAAAAGTTATGCTTTCAGATCATCTCTCTCTTTCCCTTTCTCTCTCTCTCTCTCTCTCTCTCTCTCTCTCTCTCTCTCTCTCTCTCTCTCTCTCTCTCTCTCTCCTTCTCTCCTCCCTACACACACACACACACACACTCTCAATAGACTACTATGCAAACCCAAATCCAGCTCCTATGCACCAAAATGACAAGTGCAAAAGCCTAAAACTTCTCAAGGCAGCTCTCAGATTCCCCACCTCACCCCCAACCCAACCCATCATTGCCCTCCCAGCCCCTTACTCAAAACAATTTTGAATTTGGTCTCCAAACATGCAGAATTAAGGTCTCCCACACTCAATGAGATTTCTAGCTACAGTGCACCAAAAGTTTTATAGTTCCCCGTGACAATGAGATGACAAACAACCTCCAAACAATATTGGCTGATTTAAATTAAACTATTATTCATTTATACAGGATGATGACTTATGATTACCTGAAGAGAAAAAAAAAATGAAGTAGAGGAGAGATAAACTCAGAACTTGTTTCCTATTAATGTTCTAAGAGTAATATGATGCTAGTCTTTATGTGGTTTTTCATTATTCTTAGAAACTTAGTTACCCTCTTAATTATTACATTGTTTCTCTTAGAAGAGGAGGAGAAGGAGGAGACAGACTATATTTTCTTCTTTTATATCATGATGGATTAAATGTCAAGAATAATTAAATGCCATGGGGTGGTAGCCACCAATTGATACTGACATCTTCGGGGAAAACCCACCCAGGAAAGAAGAAAATAGAAACATCTTAGCATCTCTGTGTCTTTCCTGACTTCATTTATGTAGGCGGGGAACCCAACATCTTAAACTAAAATGGAAAAAAAAGAGCAGAGCCTCTGCAAGCTAATAATTATTCTGTGCTTGGAATGAGGGTGTTCAGAAGAACAGACACTGAGGTTGCAACATTTTCCAAAGTAGGAGAAGTGCGGGAGTTTACTCCTGGGCCGTTCTGGCAAATGGAAACAACAAAGAAAATGAATCATTCCAAGAATTTAGAAACAAGATGGGGCCATCTTCAAAAGGTCCCAATCTGAGTTTTCAAGAGGGTAATGGCGGTCAAGAAAGCCAGGCGATATTATTCGATAATTTATCAATAAATAGATAAAAGGTTCTACTTACAGTTCTATTTAAGAACTAACCACAAACAAAATCACTAGCATACGACCAAGCAAGAACTATGGAAGGTACATGGAGCTGAGCAAAGCTCACTGGAAACACTAAAATCTTGTATGAAAATCAGGAAACCAAGGTCAGTGGTGCTGTGATAGACTCTGAAGTTCAAGTTCACTTTGAAATGATAATGTCAGTCACTTTTAGGGCATTTTACTCACTCCAGCAAGAAAAAACATCTTCACAGTGTACATCAGTGACTTTATTCCAGTAAAAAACGTTGACCACTCTGGGAGTAGCAAAATCTGTTGGACAAATGATACACTAGAGAATGTATTATCCTCTATAACAGGGGTGTCCAAACTGCGGCCCGCAGGCCAACTGCGGCCCGCAATCCATTTTTAATTGGCCCGCAGCAAATTCCAAAAATATATTTAGTTTACTTAAATAAACCAGGTGAGGCAATGCGTACTTCACCTCGAGTGAGTGGCCCGGCTGTTTGTGTATTTTACCGCATATGGCCCTTGGTGAAAACCGTTGAAAACAGTTTGGACACCCCTGCTCTATAAGCTCCCAACTTTCAGTGAAGAGCAGCTTATTAACTTCTGTGTGTTTACCACACAATTTCCACACAACTTGAGTGAACTATCTTCACAGCATTGCAATCACACACATTCTGTCTCTTATTTTGTTTCAGTTTCTGGATCTCGTCTTGCACCCCCCGTCTTCCTTAATATTAAGGGACTGGTTTTTTATTCTCATTCTCTTTTTCATTTTCCTTCAATATCACGTCTTTGGGTAGCCAAGCATTCACCCCACAGACAAACTAAACAGACAAACCAAAAGTCCTGCCAAGCAAACCAACCAGGGCCAGGCCAGATGCCGCTGGCTCTTAGGCTTTTCAGAAAGGTGGGATGCAGTGCCCTGAGCTATGAGGGAGCCTGAAAGGAACAGAGAGTGCAGCTCAGTCATCCCAGCTGCAAAATGTCAAATTCTTAAATGCCAACACCAACATTTCCTTCTCTTTTCCTCTGAAGAGCCACCAGTTAAATATCTAACCACAAGATGTCCCCTAAAAGCCTGGAGCTCTACAGCACCCCTGAAACTTAACACTTCTCAGGAAGTGGCTCATGTTAAAGACTTTGAAGACTGTTCTGAATGGCTTTCAGCGGAGGGCCAATATTATTGTTAGAATTCTTCCTTCTTACTCCCAATGGGTACATATTACCCCAGAAAGTCCAGCCCACAAAACCAAATACGGCAGCACAGTAATAGGGTTCCAAGAGGGGTCCGTTTCCTATCTGTCCATTCCAACCACCCCCTGTCTACCTTTGCTCTGTGCCCACCCCTTCTCTGAGTGAGAGTGAAGTATTAGAACATAGAAGACAGGACCCCCCAATCAGGTCTCACCCTCTTACAACATACACCTGTTGACAGAACATGGCCACCACTCCACAACTGGGTAAAGATAAAACAAAACAAATGTCAATACTTTGCAGATCTCTTACCACCTCGGGGCATTCTCTTCTGGCGACCACCCCAGTGCCCTGCTGGGAAACAACCTACTCACCACTGTCCATGAGTCTGCAGTGAATCCATCAGTAAATAGTTATTTGAATACCTACAACCATAGGTATAAAACGCTTGGCAGCACAAGTTCAGATTCAGTGCCGCAATTTCTAATTCCTGAACTCCAAACAAAACTTGCAAAAGGACCATTCCCTCAGAGGACTGTCCTCAGACACTTTAGCCACCTGGGAGAAGCCAGCCTTCCACCCACTTTCCCAATTCATTGGCAAGCAATCAAGAACATTCCACACTACAACCTACCTTCTCAAGGAGAATTATGACTCTAAGACACTGGGGACAAAGAGATGATGTACTCAGTGAATTTTGAGTCCCCAGTACGTGCCAGGCGGTGTGCAGGCACCATGAATGTACTGATAAACTGGACGATCAGGCAGTGTGCCTTCATGTAGTTCACTCTCACAGTCTCCTGAGGTCTGTAGCCACACCATTTAGCCAATAAAGAAAGGTAAAGACACTCAGGCGAGTCCCCCACATAGAAATATATACTGAACCAGGGTTGAAATCCAGGTCTGTTGTCTCCAAACTGCTGTTCTTTCCAGCAGATTACACTGCCCCCCAAGTTAATGAGGAGTGAATGGAGAGCAAGGTCTGTCCCGTTGGTTTCTTCTATGTTATTGGAAAAATGGTAGAAGACAGTCTCGAGTGCCAGGCAGGCCCATTCCCTATTCAATCCAGGGCTGGGCATTGTCAATGGGAAAGGGGACCTCCTGCCGGTCTCAGTGATAGTACATCGCCACATGCCGATGCCAGATGGTCCAACAGGCCCATTTGGTCTCTCGGCACATGCCTAAGCCACCAGCAATGCCAAGGATTAAAAAAGAAAATTTAAAAAGTGTAAAACAACTAAAAAAAAAAAAAAAAGGTAAAAAGTACTAAAATTTTTCAGTGCTTAAGGCTTCTAAAATTCTTAATCTGACCTGAGAGGGACTCTTAGAAAGCTCTGGTCTTAGACCCAAAAGAGAAGCCACACATCTGGTCTTTGGGCCTTTAGAAAGAGAAGGCATTACTATGCCCATTTTACATGGGTAACTACAACACAAAATACAGGAAAAATATTTTAGCCAAAGTCACATAGAAGAGGCCACTAGTCGACCAGAGTTGAAGTTTCCTGCTTCCTCCTGCACTGTTCTCTGATTTCCTCCCCAGGGATTGTGAGGATCAGAGGATGAAAACTGGGAGTACTGTCACTAAGCTGGAGAAGTAGGAGACCCTAGCTTTGGTCCTCCACCAAAGATCAACAATTAGACACCTATTCATGAACAAAAAAGCTCTGGGAGCGCTCAAGTGTCCACTTCAAAAATATTCAGCAACACAGCAGGAAAGAAAGAAAGAAAAAAAAGAGAATAACTGCCCAAAAAAGGGAAGGAAGAACAGCTTCATGATGCCAGCATCATCCCATCCCCAGGTTGGCATTGCTTAGTGCCAGTGGGGAACTTCCAGCTACAAAGAGTTCCTCTCAAAAAAAGGGAGAGCAGGGTGAGCAACCAGCTTCCCCAGCCTTTGGGGCCATCACACAAAGGACCCATTTCAGTTTCAGTTTCACTGTGATTGGCAAAGCTGAGACATATAGGGATGTCTAGGAAAAAGGAAGAGGACCACGGGCTACCAGCACCAGCCACGCAGTGGAAGAGACCATGGTTCCCAGGGTCCTGCTATACAGAGGACCACAATAGCTTTTGCCACTGAGAAATCAATGGGATATACAGCAGCAGCTAGCCCAGGCCTCTGCAGTTGTGCAAGTACAAGACATCATCCTAGATGCCCACAGCTGAGTCCTCCTGCCTTGTGTGTGCTTGGGGCTATCCTCTCCATCTGTGCACTTGCTCACCACCAGCCTGATTCTCATCACCAGCCTCTACTGCTATGTGCACACCCAGGGTGAGGTCCTGTAGCCGTGAAATTACACATCCACAGCCAGGGCACCCACGCCTGCTTGTGGGTCTGGATCCAGCCCTGTCTTCTGTCACTGGTCTGCACCACTAGACTCATCTGTTGCTAGTCACTCCAGCTGTGCACCTGCACGTCTCCAGTCTGATTTCCTTCATCAGCCTCCACTGCCTAGCATGCACCCGTGGGGAGACCTTGCAATCACAAGAGTACATGTTGACAGCCAGGGCCCACACAGCTGAAAGTGTGCCTGCAGATTGCCCAAGCTCTTGCTGCTGGCCCTGCCCCCTGCTCACTGCATCTGTGTCTATAACCAGCCCCTGCCACTAAATAGGCACATGCAGCCAAGACCACACCACTGAATGTGTGCACACTACTGGTTCTGGCGACCACCACTGCCTGCCCTGGTCCCTAGCTGCTTGATGTGGAGGTGCCATGAGGATACCAATTGGCTTTGTAGCCACTGTAGCACTCACCAAGGATCGCACAGTTATCTATACTGTAGACTCCAGTGGCCTGAACCAAAGAGACTTTACACCTCTCTGTACTCACAGCCACCACACACCCGTGCTCTTGGCACTCTAAGACCCAGGGTCTCCACATGCCCCAGAGTGCCCCCTCCTGCAGGTGAAGGTCTTTCCTACCAAAGTCAGTCCATAGAGAATGGAAGAAGTCACTGCTTCTTCAAATGAACAGACACCTACACAGAACTACAGGGATCATGAAAAATCAGGGAAACAGGACACCATCAAAGCAACACAGTAAACTTCCAGTAACTGACAACAAAGCCATGGAGATACATGAGTTGCCTGACAGAGAATTCAAAATAATGGTTCTAAAGATGCTCAGAAAAATGAAAGAAATTGACGATTTTCATAGTAGTATACTCTGATTCCCTTTATCTTGTGTGTGTCGACTATAGGTTTTTGTTTTGTGGCTACCCTGAGGCATACTTGATACATCTTATTGATATAATAGTCTAGTTTAAGCTGATAACAACTTAATTTCATCACATACAAAAACTACACTTTTACTCCCCTTCCACACATTTTATATTTTTTATGTCACACTTTACATCTTTTTATGTGTATTTATTAACAAATTATTGTAGCTATTACTATTTTTAATACTTTTGTCCTTTAACCTTTACACTAGAGTTAAGTGGTTAACACACCACCCACTATATTACAGTGTTGCAGTATTCAGAAACTGACTATATACTTACTTTTACCAGTTACACACTTTCTTATGCTTTCACATTACTAATTAGTGTCCTTTCATTTCAACTTGAAAAACTCCTTTCAGCATTTCTTGTAAGGCAGGTCTAGTGGTGATGAACTCCCTTAGCTTTTGTTTATTTGGGAAAGTCTTTATCTGTCCTTCATTTATTAAGGACAACTTTGCTGGGTAAAGTATTATTGGATGGCATTTTTTTTTTCTATTTGCACTTTAAATGTATTATCCCCTTCTCTCCTGGCCTGCAAAGTCTCTTTGGTGGGTGGATTTTTCCAATCTATCTTTTATTATAATAAGTATTCAACTTGTGGGCTTAAGGTAAGTTAGCAACCTCAGGTTCTCCTATGCACCAGGCTCTGCTAGCTACCCTGTCTGCCCAAGAGAGACTTCAAAAATATAAATCTCTAGGGGAAAGAGCCACAATCATAAACCCTTTCCATCTGCTCATTTTATATAGCCAACTCTCACTTATCTCTTAGACCAAGAGTTCTCACCTTGATTATGTTTCAGAAGCATCTAGGGGAGCTTCCAGAAGGACCACGCCTAGACACCATACCCAAAGATTCTTGATTCTTTTGCTCTGGGGTGAGGCCTAGCATCAGTACCTTTGAAAAGCTCCCCAAGTGATTCAAGGTTGAAAAACACTGCTGTACCTAACTCATCACCCAATACACATGACAGTTTCCAAATGCTTGAATGCTTACATTTCAGGGAAACTCTCTGGATCTCAGCAGAGAGAGAAGCTCTGAAACCTATCAGTGATGTGGGTGTCTAAGAATTCTGAGATAATTTACAACCAGTTAACACAAGACATGACCCTCCTTCTCTTCTGCTTTACTCTCATAATCCAGGTCTCTTGGTAGAAACTCCTGAGAAGTTCTATTTGTGGGAGAAGCTCTGGCTCAGGAACCAGGTTTAAATTCAGAGATAAAAAATTTCCTTCTCAGGATTCTTCAGCAGAAGAAAAATAAAAGTGAGTGATTCTGGGGACTCCAGGGTACTTGCAAAAGATTTCTGGTTCTAATAGAGATAGGATGACTGAAAACCATGTTGACCTACATCACTGTTTCAACCACCACTTAAGCCTTCAAAGACAGAAAGGAAATGAAGAACCGTCGGGCAGAGAGCCAATGGATTTGAAACACAACACCAGGAATGGGTGTCTGCAATTTTGTCTCTAGACAGGGACTCTGAGCCACTCTTATCTATCTTAAATAAAAACACTAAATTAAGTACTTAACGCATTTGGGATATTGAATATAAGACACATCCCAAGAAGGAGTTATAAATACTACACTTTCATATTTTCACAAAGTAAAAAGAAATATTGAAAAAAAGGAATCGAGCTCGGAAGAAAGGTTCCTGTTCTATGTTACTCTAGTTCTAAAACTTAGTAGTAATAATATCATATGTTAAATATGACATGCTACCAACATGAGTAACCAAAGGTCACACAGTAGCCACTAGCACAGATTCTGGTTCAGGAAATATCTGTTAGATCGATAAATATTAGATGCATATATATGGATGGATGAATGATGAATGGTTAGATATATGGAGTCTCTGGTGAAAAATCTTCAAGACAGCAATCATAAAACTTGATAAACAAGAGAGAAGCAGCTCTCTCTGTGGCACCTTATTGATCCGCATCACCACCTTCCACCCATCATTACAATCGAATCGGGAGGGTACGCCTCAGTCCTAGGAGACCTTCTCTAGAAGAGTGTTTTAGTTAGGACTTTCTCAGTTATAAGTGACAGATCCCCACTTGCAATGGCTTAAACCACAACAAGTAATTTGCTGAAAGGATGTTGAAATATCTCAGGCAATACAAGGATCGATACAATTCATTCTAAGAAACCGTTTAGAAGAAGAACTAGAATCATGTAGGGAACCAATTTTCTTTCTCTCTGTGCATCTGTTTTCTTTTCTTTTTTTTTCTTTTTTTTATTTATTTATTTTTTTTGGTGTATCTGCTTTCATTTTCCTTTGTTGTGTTATAGAGCCATTCTTCCTATTTGCCAAAACATGTAAATACCTGTCAGTGACTCCTAAGTTTTACATAATACAGATGCTGGTACCAGGAGAATCTAAATTGACTCTCAGGTCAAATTCCAATTTGGAATTGTTCAGATTTAGGTCAAATGTCCACCGCTGGACCAATCAACTATGACAAGGGGTGGAAGTCATGTGGTGTGAATGTAAATGCTCTCTCAGCAACCATGAGAATGGAGGGGACAAAAAAACATTCTAGAAAACGATAGGTAAGCAGACAATCCAAATCCCTACAAATAGAATGACAGTCCTGATACAATTCGTGAACAGCCCTGGACAAACTATGAGATCTGGCTCTTCTTTATTCTCTCTTATCTCTATACCTTTTCTCACACCACAAACTTCTGTCTTCAGGTGTCCAAGACAATACAAGCAGCAATCCATGGTGCTCACTATGAGACCTCACTCAGTTATACATCCCACCCAAACTCCAGATATTTCTTTTCAACCTGGAGTCAGGATTCAATAGGAATCTCAGGTACTTGTTACACCAGGAACCCTGAAGAAAACCTCAGTAGCCAAGCCTGATGGGATGAATAGGAAGAGAGAGAACCAGAAAGTCATTCAGTGCTCAAGAACCACACTGAGAGATCATGCTCTTAGAAGATCATCTTCACAGAGTCCTCTCATATTCTGTCATTAAAATGAGCCTTCTCTGTGTGTCTCTAGGTTTCTTCAGATTTTTCTATTTCTACTCCTGAAACCACTGTCCATCTCTCATTTTTAAATTCCTGATGATGCAATCATCCCTTTTTTATCATGGAGTCAGGTGTCCAACCCCTGCAGTCAAATTAGCTGTGCTCAGGAGACGGGGTCATGTGTTATGGACTTGCTACTCTAGCTGTGCTGAGGGGACCAGCAGCATAAGCATCACCTGGGAGCTTATAAGAAATGGAGAGTCTCAGGTCCCTCAAGGCCAACTGAATCAGCAACTGTATTTTACAAGATCCCCTGGTGATTTGTGGATCATTGAAATTTGAAAAGAGCTGATATAGAAGACAGTCCTTCAAGTTGGGAACTGCCCTGAACTGCATTACAAGCCTGTAGGTGTGGACAACACTGATAACTCAGTCTCTTGTCACTAATCCCATGATAACAGCATTATTTATTCTTCTCTTAGAGACATTTACATCATTTTATACTGAACTCTAGAAAATCACAACATCTGCAAAAATAAAAAAAGGGATGTCTCTATTGGTGACATGACAGGCATTGGAAAAGTTAGCTGGAGAAGGAAGAATTGTTCATTTGTTGCAAGATTTTTATTGCAGGGGATGTTATGTTTTGTTTGGTTTTATAACAGAGTCCCTCATCATCTATTAAAGCTTGCCTCACAAGAGGTTACTTATTCTGTCTACTATTTTGTCTCCATATACAAAAACAGCCCTGCCAAAGCAAGCATCTCTACCTCTGCTGTAATCAAGTCCTAACCTTGAAATATCTTTGCTAACTCCCTACAAAAAGGGCCTTCTAAGGCCTAATCAGTTCAACCTCTGATTTTACAGATGTGGAAACTAAAAGCCAAAAGAGAGAAGACGTTAAGACAAGGTCACAGAGCTGATTCAAGCATAGAACCCATGGATCCTGACTTCTCTGTGAGGGTTCCCTTCACTGAACAGTGTTGCCACATGACAAATGCTCCTGTATGTGGGGCTGTTAGGGTAGGAAGTGGGAGGGCACATCGAGAGTGCTTCTGATAGAACATGTCGCTGGTGAGAATTGGAGACAAATATCTGCCAAATTTTGGATGAGGGCCTAGAACCTAACAGTCTCCCTCAGACTCAGTCTCTCAGAATATGGATGCCACAGGACCTTCCAGAACCTTCTGAAAGGGCTTTAAGGAAACAGTGAATATAAAATATGAAAACAACTGCCCCCAGCTGCTCCTGGGGTCGCTGTATTCTGACTGCAGCTGTGGAGATTTGTTGTTGAATTCCACTCTCCATGTTTCTCTAAAAGCATTTCAAAGAGGTTCAGAGAAAGCCGGTGCACTTTGGTAAATTGAAAACTATTTGTGACTAACCATCCATCACCATCTCTCAACATTCAGCATCAGAAAGAGGTGGGGGCCACAGGAGTAGAAGGCCAGACCCAAGTCGGGGGGAGCTGCTCACATTCCCAGTTGCCCCTGTCTTTCTAGGCAACCCTAGAATAATATATGTGCCTTTGTGTCCTTACCAATCAGATTTTAGAGGAAAGGAAAAAAGAAAGCTGAAGAAGCAGCAGACACTTCTGTTTGCCATATACCTGCTTCTCAAGAATTGTAAGCATCTGTGCAGTTAAAATAAAAAGCCCTTCCCATGAACAGTCTTTTATAAATACTAATTATGGTGATGCTACATTTACTTCGATACCCACCCACTATAATTGCCTCCAAGCAAGAGATATTTGCTAAGAATAATTGTTATTCAACTACTTTTTCTCATTACTCAGTCTTATAATGTAGAAATGCTATTGCAATCCATCCTAAGATTTACAGAATGTATTTCTTGGGGTGGGGGGGGTAGAGAGAAAGAAAGGAAGAAGACAACATTTAGCCATAGAAGCCAGATTTTATTATTCCATTAATATAAAGTAGGCAAACTAAACCAGGCGAGACTAAATTTTAGTGTTTGGGGATGCCTGCCAAGGTGAAAAGCCAGGAAGTGACTACCCTAAAGGTTAGGATAGTGGTTAATTTGGGGACAGTGATAGGTAGAAGAATAGGGCGGGGGGAGGGGACTTCGAGGTCACTTTCTATCTCTTCACCTAGGTGGTGGCTACATGAGTGTTCATTGCGTAATCAATTTTTGAATAATTTGTTTTGTGCACCTTTTCATTTGTGTGTCTATTTCATAATAAAACAATTTAAAAGGGAAAAAAAAAAAGGCCAAGCTAAAAGGAAGGGTCTCAGCCACTAGCCCTTTACTTGTATGAAACCCTATTTGATTGTTTTCCCCCTAGAATTCCCTTAGTAATAAAAACAGACAACTCAAAAAGGTCAAGCTATGGTCAAGCCTTCCCCGACCCTTTCCTATCTTCTAGGTTATCAGAGAAGAAGAATAACCGATTGGACTCATTCTGATGCTCATTTGCACAATCTAATTTAGTCTAAGAAGTGCTCCCTAAATATTTCTTCCAAGCAAGATCCTTCAGAGACATTTTGAAGGACGTAGCATTATATAAAACATACAAGTGGCACTACACGGGTGTAATCAAATTGCGAACCT
Organism: Rhinolophus ferrumequinum; assembly: GCF_004115265.2. NCBI lineage: Eukaryota > Metazoa > Chordata > Mammalia > Chiroptera > Rhinolophidae > Rhinolophus > Rhinolophus ferrumequinum. The sequence goes on along the minus strand of NC_046296.1, from coordinate 22,605,235 downwards.
GGAGCCACCCATCTGGTTCCTCGTTAGACTCTACAGTGGCCCCAAAGGCATGTTTACAGAACCTCTTGGGCTCTTACAACACACTGTGAAACCCCAGGTCTAATGAATAGCTGTGTTTGTTAGCTACATACTGTGTTTCCCCAAAAATAAGACCTAACCGGAAAAAAAGCCCTAGCATGACTTTTCAGGATGACATCCCCTGAACACAAGCTCTAATGCATCTATTGGAGCAAAAGTTAATATAAGACCCGGTCTTATTTTCCGGAAAACACGGTACAAATAACCTACAGGCCATGAAAGTGGTCGAGAGAACTGGGACATGAGTCAGAAAAGTCTTAATGTGAGAATGAAGGTTAAGTGTCAGCCGGTGAGGCCTTGTCGAAGGACTCAGGGCAGCAGGAGAGCACTGGGTGCCAATCCCTGGGTGCTGGGCGACACGCTGAACAGGGACCAAACCATGGGACTGAGTTGTGCAAATGAGAGTGAAAACATGTGTAGTCAGTTAAAATGAACACAGCTGCTGCAGCCCCCAAGGAGTCTTACTAATGGTGGACGTGGCAGGGTCTCCAGGAGGTCTGGAGGGAAATACTTTGGGTCATGCAAACCTTTTTGTAGCTTTCAGATAACAAGAAAGCAGTAACTGTCCCACGTTCCAATGAAATTGAAGAAACAAAATACCTGTAATTTTTCAGGAAGGACACGTAACATGGAAGATGACCTGCTGCTACCAGAAAAGGCTCTTCTCCCCATCCCTCCTTCTTATTGAAATGAAACTGAGCGAGACAAGGAAAAGTCACTGGGCAGTCCTCTGCTTTTCTCCAAGCAGAAGAGAAAGAGCAATGTTTCACATTGGCCTTGAAGCTACAAGCCTTTTCAAACCAGACAGCCTCATGCTGAAAATCCGTACTTCAGGCTGGGCTCAGTTTTACTTTGCTTTTTGAATCAAATAAGACCAAACAGAAAAAGGGGAGCATATCTGCACAGCTCTGTGGGTCATAGCCAAGCACTTTCCCATCCTACCCCTCTCCCACCCCATCCACCCAGCCAAACTGCAACTCTCACCAGCTGTGAGGGCAGAGGGCTCTTCCCCACCCCCTGGTAACCTCTGGTATCTAATGTGGGGTGGGCTTGTGTATACTATTTGGAAAACACTACGTGCTCAAGGTTAAGTAGTAGTAATGAGAGTAGTAAACAGCCATGGAACTGTTGAACTTCCCAGACACGTGGGCAGGAATTGCTGAGGTGTCCCACAAAACATAGTATTGAGAGCAGAGGATTTCCTAAATCTGTGACTAAATAAATCACTTGGCATTCGAGGATCTATAAAGTATCACCGCTGATAAAGACAATGGTGGCCTAGGCTTGATGAGAAGCCAATGGAGAACCAGAGCTCCCTCACTGAAGACAGGATGCCCAGGGTTACTCTCAGAATCGCCACCAGCACCATGACCAAAGTCACCTGCCAAGCACCAGACTGCGTGTGGCACCCTAGGGGCATCCCAAGAGAGCAGACTCAGCAACATGAGCACTGGATGTGGAAACTCCTAGGTTGCTCCCCACTTGCCCCAGACCAGCTGAGTATTAAGTATCTCTGGAAAAGTCCTTTAGCTTCCCTAGAACCCAGTTTCTTACTCCTGACAACTTAATTGAGATTTGTCTTCAGAGCCTTGTCACCCCCTTTGTAGTGCTGCTCACTTTCCCCCCTCCCAGGCATCCAGGAATGGCGTTGACACCCTTCCCCCACCTCCTCCTGCCACCAACCAATGGTGCCTGTGGAGACAGCGATGATGGTGACCCAGAAGTTCCCTACCTCTCAGTCCCAGGACCCGTTTATACTCTTAAAAATAACTGATGTCCCAAAATAACTTTTATTTATGAGTTATATATTTATTACCTTTACTGTATTAGAAATTTAAAATAAGTATTTTAAATACTAACCTGTTGAAAAATAACAATAAACTTTTACAGTTAAGCATAAATAACGTTTTATAAAAATAACTGTATTTACCACAATTAAACAAACTAGTGAGAAGAGTGGTATTGTTTTAGATTTTTAAAAATCTTTTGGTCTACCTGAATAGAAGACAGCTGGATTCCCCTACCTGCTTCTGCATTCACTCTATTGAGATCTGTTGTTTTGTGTGAAGTATATGGAGAAAATCCGGACTCCCAGAAATGTGTAAGGAGAGAGAAAGGGATGTGTATTTTAATACTCTTTTCAGATAATTATAAATGTTCATTTCTGACATTACATCAAAACTCAACAGTACTTATTTAATATTACACTAAAACTCAACAAGTGCTACTGAGGAAACAGTTCTGAGAAACCATGTCAGAACTGTTACGTTAAAGTTCACTAGCGTATCTTGTACTTTGAATGGAACTTTTACTGATGTGTGTAATTTTATAACATCATGTGTTGGTCATTTGGAAAATAGTGGTTTACTGAGCTATGCAGATCTTCCAAATGTATAATGGAAAACTCCATTATAGTCATGAGAAACTAAGAGTGAAAAAAGGAGATAATATCTTAGTATTATTATGAAAGTTTTGACCTTGCAGACCCTAAGGGTACCCTGGACCACTCTGTGAGAATGCTGAATTAACCAATTACATAAAGTAATAGCTGTGGGTGTGTAATTTAGAGAACTGTCACCTCTCCTAGGTGAATTTACCCACTTTAAATTTACCCACTTAAGTGGGTTAAATTACCTACTTAACCCACTTAGGTAATGCCTACGGCTTCTCCTTCCAAAGCATCCAAAATGAGAATGTGTCTGAGTGTGGACCAGGAGGGTTGCCTGGAGCCAAGCAAACTCTGTGTGAACTTCTCATTCCTGCCCCTACCAACATCTTGGAAATTTTTCAGTACAAGCAATGGTGTGCTGGTGATTGTTTAACAACCAGCTCTCTGGGAGAAAAAGAAATAAATTCCTGGTTTTTAGCATTTCCCAATTCCGGTGGTGTAAAAACTTCCACTGTGGCTGATTTCAAGATACCAACAGGATATCACTGAACAAGTTGCTGGGACAAGATGTGCAAATTGGTTCTCATAAGCTGTGAGCCAGCTCCAGCACACCATTGAGGAAGAGGCATAGACCAACTTCCCAACCGGAACAGTGTCAAAGAACTTGCAGTCATATTATTTCACCTTCCCCATTCTACCCTCTGGCCATAGATCATTTACATTCCTGTGAAATGCAAGAGCCAATCTCACCTCATTACAGTACTAGACGTAGACTCAAATCCAGTATCTAGTCACCTAGACCAGACCCAGGTATGAATGAAGCTTCTCAAGTGTCATTGTCAGGTACAGTTCCTGTTGCTTTTAAAGACCTGTGAGCTAATTATCACAAATGATTACAAATTATCTGCCTCTAACATACCCAACCTATGTACATGTAATGGTGAAACCCAGCTACAATCACAAAATACACACTCCTGTTCAAAAAGCATGGGAATACAAGGCACACAGCAATTACTGGTCCATAGCAGTTCTGACATCCAGCCTGACACAAGTTGCCAGCTTCTTAATTAGGGCCCAAGACTGCTCTTGGGAGAGGATTCTTCACAGCCCTTGGTTCTACCCATTGGGCTCTTGATTCTGCCTTTTGGGTCATCTTTTTCCCCAAAAGAAATAGCCTGTGTTTGCACTTGAGGTATATTCTTCAGCCTGCTTTCTGCCTAAAGTAGTTTGAGGTCCAAAGGTCTCTCCTCGATGTGTGCTATCTCTGTCTGTTTTAGTCTAAAAAGGAACAGAGATAGTAAAATCAGGTTAAAGTGGGTGGTGTGGAACAGTGTGATAAGAGAAAAGAATCTGGCAGGTCAGAGGGTAACCTGAGAAACATGTGAGAATAAGAGGAAAAACTGTGCCTTAGGAGTAATCTATGAACTGATGATTGGCTCTGAGATGCCTGTGTAGAAGAAGGTTCTTTCTCCACTCCCAGAGAGACCTGGGAGTGTGGCCTCCATGACCTGAAACTTGAGACTAACTCTAATTTTACTATTTGTCTTTTAGCCTGAAGATCATAAAGATATATATCTTCTTACTTGGTCATTTTTCTAGTTTATTTCTTTTTTAACCTAAGAAATAAATACTCATAAATTTCAAATAGTCCAAAAATAAGTCTCCTTGCCATTACAATTTCTCAGACCATTTCCCAAGGCAATAATATTAACAATCTCTTAGTGCATCCTGCCTAAAATAGTCTATGAGTAAACATATATGATGATGATAGATGACAGATAGACTTAATTTTTTTTTACATAAATGGGGACATGTTGTGTATACTACTCTGCCCCCACTGCTTTTTATCTTTAACTATATATCTTGGAGATTATTCCATAAGGACACATGTAAATCTACCTATCGTTCTTCCCGCCCATCCCCAGTTTATTTTGTGACTCATTCCCCACTTTCATGGAACTTCACTTAACTCTTTCTATGATACACTTCCACAGCATCCTGCTCTTCTCCCTTCTAAAGCTCATCACACGCAATAGTAATCAGTAGTTATATATTGCTAACACTTTCTACATGGCAGGCATCGTTTCAATATTTTGTAAGTATTAACTCATTGAATCCCTGCAAGGCCCTAGGAGGTAGGTATTAGTAGGGAATGAGGCTTTCCAAGGGCCAGATAGCTAGAAATAACAGTGCTAGATTCAAACCCAGGCACCCTGGCACCAGACTCCATGCCCTTTATCACTTTGCTATACATCCCCCCCAAGAGCTGCCTCGATGGAATAAGGGCTCAATGTCTGCCTTTCTCACTAGACCTGAGGGGACACAGATCATGTTGACATTACTTGTTGTCACATCCCTTAGTAGGTGCTCAATAAAAATAAATGTTTGCATCGAATGCCAGTAATGACACCATGTTCTGGATACTCTCTGCTACTATGTGTCACTGTGCTAAGATTTCCCATGTGTAACTATCTTACTTAATACAGCAACTCTAGGAAATTGCTGTCATGATTATCTCAGCTTTGCAGAGGAGGAAACTGAGGTGGTAGCTAGTAAATTAGAGTCGTCAGGTTTGAACCCATCTATCTGACTCTAAAACATACACTAAACGTACTATGCCAGACCAGCCACTCTCTGACACCCACCAACCTCCTCCCCTCCTGGAAGCCCACCTTCAAAGAACCCTGAGCATACAGGACCAGTTCTTAAGCACCGGCTATGGTTCCTACTGTTCCAGAAGATTTAGAAGTTGCCTGGGTTATTATCATTGTTAAAGAAGTGTCTCTCCACACCCAGAGTTACACTAGCTCCAGTACAGTTAAATTTTAATGCATTGTAAGTCACTAATTATCATCTCAATTGTCATCACAGGAATTGACACAAGACATTCACACCCCTGCAGAAAAGAGAATACAAGTTTGCGACTCAGCCAGTCTTAATATTTGATGCCTTAAAATTGGGGTAGAGAGGAAAATCTTAGAATGACTTTCTTTGGGGTGAAGCTCACTAGCACACGTTTATTGTAAATGCAATAGACTAGTTTCCCCATCTAAAATAATTTATCTGGAAACACCACAGGTGGCCTGTATTCGGGGCGGCGCTGGCCCCCCCACACAGCACAGCACTCACAGCACTGTAATCTCACACTGCCCTCTGCAGCCTGACCGCCGTCTTCACACAGCTCCCCCAACCAGCCCCAAGTGTCACCACTTGGGACATCCTGCGCACACTTCAGTTCCTTCAGGTAGAATCGCTACCTGAGAGAGAAAAAGTCAAAAAAAATATTATTTTTATAACTTATTATTATAACTTGCTGCCTGACCAGGTGCATTTACAGCCATGATTCGTCTCTCTGGCACTGGTGAGTTTGGAAAGCATCCTTTGGGGGCTCCATTCATAAAATCTTTTCCACTACCAGGACTAAATTAGGAGTATGACATTTACCCAAATTGGTATGATTTGCTCACTCCAATCTCTCCCCAGCCCATCTCCATTCCACAATATGTATGCAACCCCTGAAGAGGAGAAGGCAGATGCAGTCTGAGTCAAAAATATATTGGGTGAAGAGAGAAATAATTCAAGGGAAAGAGAGACAGACCTTTGCAGACTCAATCTATTATTCAAGAAGAAATATCCTTAACAGATGGATATCCTGAAAGAAGATGAAGAATCTGTCCTAAAGCACAAAATAAATATATTCAAGAAGATTAGAAAAACAATTAAATCTTTTTTCTTGGATACAGTGTGTGTGTGACTATATGAGTGAGTGTGTGTGTGTGTTATGTATATGAATATATGTTCTCCTAGAAAACTCTTCACACGTTGGTTGCAAAAGAGCTGTCACTGTTGTTTCAATATCTTGGGCTCCAAGAAAGACAGCATACATACACTTGGCAAACTTACCACCACCCTACCTGATATCCTTAGAAATCTGCTTTCACCACACACACACACACACACACACACACACACACAAAGCCCCTGCCCAAGCATGCATTCTGCAAGGCCCTCTCTGTGAGGGCGCTTTTCTAGAAAACCAGGTGGAGACCACAGGCAAACAACTGATTGCACACCACTTTACATCAAGCTCTAAGTCCCTTCCTTAACGGGGCTTTCAACCCAAAGCTGAAGCTCACGGTTTTCAGACTACCAAACTGAGAGAGAAATCGATGAGTCTGAAGGGGGTCGACAGAGATCTTTATCTGAAGAAAAAGAGGAGAGAAAACAATGCCCAAGTTTGGAACGGTTCAGGATGGGGTCAAAGAAGGCCTATAGAGGTTGTGAACTAGTCCAAAGTCGGCATCCTATTGTCTTTAGGATCAAGTCCAGGCTCCTCAATATACTCGTATTTGAGGCGCTTCCATCTCCGTCCAAAGCTAACCTCATTTCTCCAACTTCCCACTACCCAGCCCCTTTCTCCCCAGTGTGGTTCCACTGCTCCTCCCCACGTCCCTCCTCTCTCTGGCAGCCACTTGCCCATTCCTCCAGCCCTCTCTGTCACTTGAAGACAAAGTCAGACCCCCTTAGTGATGATCTGGGTCACCACTCCAACCAGACGTATTCTGGCTGTCTGTGGGCGGTCCGTGTTCTCCGTCTGCCACTTCCATCGGGGTTGCACCGCTGTGGGAGCCCTTCGTAGGCATTTCCCTCATCTCACTGAGGAGACTGCGTGTGGTTTGAGGCTGGGTGTTGTGTCCTTCCTTTGCTGGCCGATTGGTGCTCTGGCTCACACTGGCTGGGTGAATTGCCGTATGACCACATCAGAGCGGCGGGGCCATGCAACAGCAGCAGATCTGCTCTAAGTAGCGATCATCATGTCCAGCCCAGTTCCAGGCATTTTCTGGGCACTCGGCACACTTTAATTAAATGAATGAACAAAATACTGGCAGGAAAAAAAATGGAGAGTGACTGCCCGAGGTCACATATGCTAGGAAATATGTCAATCCACTGATAAACTCCATCAAGTCAGCAAACAGGAAAATACTGAGAGGCCAATTTAAAATGATTTGATAGCTTTGCCCATTGCTCCTCATTGGACAATCACAGTCATAAAAGGCCAGTCAATTGTTCGTAATTTACACACACACACACGCGCGCGCACACACACACTCACACACTCCATTGTCAGGGACAGCTCTGTCTGGAGTTTCTGAAATGTCAATGCCTCACCAGTTTCCTAGAATCTCCAAAGCTCTAAAAGGAGAGGCATTTCAGCCCAGGAGAAAGGATATTTTTCAGGGTCAGTTAGATCCTTTCGTATGAGAACACCACCCAACAGGTCGAGAGAGGGCATGATTTCCAATTTATCCCAATTAGTGAGGATTGTGTCCTTTGTTTCTCACTGTGAAAGGCTTCCGCTGATTGTAAAAATGTATCTCACCCCAAAGTTCCGCTTTCTCTCCATTATTTAAAAATAAGTAAATAGAAGCAAGAAAGAAAAAATATAAAATGAGTAGTAGCCCAAGGTGTCCAGCCAGGTTTTCCAAACATCCTTTGGAGAGTGTCAGTTTTAGGCATAAGATTCTAATCTATATCACCTCTTCATATTTCATCCTCTGTCTTTTGAGGGAAAAATCACAAGAAGAGAAGGTATGAGACCTTTAAGGTTTCCTTGGGGCTTTGGTTTAATTATCAAAGAAAACCAACTAGCCTCCCCTGCCCCCGAAAGTTTCATTCTCTGCCTCCAGAATGAACCACATTTACTCAACTAGGGTTGCCCGAGGAACTGTTATATCCATTCTGTTCTTTGGATCAGTCTGAGTATGTGGTCACCCAAAACCTTGAAACAAAGTCATTGTGTAAGATCATCCAAATTGTCCAGCACTTTCAGCAGCTGTGATAAGCTAGTTTTTACAATGTCAATAATTTACAGGGGAATAAATGTTTTTCTCAAAGATTCCATTTCTTCAGAATCATAAATGGAATTATGCCATGCTTCAACCCAACAGCCCCACATGTCAGTGGGAGAAAATAACTAAAACTGTAGTCAATGTCCAAATTCATTATTTTAGTATTAAACTACAAGGATTTGCACATCACCAAGGGATTTCGATTTCCAGTTCTATTTCTCATAGAGTGTATCAGTAACCAAGTTAGCATATACAAAAAATAAAAATAAAAAAGGAGAAGGAGGGAGAGGAAGAAGGAGAGAAAGAAAGAGGGAGGGAGATTTATTATAATTCTTACCTATGTAATTTTACTAACCATTGTCACCTCAATAAATTTAATTGAAAAAAAAAAAAAGAATTCTTATTTGAGGTGTCTCTCCAAATTCAAACCAAGAATATGTACCCAGACCTGAGAACTGACTGGAACTGAAAACTATAAAATCATTAGGAACACAGAAAACAATTTTTATCCACCTCCTAACTCTTTTCTTCTGTGGGTCTGCTACATTCTCTCTCTCTCTCTCTCTCTCTCTCTCTCTCTCTCTCTCTCTCCCCTCCCCCGTCCCCTCATTCTTTCTCCCCACCCCCACCCCCATTTGTTCTCTGTCTTCATCGTAGAACATGGCTCAGTCTCTTTCAAGTGTCCTCATTGGTCCCATCAGACATGAGGTAGGGGGATGGGGGTGGCAGTCCCCTGGTCCAGCATGATGATAACTCATAGATTGAGATCTGGCTATTAAATTCGGCAGACTTCCCAAAAGATATCTATGCCATGAACACCTTCAAGCTATTGGAGGGTGAGGAAATGTATATAAATTACAAATTAGTCTAAAGCTAAGTATGTCTTACACACATCTAGACCATAGCAATCAGGAATTCATATACTACAGACTGAAACACTCTATAATAATGAAAATAAGTTGCATTTAACGTATTCATTGAAGGGTCTCTAAGGGCAACATGCCAGAATCAGCTTTATAAGGAGGTAGAATAGGTAATATTTATGTCAGGGGAGTTGAGGGAGCCTTTGAAGGTGGAGGGATTGTCCTAGGCAAATAAGAGGGGCAAAGGAGAGTGCAAATAAAGAAGAAAGTGCTATAAAAAGGAGGTAGTGGTTACAGCCCGAAAAATAAACTGCTTTATTTGAAAATCCTTCTGGGAAACAATATGATATTATGTGTTAAAAAGCCTGACAGATCCATAGCCTGGGGATTTATCCCGATTAATAGTTCCCCCCAAAAGAAAGAATTTATGATATGAAGATATTCCTTATAATATTATTTATAATAAAGAAAAAGTGTGAGTAGTCTAAGTATGTGAGAATAAGGAAACATGTAAATTACGGTATATCCACTTGAAAGATTGTACATCCACTGAAAATGGTAATTATAAAGATTAGGTGGCGACTTGGAGAAAATGCACATGAAATAATGCTTTTTTCTAAAAGCAAGTTATAAAATTACATGAATGCTATGATGAAACCCATATTAAAATATGTTTCTATGGAACAAAACAAATAAGGAATCCTTATAATTGAAAATACTTGTATGAGGAAGTCTCTTTTTTAGAGAATTCATACGATACTATTATAGTGCTTATAAGAATTTTTTAAATTTACGTGCAGGGAGCCCTGCTGGTGCTTTGTCTTCAGCCTCCATTCCTCACCTGGAATGCATCTTTTGCTCAGAAATGTAACTTCCACGAACAGGCTGAAATCCTGCTTCCCAGGAAAACCCACTGGCACCCAAACTGCCAGTCAGCCCATCCTTCTCTCCTGTCACTGCCTGCCTCTGTGTCCACTGTACCTGCAGACAGCTTGGACTGGTCAGCAACTGAAATGGATTCCTGGAAGCTCCAAACCCACCAAGAAAAAAGCCAGACACCCCCCAGAGGCAAATGGTTTAGTCTTACAGGTTTTATTTATTTTCTCTGCACACCAGGAGAGGTTAGCTGATCTACTAGAAGGGTGACCAATACTTCTCGGCTTTAGAAAATGTCTTTTTTGGCAGTGTGGCATTCACACAGGGCAAAATGTCACATCTTTTGTCCCAACGTTCCAGGGGAAGCTCTATCAGGAGAGTTTTATCAGTGCAATTAACACAAAGGCCTTCTTCTGTCTTAAAAACACAGGCCTGGGATACATAGTTAGATGAACTAGCCATTGTTTTTCGCATAGCACAAAAACTTCATCCCCCACCCCAACCCCCAACCCATTTATAGGGTTTCATTGAGGCCCACGGGTGCCTCTGACTTATTTATTTAGGAAACACTGTTATTGTCTTAATGTAAACAGAATTCAAGATCAGTTGACAGTTGGAATGGTCCAGCAGAAAGGTTTTCAAAGGCGCCTCCTTGGAAAGGGGTCCCACCATTCAGCCCCTGGTTCCTGTATCATACTGCCAGCACTGTTCACAAAATAAACAAATGTTTGTTTTACAACATGGCAAAGGGGGCTCCCATTCAACGCTGGCCAGATATGAAAACAAACTTTCACATATAAGGGCTTTTGATACACATGACTTACTTGGATGACAAGGGGCTCGGCTGGGGAGTGCTTGAAGCTTATTAATATTGCACAAAAGACTTTTGTTTATCATTTCGCCGGACTGCCTGGGAATCACAAGACTCAAGCCGCCACCCGGCTGGTGTCCTAGCATTTCAGCAGCCATAACGTGTGGAGATTGCGAAAGCACTGCTGGTTTGGAGCCAAAAACAAACTCTCCACAGACCCAGGTGAAAGAACTGGAGCGACCGGCCTCTGAGAACCAGACTTGGAATTTATAGAGTGAAGGGACAAGAGCTCCCCCTACAGGTAAAAAAAATGGATGCCTTGAACCTTCTTGTTTGCAAAGGATAACTTCCTTTCAGAGAACATGGAACCCATTACTTGCATAATCTAGGGACGCTGTACCCTACTGATCAAAAAGTCTGGGTCTCCAGCAGCCTTGGGGTACTTCCCTGTTTTAAGCTGACAAGCTCTACTCCCGGAATGTCTTATGAGACATTTAGCACTCTAAGCAGGTATGTGAATGTGTGAGGATGAAAAGACTCATAAGTGAAACTCAGTTCGTTAGGCACTGGTTTGTTTAGCTAGGAAGGGAACTGAGTAAATCAGATACACCTCCTGTCCTCTAGACTTGTTCTGTGCAATACAGCGATCATCAGCCACTTGTGGCTACTGACCACTTAAAATGTGGCTAGCCCTCATTGGGATGTGATGTAAAAAAAGTAAAGAAAAGAAAGTAAAATATTTTGTCAATTTTTCACACTGATGACATGCTGAAATGATAATACTTGGGATATAGTGTGTTAAATAAGACATATTAAAGTAAATGTCACCTATTTCTTTCAACATTTTTAATTTGGCTAGTAGAAAATTTTACATTATATAAACATGCACATCACATTATTTTTCTATTGGACAGTGGTATATTATAGAATAACTTAAGGCTTATAAAAAAAAAATAATAATAATAATACATTTTTTACCTTACAGTATTAGTAATTTGTGCCAGGTGAGTTGATTTTTTTTCTTAAGTACATTTAATCAATTCATAGACCTGAATCTCCTGAAAAAAAAGGGAAAGTTGGAAAAATACTATTACAGGCTGCCCTGAAATTTTCAGTTTTTTTCATTTAAAGTCTCATCAAAATAGAAGTAAAGTCCTCAGTTTGGATTAACTTCATATATGTTGAAAAGAGTTTTCAAAAGTAAGGACATGTTTTCTCTCCACAAACTCCTTTCCTCTTCTGGCCATACCTTGTGTTTATTTAACAACAAGTTACTCCAACAGAAAAAAATAATTCCCACCATACCAGTCTCGCAAAATTTTTGTCAAGTCCTAAAACAGCAGATATTTGCTTGCATCCTTATAATCTCACCCACCCAATCAGCACTCCTTTAAGCAATATTGGGGATATGTGAGGTGCACGGGATCATGTAAGAAACCTGTAACCCTAACTGTGGTCACACTAGCAAATTCACCATCATGTTTACATGAAAAGTCACAGTGTACCACATTGTCATCCTAATTTCTGAATTAGATTTATGAGATACCAGCAACTGCCTTTGATAAACACACTCAGGTCTGGCCCACCATCATCAAACCCACTAGTAAGAGAAGGCCAGTGAAAATATTCAGCTTTCCCACATCTGCTGCCTTAGATTTGCCCTTTTTTTTTCTTTGGTCCCAGGAATGTGCTATGATATTACTGAAAGATTAACTATCTCTGTGATGAGACAGCAATTTAGGGATTACAGACTCTGTCTGAAATCTTTCCTTGAAATTTAGCCTTAAAACTGTGTCAAAGGTGGGTGCAGCATTATAGGGCCCTGGTGAATGGACAAGGGGACACTCCTATTATACAGAGACACAGTGAGCCAAGGAAGTGTCCACGTGTCCCCTGGCCTCTTCCAGTGTAATGCGTCACTCAGCCAAAGGGAATGAGATTAGCAACGTAAATTGCAGCTACCATTTTTGAGATTACAGATGAAATTGCCAGGGAAAAGAAATTCAAATACACAAGGATTTCAGTTACAAGTCAGAACAAATATGGGCTCCTGCTGAATAGCTACACAGAAAAAAAATTGGAGTAGTACCCAAGACCCTCATTATCCTCCCCACAGACAGAACTGATTGCTCTGGGAAAGAGAGCCTACGATTCTACCACATGAACTGTGGATCTGAGCTATGGTATTGGAAGGGCACTGGAGTAGGACAGGATATTTACTGAAGATATTTATTGGTATGATTTTCCATCTGACCTTATTATTCTGGCGTGGCTGCCAGTACCTTATAATCCCAGCACTGTATTCACAAGCAATTCCTCTGCTCATTAGCAGAAGCTAAGTCCAACTTTGCTCTTGTAGGGGCTTGTGAATCAGCATGGACCAACAGTGTTTCCAGGTGCTAGCTGAAAAGAAACAAGGGCACTACTCACTGGGGGTAAGGCATCTGTATCAGTTAGGAATTACATTTGATTGCTAGTAGCAGGGTCTGGAAATAACAGTGATTAAATAAATTTGTTTCCTTCTCATGTGAAAGAAGTCCAGAGTGAGGCAGTCCAGGGTTGCATGGCAGGGCCATGGTGTCAGGCTCCTTCTGTCTTTATGTTCCATCGCCTTTAGCATGTGGCTTCCATGTTCAAGTTTGTCACAGGTCTACAATGGCTGTTAGAAAGGCTTCAGTAGTCACATCTATATACAGGCATGGAGCAGGAACAATAAGAACAAAAGGGAGTACATGTCAGCTCCTGTTCCCTTCTCGAGGAGCTTTCCTGGATCCCCACCCAACAACTACTTCTTAACCTAATTGCTAACTTCAAGCTACAAGGGAAACTGAGCACACTGCCCCTGAAATAAAATCCAATTTCTATTACAAAATAAGGGAGAGTAAAATAAATATCAGGGAGGTAACTAGAGGATCCTCAAGTTTATTCAGAAGCAAGCTAAGACATCTATAAGAGAAAGTTAGGTCCAGCTTGGAATGTTTATTTCAGACTTGACAACCAAATTAACAATAATCACTATAAACATTAGGCCATAGTAAACCGTCAAGACTTCTGCCTTCTGATGGATCCAGGAATTAATTGTTTCTTAAAATTATTTACAACTTGTGCCAGCTCGCCATAAAATTCTGTGACATAAAGGACATCGTTCCTGGGCTATAACACTGTCAACCTCTTCAGCAGTCAACATTACATCTGTGCAGTTGATAGTGACAAAAATTAAGCCCCATCATTGGGTTAAGATTCCACTGTCTCACTCCAGTGAACACAGTGTGGCTAAGGAGAAAAAAAACAACTATTACACAAGTTGCCATGTATAAATACAATAAGTGACATGGGCAACACCTAACCCGATGACATAAACCCTGATCTGCCACAATTACCTGGACAGGTTGAGTGAAAGTGGTTGTGTGGTTTGTAGGGTGCTGGAGAATAAGAAAACGCCAACTATAAAGAGATAATCTAACGAAAACTCCTGGATGATAATAATTAAGCTCGTCATTATGAAGATGACAGTAAGTAGAATAATAAAAGAATTCTTCCCTCTGTGGGTACAGTCTCACTGAGTAAGATCCTTTCAATTTCTACTACATTTCATATTTTATAGGCAAATCTGTGATCCCCTTTGTGCCTCAAAATTCAGAAGTAGGAGGGATAGGTATTATTATCAGTGTTTTAAAATTGATGGGCAAGAAATTTGAAAATACCAAGTGACTTACTCAAGCTGTCACAGTGAAAAGAAAACCAGCCCTAAACCCCCGTCCTGGCCCATGGACTGGGACTCTTGATTAGACTTCTCTGAAAGAATATTTATAAGCTTTAGATTTCTTTACTCCATTGAACCCTAATGTTACTTCTTGAAGATTTTAAGCTCTTTAAAGGCAAAGGTCATATCTTATTCATCATGAACTTTATACATACTAGGCTAGACACTCTATTAATGTTTATTAAAGGCAATGACGTACTAACCAGCATGCAATGAGTTTGGCAACATCTCCTGTTAGCTTAAGAAGGGCCTGAAAAAAACGGGGAGGATGCTGACCTTTTCTACCAAGAATACAAGGACACTGGCTCTAACTTAACGTCTGCGTCTTGGTGGTAGTGTGGGGGTGGTCATCAAAATTTGACCTTATTGTGTTGGAGTTTCTTTATGTCAATAAGGAGATGGGAACTGGAAAACCTCTGTGATAACTTTTATTGCTACAACTCCATGATTCTAACTGCCACTTGAAATTTTCTGAGAAAAGAACCAAGTGAATGGTAGAGAGGTGAGGTATCACAGGTCAAATCTCCTTTGGTCCTTTTCGAAGAACTAATGGTCTCACTTAGAATACCTACTCTTCCTCCTCTCAGTAAGTTGCACCCCAGAGAATCCCCATTCTCTCAATGTAAGCACAATCACCAAAAATAGAGAAAACTACACGCCAGTAAGGAGCTCTACAAAGGTTTTCCTCTCAGGCCCCTACTTCTACCTAAACCCTTTGTTTCTAAGTCTCTGCCATCACTGAAACTGCAACAAAAATTTCAAAAGTTAGGGTCTTCTAAATCCAGCCTTCTATAAATCCTTATCCCAAATCTGAGCAAAGTAATTCTATAGGTTTCTATTTCTCCACAAATGGAAGAGAATCAAAAATCATGAATTCCCATGGCCCCGGTGTTAAAAATAGAGTCATGTCTTTAAAAGATTCTGACCTCAGATTCCTTCTCCCAACTCTCAGTCCATCCCATTGAATCATCCACCATTTAAAATGTGAGAAAATCTTGACTTAAATCTTCCCTGCTTCAATAGTCAACCCAACCCACTGAAAGCCTCATAAAGCATTCTGTCCTCTGAGTTACATTCCGGCTGGTGCCCGATAGAAATCTTTTGCAGGGAAAAAGAGTGGAAACAGTCAGCCAGAGGAGCTCCACAATCCCCGGAGCTTATGTCACCCCTGAAATAAATCACCAATATCCAGAAGTTCCTTCTACTTTCCAGTTTAGATAGCTATGCATTGTGGTTGGAGACGACAGTGGTAATGATGACACTGAAAACAGTGAGGATGAGATAACCGATGACACTTTTTGACCGTTACCTACATTGTCCTGAGTGCTAGAGGTGCCTTTTGTCAGTTAATCTTAGCAACCTTCTCCAGTAGTCTTACTAACCCCACTAGTTTTCTCATTATACAGACGAAGAAATTCAGATTTAGAGAGGTTAATTAACTTGTCCATTGCTCCACAACTGTAAAATGGAGCTCAAATCCAGATATGGATGATTCTAGATCTTGTGCACATTAGACTGTCCCTGCTTTTTGGAGATTGGAAGCAACAGTGAATCTGAGAGTCTTGTCCAGAGCCTGGGGAGAGTGTAAGAGAAGACCCTCAGCCATGAGAGCTGCAGAAGAAAACGATCAGCAGGGCAATGCCACTGAGACAATTATTCTTAAACCAGATCAAACCATGAAAAATCCATTAAATTGGAAGCATTCCCATCTAAATTTTTTATAACTAAAATTTAAAAATGTCATAATTTGGGGAATTTCTATAATTTGGGGGATACTAGAGCAGTAACAATAACAACTAAAAGCGTCCTTTTCCTTTCTTTCTTTTACCACCTGTGGACCTCATGGGGTAATAGGCAGATGGTAAATTTGGGGGGAAGCCGGTCTATTTTGAATGCTTATTTACAAGGCTACATTCATGCCGTCCACCAAACACCATCTGCTGGGCTATTTCTTCCATGAAACTAGAGCATTTTGTTCCATAGCAAATAAAAGTACAACCAGAATTCTATCAGCATGCTGCGCTTGGGAGAGCACCAACACTTTTCAAAACCGGCTTTAATCCTTCTCCAAGTCCAATGCAAAGAGGGTTCCCCTAAGAACAGTAACCCAGTCAACACATTCATTCATTCATTCGCAAACTCACTTTGAAAGAAAGCTGGCCGCCGTGGGCCAGCCAAATGTGGAAAGTTAATTTTACAATGTGAACTGTTTTCACCCTGGGCCAAGAGACAAGTAGAGCCACCATGTGACCTGGGTGTGATTTAGGAGTATCTTGGGACTCTGAAACCTGAGGGTATTTCAGCAAGGAGCCCCCACCTTTCCTCCCTCCCCCTCCTCCTCACCCACTAAAGCTCCCAAGGAATGTCTTTCATGTTTGCTGTATTCACTTCACAACAAGCTCCTGGTATCTGTCCTTGAATTCTCGGCTCATTGCCTCAGAATCAAGGGAAGTCAAGTTGAATCTTTCAAAATGGGAGCAGGCAGTGTGAGTAAGAACATCAGTGATGGGGCAGGAAAATCCACCCCATCTACTTTTTTAAAAAACTCCACGTTTCATTTATTATTCTCAAGAGGTGGAAGGCACTGTCATTTCAAAGGTCGCACCTTAGATTATGAATCAGGAGATCTCAATTTTACTTCGAGCATGGTCACTGATGGGCTCTGTGGATTTGGATAAATCATTTAATCTCTCTGGCCCCCAATTTGCTCCTCCATAAAATGAGGGACAATAAATACCTCACAATAGGACTAGAATCTGTATTACTGAGAGTTAAGAAGCAAAACCTCCACAGAATGAGTGATATGAGAAAGGAAGGGTGGCCCAGGAACCATCAAAGAAGCTCTACAGCGAATATCATACATGACCTACAGGGGTGGCCCCAGAAAACCAGAATGAACTTCAGATACTCACTGGCCATGCTGCCTGCTTCTTAGTTTTGTGGCTAGTCCAATAGTGTGGGAAGGGAACTTAGGAAAGCAGTGCAGTAAGATGATAAAGTACATAGACTTTGCAGTCATTCTGGACCTGGATTCTGTCCTTCACTTCTCCATGATCTTGGCCTGTTATTTACTTCTTTAGCCTCTTCCTCCGCATCTGTAAAATGGAATAATGATAGCTACCTCTGGCGATATGATCATGCAGGCTCACAAAAGCCAGTTTTAAATTTTCTGAGATTTTACCACCTGGCTAACATCTCTTTGGTAGTTTGAAATAGGCTGCAATGGGATTATTTACTACAGAAATCAGCAAATGCTCCAAGTTGGGCATCTTCCCCCTACCCTCCAAAGCTAGTTGTTAGACACTTAGCACACCCGTGCCTACCACTCAGCATCATGGAAGGACTAAATGAGGGGATAGATACGAAGTTTAGCACAATGTTTGGTGCCTAACACAATATGGGAGTTGCTATTGTTATTGGTGACTCAGGACCGCCTCTCTCTCTTCCTCATTCCTCACTCTTCGTTGACCACAGATTTCATGCTCTTTGCCAAGAAGAGGGAGTCCCCTCAGTAAAAGCTCTTCTCCTTCACTCTTCCTAATTGCTTGAGGCCTCTCATGCAACAGATTTGAAATAAATACCTACTGTGGGCCCACGTGGGTGCCAGGCACTGTGGATGCAAACATGACTGAATAAAACCTGGCCCTGGTCTTAAGATATTCACCGGCCTTTTGGTGGACAGGATGCAATTGAATGTATGAGGGGCACATTTTACCAACACTGTGGAAATCAGAGGAAGGCAAAGCTGTTCTCGGCATCTCAAATTCTCTTGCCACCTGGATCCCAAGGGCTTTGAAGACTTCAGCGTTACCTTCAGTCACGAAGTGCAGCCACCTTCTTTCATAATGATTAGGTGACATAATGATTAGGACTGTCGGGTACGCAGTTAGCTTTCCTGCTCTCCTCTCCCTGCCCTGATGGCATTACCGTACGTTTGGCAACATGCTTCCCCACTGTCTATGATGGTTGTATGTATGCTGCCTGGAAACCAGCAATGTGTAACATCAAGTCTGGCCCCTTGCCAAATTTCTACAGGGCATTAGTAACAAACTGGGGAAGCTCATTAAAAAAAGAGAGAGAAACCTATAACCATTAAAAGTCCATTAAGCAGCCTGTCATTTTGTGGAGCTCAATAGCCCACAGTAATCAAAAGCATATGAACCCCAGCTGGGATACCCAGTGAATTGTTTCGATTTAGGGGAGAATTCATCAAGAAAGATTGTTCTTGGGATTGGGTTGATTTTTCTCCTTCAGTTCCTGGCCCCCCGTTCCATTATAATTAAAGTGATTGATGCACCTCCCAGACAGAGGTGAGCAGTGACCACCAGAGCCAAAACATCTGCTCCTTCCAAGCAAACAGCTAATATGGAACTTGAGTCGAAAGGCACGTAACCTGAGGTTACCCCTCCACTGTCAATTAGGTATGGCTCAGTCAACTCTTTGCTTTCCGGCTGGATTACCTCTGGGTTATCTGTGAAATTTATCTTTCCAACCATAGAAGGACTTTTATCCACACCCAGGTTTTGGTCAAGAATGAGCTAAGTCTGAAGCCAAAAAGGGACAATCTCTAAAATGAGAAATCGAAGACCCATTCATCAAAATGAAATGTCTTGTTGTCCATGGATAGGCACTTTTAATTTCACAAATGCAGGTTCAATCCTTCCAATTTCCCACCATCCCTCCACCTCTCTTCTTTTCCCCACCCCTGCATGGTGTACCCCAGCCATTCCATTGCTCAATAGCGCCTCCATAGGTGAATGACAACATGCTGAGGAAACAGGTAAAACTCAGAACGGTAGTTTATGGTGACACATTAGCAGTTCTGGCTCTGACATAAGAATCGTGAGAAAGAACAGAAAATTAATGATTCAACACAGGTTTAGGAGGTAAGTGTAAGAGCTACTTCTCCATGTTTAGTTACTCCATCATGACCCTAGATAAAAGCAAAGTGTTGATATAAAATGAAAGAACAAAGATGTTCAGATTCAATATAAAGGCTCCTGAGAGCAGTCATGTGTTTCTTTCATGTATCTTTGTTATTGTTGCCTTTGTTTTTAAACTGTTTTCACAAAAAGCCAAGAGTTTGATTTTTTTTTAAAAAAAAAAGAAAAATTCTTGCCCAGTATGATAAACCCTCCTCCCCCATCTCCCTATCACCGTCTACTCCTAATTCCTCTAGTAATTTTGGTGTTCCACTTATTGAACTGTTAAAGTTCTGCTTTTGTGCTTGTATCCATCTCCCATCATTGACAGAATGGTTCTCAAGGGCAGGGACAACATTGTTTTTCACCCTGTGTCTCCTATAGCATCTCCTTAGTAGAATCCATGCAACTCAGAGCCCTTCACTAAATATTGACAGAGTGACCTTTCAAGGTTGCCAGGCTCAGCATCCCAACCTCTCAGAAACTGCCTTACAATTCACCAAGCACTTAATGAGCCCCCATGCTGTCCGTACGAGTTCATTTGCCTTGGGAATAAAAACAGATCAATGTCTCCTTTATGCACTGAAAGTGCTCAAACTTCCATCTTATATTATATATACATACAGTGCACATGAAGATAAATGCCCCGCTAGCCTCTTCTCACCTTCTGCATCCAAATTTTGCCCAACCTTCAGGGCCTGTCTGTCCTCCCACTTCCACAAAGAAACTTTTAGAGAAACTTTTAGAGGACACCCAATGCAGTCCAAGGAGCTTAAACTTGAAGTAACTAACAATCCACTGATAACACTCAAAACTGCCTTGAGTTGACTTAGTTAAAGCAATTATTTAATTCCTCAGGTATATAAAAGGCTCCCCACCTATCAGAGAAACTCTTTGAGGGAAACTATTATAGTTTATCCTACTTTGTATTTCTCACAAACTGAGCAGAGAAACTGACACACAGTGAATGGCATGAAAATGTGAGCAACAGTGTCAGTGAATGACAGTTGGCATGGGTGGATGAGGTGGCTTTCAAGTTGAGTGGGGTGAGAATGAAAGTAGGAGGATTGACTCTTAGATGAGAAGTGAGGCAAACTCTTGGTCCTGCTCAGTGAAAGCATGCCCTTCTCCCATCACTGTTTCACAGGGGATACCTTAAGCTTGCAAATCTGGGGAGATGTGACCTATTGCTGGACAGAGGGAGTCTTTGACCCTTGTGTTCTTTCCTCCTTGGATGTCTAATAGTAAAGGAAAAATAAACATATAAAAGGCCATAAATCCTCTTGTAAAAATAAAGGTCCCTTTTTAATGCCCAATAGCTAATGACTTAAGTTAAATTCCAGACCCTTACAAAAAATTTGTAAGGCCCCCTTACACCTCTTTGCTGCCTTGACCTCCACCCCTTCCAGAATCAGGAAACTTGTTAGATTTCTCCTTATTGATGAACTTCTTTAAGTGGTGCTTTTGCCCATATTAATAGCATTAAAACCATCACACACTTTTTAATCAACTTGAAAACTGTCCTGGGAACTGGGACCCAGTTTGTCCTCAGAGGATTTTCTCCCAAAACCACAGTTTGTCTGTACTTTTTCGTGCAACAACGCACTTTGTTGAGGTTGTCACATTGAGGATGTCCTGTGGCACTCAGGAAGACCTGTTCTAAGAGAGATTAAGACTACACCTTGTTCTTGTTCTATCACTGGCACAGGGTCACTGGAAAGGAGGTTGTCCATCAGCATCCCCTCCACTGGCCAACGTCCACACACGCACCTGGCTTTCTCTCTGCAGGGGATCTTAAGGCAGCGAGGAAAGTACAGGAGTCATGAGAAGACCAGCTCCTGGTCTCAGCTCTGCCCCTTGCTAGCTGAGTGATTTGAGCTTTCTGAACCTTTGTAGAACCTGCAGAATGAAGGAGTTACACGACATCATTTCCATTCCTTCCCAACCTACCTTTGATCACCCTCACTACGCATTTTGTTACTCTCTACCTCAAATTGTTTTGCTTCTAGTCCTATATCTGTGTCAAAGGAGGTACTATGCTGCCTCCTTTGTAACGCCCATTCCCTACCCATGTCCAGAGACTTTCTCGACTGCCTCCGCCATAGTTACTTCTACCTCTGCCTCCCATCTCATTTGCTCTCTAATATTTTTAGTCTCTTCCTCCCATTAACTTCATCCCCTCTGACTATCCATATGCTCAGATTTTGTTCTAGTCTAAAAGCCAATCAAGCAACTTATTTAACCGTATTATCTTGTTATTTTCTTGAAATTTTCACCATCAAACTTCTCCATTGAATATTCTCTACTGGTCTCTAGCCAGTTCCTTATCCAATTGCTCCTCAACACTTCACAACCTGGCATCTCAGGACTGTTCTCCTAAGACCACACTTTCCTAGGGCTAATTCCCTAGAGAAGACCCTGCAATGAGGATTTATAGGCAAGTGATCCTGGAGGCAACAGGTAAGGGAGTGCGGGAAGCAGAGCATTGTAGGGGGAGAAACCAAGCAGTCCCACAGGGGAGCTCTAGAGTGTAAATTATACCTCAGAGTTGTCCCAACCTAAGGCAAGGGGGCTGGGCTTTCATACTCTTCAAATGGCAGTCATGGGCTAAGCGCTGGGGATGAGAAGTGGGCGAAGGAAAATTCCAGGCACTTCCTGCCCTCTGAGCATGCCAGCAAAATTGTTCCAGTAGCCTGAAGGCATTCTTAACAAAAAGAGTCGCAGGTGTTGGCAGTTAGAGCCAAAAGCACATTGAAGTTGGTCAAGGGACACCCAGAAATACTAAAGGACACCCCTGAGAAACTAGCAGTGCATCCACAGTGTTCGTTACAATATGCCTTTCCAACCGTCTGTAGCTTTTGATATTGTTGAACACGCTCCACTTTGAAACTGCCTCGCCTTGATTTCATAAGAGGAGAGCATCCCTGTCTTGATATTCTTCTGTAAGCTCCTTTTCTTCCTGCCTTGAACTCATCCCCCTTCAAGCTGCCCCATATCTCTTCTTTATTTTTGTCACTTAGTGATCTCATCTCCCCTTACAGCATCAATTACGACATCTAAAGTCTTTCAATCCCAATTTCCAACTCTGTCAGAAGCTTCTACTTGAATGTCCACCCAGCACTCCAAAATCAATACGCCCCCAAAATTGAATTGTATATCTTCTTTCATGACTTATCCCTTCTTTCTGACCTCCCTCAGCATATTCCTGAGCTATTACCCAAGGACACACCTTCCACCCCAGTCTTTTCGTTGTCTTCATAACCAATCAGGACTGAATTCCCACACATCTTTTATTTCCTTCCCGTTTCCTTTGCCAACACCTTAGTTCAGTCCTTAATTGACTCTTGTGTAGACTTGTGGAGAATTAGATTGGTGCAAAAGTAATTGCGGCTTTTGCCATTATTTTTAAGCTTTTACACCACAATTACCTTTGCACCAAAGGAACTAACTGGTCTCCTTGCCTCTCCCTACCTCTAGATTATTCTTCCAAAGATAAGTGATGATCGTATTACTTCTGTGCCACCCTTCTCCTGGCTATCATTGGCTTCATTTTGCCTACAGACAATGTGGTAGAGAATATTCTGATTTCTTTTTTCAGCCCTCTTACAGTTGCACAGAACCATGCAATGAGTTCTGGTCATTGGATTGTTCATGAAAGAGAGGGGATCACTTTTGGATCAAGGCATTGAGAACTAAGTGTGAGTCTTCCAAGCTCTGTGTTCCCTGCTGTGGTGAGCCAGGAAGCCAAGTGTTGAAATGACAGAGCCATAAGATGGGAGTGCCTGGATCTTTGAATCGCCAGATGGAGGACAACTAGCTATCATCTTGGAGACTGGCCTCAACCACATCAAATTTTGTGTGTGCTAAAAGTAAGCAATTGTATGAAAAGACGGTGAAAATAATTTCTTGCTTTGTTTTTATTGCTGCATAGCCTGGCCTGGCCTGGACAATGCAGTGATTTTCCCCCCATTACCCTCAAGTTAAAGTTCAGATTACTCAGCTTAGCTGGCAAATGTTTTTTTGAACTGATCCACATTTAATTCCAGGTTCTTTCCTGTATTTCCCTAAAAATACCTTCTGCCTTATCATCGCTTGGCTATTTGCCCTTCATAATTAATTACTCTTAACATGTGTCTTTTCTATCACCTATTCACCACCCGCCCGCCCCCCATACACACACACACAGTTCCACTCTTACATTCAACCTGTTCAGTTCTTACCCTCCCTTCAAAGTCTGCAAGAGGAGCTGACAAACGATAGCCCATAGATTAAATCTGGTGCATCACCTGTTTCGGTAAATAAAAATTTTATTGGAATGCAGCCACATTACAACCACAGAGTTAAATAGTTGCAGACGTGAAAACGTGTGCTGACCTCTGTCTAGAATTTCATCCCTTCCCTCCACAAGCGTCCACCTTCACTGCAGGCCACTGCCCAGAAGTGATTATCTCCTCGTCTGCATCCCTGCCTCCCACTGTACCTAGCCGTGTCTCTGCTGGATGTTTCTGCTGCAAGCACCAGGAGTGAAAGGGCACATTTCTTATTTCCTTTTGGCTTCTCAGTGTCTAGTACCTTGCCTCCCTATAGCAAGTGTTTCCTTCATGTTCGTCGTTGAAGAGATAGATTGAACTTTTGAGGCCTCCAGTATACTGATGAGAAGAAAATAGGCAAGGAGACAAAGGAACTAGAAGAGTTACAGCGCTAGAATTAGAACACGGAGATATTTAAGTTCCAATTCAGCACACCCTCTGATATAAATTAAAGTCGATAGTCATATGATGGTAGCTGGCCATTAAGAAATACCAAGTCCTCATAAAGTATATGTTCACTTTTAACTTTTAATACTTTTGCTTTCCAGTATTATTTGAACAACATGTAGATGACCTTGAAAAGAAATGTGTCACAGTGTTGAACCCCATTCACAATTTTAAACAGTGCACATTTAATTTCATATTCACTGGCAAACTGAAAATAACCATCAATAAGAAGGTAAATAGTACTTTGTAGCTTTCTAATGCAATTAAACTTCATAGCATCTGAGAAAGAACCTCAATGTGCCTTTAAATGCCATTTTACGGATTGCTCCCATCATTCCTATAAGCGACAGGATTCAGTTTTAGAATTCTAACATTTGTAAAGTACACCGAACCTTATAAAGCCCCCGTTTTATGAATCACTTCCATGTGTGAGAGAACCCAGTTCATTATTACCTTTCCTCCCCAAATACCAACTCTACTGGACTTTGATTATTTCAGACAAGTGCTCTGGCCAGTCTGGTCTGAAGAACACCCAGGAGGGAAAATAACTGTAACTAAGCCACTTCCTTCATGTCAGTCAAATATCATAGGAGATTGTGCTACCAACACAGGGAGCTGAGACAAACGTCCCTTGTTCAGAAACCTATCGAGTCATTCCCCACCCTTCCCCATGAAAGACATGAGTATTGCAAGGAGTGGCTGAGCCCTGGCTTTCTTCCACCAACCCTGCCAGCTGTAAAAAGGAAGAACTCAAGCTCATGAGAGCAGTGCTGTCCAGTGTGCTCCATGGACGGGTACTGGTTACACGGTCTGTTACCATGACCGGGTAAGTACAGAAAGTGAGAGAAAGCATGTAGAAACTTGTTTAGCAATTTGACATTGCCAGGACAGCCAATCACATTATCTTATATTTTACCCATTATCAACTTGCAATGGATTCTTTTTTTTATGGCTTTTTGCCACAAATAGTTTGAGAAGCACTGCCTTAGAGAGAACAGTACATAGTCCAGTGCAGCCTCCAGCCATACCAGATGTTAAAGATGGTTCCCACAAGCCAGAACTTGGACTTCGGTTTCCTGTCCTCCCTTCTGTCTACAGGAAGCGAATGCAGTGAAATGGTGCTAATAGATAGGACCAAAGAACAAAACCCTCTCTCCCAACCCTATCCCCCCAAGGGTACTTTGAGAGAAGAAAGTGTGTCCTTTGAACTGACTAATCTGACAGAAGCAAGAGAACCAAAACAGGGAAGACTGTGAGCAGGAGAATTCTCAGGAAGGCACAGCCCCTTTCCAAGTACATGACGACTAACGGTGGATCAATCCCACTCTTCAAATAGAAACATCTGTTCATGTCTAGCACAGAGACGATAATCTTTGTGAAATCCCCTTAGTGAACATAATGCTGCCTCAGACCCTGTGATATTGTCAACCTATTTGCATTCCTTCTCCAGAGTAGGAAGTTTCATGTTTCAAAAGTGGATTTTTCTCTAGGACTTGTCACCGAATTCATTCCGGGACCAACCTATGCCAGAATATGTTCATCTTTCAGGGGAAAAAAATGGATTAAAAAAAATTCATTCACTCATAGACTACGTAAGAAATGACCCTAGAAAAGAGGAGCCATTAGCAGAGATCTAACTGATTAGCAAGAGCCAGAGATCCCACGAAAAGTAAAAAAACTAGACAGGAATTTGCATAAGCCCCCAACACAAACAGGAGAGAGATGAGAATGGATTGTTTAAACCAGAAAGCAGAAGTTAGCACCTGTTAATGACCAGTTTGTTGGCTCACAAGCTGTTAACACTCAGAAAAACTGGTCGTTAAATGTGGTCATTACTTATTTCAATGCAAAATTTATTAGAGCCCCCATTTGAAGATTTAATGGAAGGGCAATAGGCACCCGCACACCTGGTATACCCGGAGGAGGCTGGGGGCAGGCTTCTAGCTGCGACGTGTGGATAAAAAAATAAGTAATAATACTAATAGCCATTCTGTCACCTCAATTACTGATTTCCTTCAGCAATCAGAATGTTAGATGAGTTCTGATTCACAGCTAGATACCTAATAAGGGCCACTTGAGTCTTCATTACTTTGTAGGACCATTATGGCTAAGTGGGTCTGATCTGCGTTCTTTACAAGCTGCTGCAGGACTCATTATTATTCGATAGACTTTCGATTAAGCTCAGAACATTTTTTTCATCTTTCCAGGCGTTTTCAGGTCACACAGAAAACTAAGAGGATAGAGGGCTAAGGATGCACAGTGACCCAAACTTAGGGAAACGGGCCAGGGGTGAGTAGTGAAAAGGAGTTC
The DNA here is from genome assembly GCF_004115265.2 of Rhinolophus ferrumequinum. Classification (NCBI taxonomy): domain Eukaryota; kingdom Metazoa; phylum Chordata; class Mammalia; order Chiroptera; family Rhinolophidae; genus Rhinolophus; species Rhinolophus ferrumequinum. The sequence continues at coordinate 22,578,617 of NC_046296.1, read as the reverse complement.
TAAAGAGCTTTTTTTTTTTTTTTTGACCAGAGGGTGGCCACCTGGAATCTCAAGGGTGAGAAATTCTCAAAGAAAAATCTTCACCACAACACCTAAATCTACCTTTATTTGTGCATTATACAAAATAATGTCTGTGGTGGGAGAAATGAAATCTCGGGAGCCCCAGTCAATAACTCGTGTCGTTTTATTTAGGGGACACTTGGCCAGAAGAGCACTGTGTGCATCTCAGAGGGCAATGTAAAGTACATGAAAATGTTGGCCTCTTTTCCTCACACGCCTGCATCATTAGGGGTCTGGGGTTGCCAGATCTATTATAGCAAATAAAAATACAGGACACCCAGTTAAATTTTTATTTCAGATAAACAATGAAGAAATTGGGAGCATAAGTATGTTCTGTGTGATATTTGAGACATACTTCTGGTAAAATAGCATTCGTTGTTTCTATAAAATTCAAATTGAACAAAGCATCCTGTATTTTGTCTGGCAATCTTATATAGGACATTTGGCAACTGCAGGAAAATTAAACCCTCTGGGTGGGTCAGTAGCTCTCCGAACCAGAAGATCACATGAATCACCTGGGAGAAAGTAAAGACTATCAGGTTCTACCTTCTGAAGATTGTGACCGGGTGACCTGTTTTGTTGAAGCTTTAAACATGATGATGGTCATAGTGATGATGATGATGATGTTGGTAAGCCATTTTGGGGGGCCAGTGTAAGTTTGGGGGGCCAGTGTTCTACAATGTGTCTCCATGACTCCTAAAATTAAGGAGAAAGTGGAGAATTAATTTGTGAACTACGAGCTCACAAAGGTTGGTCTCACAAGGCTCTGCAAAATGCTCTTCATTCACTGGGCTCTATGAGATAGTTCCTGAGTCCCCACGAAGCAGAGACCTGCCTCTGGGGAACCAAAATCCAATAGAGGGAGGAGACCAGAATATAGAGGACAGACATTGACGGAGGGTCGTCTGTGTGCCAGAGACCACACTGGGGCTCTATCTGCTATAATCCTCACAGCAGCCTGTCCATGTAAGTGCCACAATCCCACTTCTGCAGCTGAGGACACTGAGGCTATGGAAGCTTACTATGCCCAAGATGATGACATTAGCAAGTGACAGAGGGCACGTGCTGTTCATGCCCAAATTGGTCTGGCTCCAAGCATCTGCTCTTTATACTACAAGCTCATATCAAATAAGTACCAAGTGGAACAAATTAAGTACGAGACAAATATCTTGATACTGGATTCAAGTATTTGTCTGGCACTTTCTGGCCCTGCAATCTGGGGCAAGTTATTT